>NC_137454.1:334844366-335444366 GCF_964235325.1 Thermobia domestica | reverse complement strand
TGTAATTTATGACTATTTTAGTGACATTCCTTCATCCCTCACAGCCTGGGAAAGATTTTTTCCTGAAACAATGAAATTCCCTGACTTTCCCTTACCCTGCAAATTCCCTGACTTTCCCTGACTGGTAGACACCCTAGTTCTGTATGGTTGCGAAACATGGTCGCTTACTATGACGGAAGAACGTAGACTGAAAGTATTTGAGAACAAGATTCTGAGACGAAAGTATTTGAGAACAAGATCCTGATACGAAAGTATTTGAGAACAAGATTCTGAGACGAATATTAAGACTCAAAAGGAACGGAATGGCGGAAACTTCATAACGAGGAACTACGTAATTTATACGGTTTACCAAACATTGTTAGGGTCATCAAGTCTAGGAGAGTCAGGTGGGTAGGTCATGTAGCCAGGATGGAAGAAAATAGGAACATTTTCAAATTCTTCACTGGAAGACCAATCGGCAAACGACCATTAGGAAGATCTAGGCACAGATGGGATGACAATATTAAGATGAATCTCGCAGAAATAGAAATACAAAGTAGAAACTGGATCCAGTTGGCTATGGATAGAAGTCAGTGGAGAGTTTTCGTGAACGGCATTGAACCTCCGGGTTCCATAGGCCATAGAGTTAATTAGTTAATTTTAGGCGAAATTTATATACTTTACATGGCTTTCGTCCCGCTGGCTATTTCCGATTTTTTGAAAATATACACCTGCCAAATATCATTAACTTTCGTGAAAAGAAAAGTTTCATGTTGGTAAACGTTGTTGTACGTTTTTTCCTTAATGCTTAAGAAACATTGTTTGGGATTGAAATAGGTTAACGATTGGGGATTAATTCAACATTAAACCAAAATACTTTCACTTAAATGGCAGAATTGTCATTTAAGATTAATTCCTAATGTATTTTCTCCAGTTTGCGACTTGCATTACACGAGGAGAAAGATTTGATTTAAATTTAAAAAAAATCGATTTAAATCAAAAAAATCAACAAAAATGATTTTTATTAAAAAAATGATTTTTTTCCACCCTGGTTCTAGCGACACCAAAACTTAAATCGAAGGGATGTGCATAGTTATATCAGATCAGCGCGCAATAATTTTGATTACTATACGCCTTCAAATTTATACGTTTAACTTTTTATGCTTACTGTTTAAAACAACTGAATTTCCGTTGCAACTCGGGAAGTTGACATTCGATGATATCCGTTATTCATTTCGAGTACATCCGAAATTAGCTGCAGCAAGCACAGATACATAACAATTATTGTGGACTTACGTGTACTTTCAAGTACAAAAGGAGAATGGTTTGTAATCGGAAGGAACTTTGAAAAAAATTCAGGAACTTGCTCTTTTATTATTATAAACTCTGCAGAATACGGAAAGATAATCCGTCGTTTGTATCTGGCTCCAGAGAGAAGAAAGAAGACCGATTAGTAGATAGAGTTTCTCTAGTACTATTTCATCAGATTACATTTGATATCTGAATTAAATAATAAGCACTAGTGTAGTTCTGTTTCCTTAGTTTTATATTGAATAATTATCGTACTTAATGTTGTTACATGAAATACATTTTTGGTGATTCCCTGTAATAATAAAAATATCACCATCAAATTGCGAAGATTGTTTTAAAATTTTCCGTTAGGTGAAAAGAAAACATTTCACGTTAACTAAAAAAAAAATTCCAAGGTCACGGCACGATCTTTCGTTGTCTCGAAATGAAGTATTTGTTACTCACAATGAGACGCTAGATGGCAGCAGTTAATACTTTGCCGTCGATTGGATCACTCTCGTGAGAAAAAATTGAGTGTAGTTGTTCTTTTCTTTTCTACATTTTTGCATACAAACTTCTAACATACGATTTACATTCTCTAGAACATAATACTTCCACCTATGTAGGACTAGTTGAAATGTTGGGATACTCCAAGGTAGTGAGTGAGTGATCTGAAATTGGAGTGTTATCAACGTGAGTGAGAGTATCTTTGCGCAGTGGCGATATCGTAACCAATGAGGTGTAACCGAGGTGCGATTATTGCTATTTGAAAACTTTATACCAATAGCCCGCCTAAACGACGTGTTAAACCGTCGGCTAAGGCAATTTTTGATAACTTCTACGGAAGTAGTGACTACAATGAAATAGCAGCATATGTTTGAAAGTGTGCTTCTTGCACTCCATGAGAAGAGTATCATTTCGTAAATCCCTTTTGGACGGAATTCTAAATATCCTAATAGGAAAGATTTGTCAGTTTCTTTCTTCAGTCGTTGCCTTTTCTAATGCCGTAGACTTAGTTAATTACAATTTAAATTAAACAGGCTGTCTACCTTTCACGAATTCAGAAAACGGTCATGAAAGTCAAGAAATTTATCTTTTGGGTCACGATTTTTGTTATTTGTACAAATATAAGTATAGACTGGAAACTTTCGTTCTATAAAACGTCAAAATTCAGTACCAAAAATGCCTTTGATCGGCTTTAGACGCTACCAAATTGCAAGGAAAGCACGCTTGTATCGCATGAATGAAAATTCGGCTAAATTCGCTCTTGAGAATGTTACTAAATTTTATTGTTTGGGAAAGAAAAGGTCACGAAATTTGATTTTGGAAATTTAGTAGACACACTATTAAATAAAGAATTGCTTATTATGTTGAAATTCGTCCGTAGTTGTGACGAACTACCTCTATGTTCGTTTCCATTTTCTTGAGTTCGTTGATAGATAGGGATCACTATCTGAGTGATGATTATTAACGAACTATAGCAATTTGTTCCATGGGAACATCTTTTCCTTCGACTTTCCATAAAGAAAACAGGAGATGAAAGGGATTTCTGCATATATATAATTAAATGGAATAATACATGTAGTAATCAATTATGTCTAAGGTTGTTACGACATATTCAGTGTGTTTTGTTGATCTGTTTCGTACTAGATACTGATCATTAGGGATAGTGTTACACTGCTAAAAGAACAACAATTTCTTTAGTGATAGCATTAAACAAAAGATAAAGAAATGCAGAAGGCAAACTCACAAAGTAAGGAGGCGAAGTAATCAGAATTTTAGATTGATTTATTTTTTAGTGCAGTGAATCAGGATACTGAACAGTTTCCCATTTTTGAAAGATTGAAAGTGAAAGATTAGAACATACGCGAATGTTGGCTGTGCATCTGAAAAATTGTTTTGAAGTTAGGATTAGAATTACAACATTAGGCATATTCTCTGTTGTGCTAATGTCATAGACTGGTTAAAGAAACAAGTTGTTATTCGGGTTCTTCTGTTCGTGTAAATTTTTCAGTAAAGTATATAATGTTGATATCGTAGAGTAAGTGTTGCACGGATGAAGGAAAGGAAAGTCTGAAGAAACGACTCCTTCAAGATATGCCTGTGAAATGTAAAATAGAGGTTATTAAATATAGTTAACGATTGTCGGCAAATAAATTACCTTGTAAGTTATAGTGTTTCACAATATAGAGAAATATTGGAAAATGTTGAAAGGATTGACGTATGTTTTAATTTCCATTGGTTTCGGTTTTAGTATTTTAATCCAACCGAAATTCCGGAGGAACAAATGTTTTTATAATTGGTTCTAACGACACCGAAACTTAAATCGAAGGGATGTGCATAGTCATATGAGATCAGCGCGCAATAATTTTGATTACTGTACGCCTTCAAAATTTATCCGTTTAACTTTTAATGTTTACTGTTTAAAACAACTGAATTTCCGTTGCAACTCGGGAAGTTGACATTCGATGATATCCGTTATTCATTGCGAGTACATCCGAAGTTAGCTGCAGCAAGCACAGATACATAACAATTATTGTGGACCTACGTAAACTTTCAAGTACAAAAGGAAAATGGTCTGTAATCGGAAGGAATTTTGAAAAAAATTCAGTAACTTGCTCTTTTATTATTATAAACTCTGCAGAATACTGAAAGATAATCCATCGTTTGTATCTGGCTCCAGAGAGAAGAAAAAAGGCCGCTTAGTAGATAGAGTTTCTCTAGTACTATTTCATCAGATTACATTTGATATCTGAATTAAATAATAAGCACTAGTGTAGTTCTGTTTCCTTAGTTTTATATTGAATAATTATCCTACTTAATGTTGTTACATGAAATACATTTTTGGTGATTCCCTGTAATAATAAAAATATCACCATCAAATTGCGAAGATTGTTTTAAAATTTTCCGTTAGGTGAAAAGAAAACATTTCACGTTAACTAAAAAAACAACTTCCAAGGTTACGGCACCATCTTTCGTTGTCTCGAAATGAAGTATTTGTTACTCATAATGAAACGCTAGATGGCAGCAGTTAATACTTTGCCGTCGATTGGATCACTCTCGTGAGAAAAAATTGAGTGTAGTTGTTCTTTTCTTTTCTACATTTTTGCATACAAACTTCTAACATACGATTTACATTCTCTAGAACATAATACTTCCACCTATGTAGGACTAGTTGAAATGTTGGGATACTCCAAGGTAGTGAGTGAGTGATCTGAAATTGGAGTGTTATCAACGTGAGTGAGAGTAAAATTCAACCACTCGAAGTCTACGTTTAATATGGGTACTTCTGCATACGCTAGAATAATACGTATCATTATGGCTTATAACTTACTTTTTCTTAACATTCGATCAGTCTTAACACACCATGTGCTCTTTACACAACTTCTTCAAGAAGAACAAATTGCAGCCTTTGCACTTAACGAAACGTACCTCGCACCACATTTGAACTGTTACTTTCCGAAATATCACTTGCTCCGACATGATGCTCCATCTGGTCCAAGAGTCTACGGAGGTGCAGCTATAGGTGTTAGCCAACGCCTTCCTTATAGAGCAGTCACGGTTCCACTTCCGCTCACACTCCACCTTCCTGAGCATAATGTCACGACTATTTATTTTCAAGGCCGCACTGTTACCTTCGCTACCATATATTTTCGACCAGGCAAACCAATCAACTACGACTTTTTTCGATACATCGTTTCTACCTTTCGGCACTACATTATCATGGCGGATCTAAACATTCATAGTCGGTCACAGAGGGGCAAAACTAACTTTTTAGACTTTCTTCACACTGAAACAGTTGCTGAGTTCCATGTTCTACCGAAACCTACACGCCCCGTCAGCAATACTACTCCTGATGTTGTCATCACATCAACATCTCTTTCGCAGAGTATTCATATCGATGTGCTTGATTGAATTGGTAGAGATCATGTGCCTATCAAACTTACACTTCACTGTTCTCCTCGCTCTCACTCTAACATACCTCCTCAGAAAGTATTCTGCTACAAACGAGCCAATTGGGAACAATATCGCTCCGATCTGGACACTGCTGTTAATAACTTGCTCATACCTACTACACAATACGATCTTGATCACACAATTGCTAATCTTACTGAATCTATTCAAGAAGCAGCACACCGTTCCATTCCAACAGCAGAAGTACAATTACATAAACCAAAATTGCCTCCGCACTATTTACCTTTCATATCCGCTTCTCGTCGAGCACATCGTGAGTACCTCGCTACGGGTAATCTTAAAGCGCTTAGACTTCATCGCCAATACCTTAGAATTACGCACAAGTATATTGTTGCCTATAAGAAACGCCATTGGATTCAAACTTGCAACACACTTGCAAATGAATCACACCCCAGTAAATATTGGCGCAAATTCCATCAACTCACCGGTACAGTATCCCGCACACCATACCCCATTGTTCACAATAATCAGGCAGTGATCACTGATATGGATAAAGCGAATACGTTTGCATCATTTTTTCAAGATATTTTTACACCTCTTCCTGGTTGGCATACACCGCAGCGCCTACAAAATTCAATAAACAGACGTACAGATCCAACATCTGCTTCTCTGCGCCCATCTATCAGCCACTCTTTAGAGCCCAATAATCAACTTACCACTCCGATCCAACCAGATGATATTCGCCAAACATTGCTCCGTAAACGAAACACTGCACCAGGCTTTGATTCTGTTACCTATGTTCTCGTCAGGCAAGCATCACCTGCTTTTCTAATTTTTCTCAGCGCCATATATACTTTCATCCTGCGAACTGGATTTTTTCCAATCGACTGGAAATACTCGAAAGTTCTTCTATTTCCCAAACCTAACAAACCTTCAACTGACGTACAGTCCTATCGCCCTATCCATCTCACCAGTTGCCTTTGCAAAATATTAGAACGCATTCTAGTCCGCCGCTTGCACGCTCATCTTGCAACTCATAATCTACTTCCTATTCATCAAGCCGGTTTTCGACCCCATTTTAGTACAATGGATCAGTTATTACGACTATCTACGGCTATTTATGATCAATACAACACAGGTTTTCCTTCTTGTCTGGTAGCCTTTGATCTAGAAAAAGCTTTCGACAAAGTTTGGCACCCTGGTTTACTATACAAACTCCATAACTATTTTCTACCATCCTCTTATATCAGATTCATCCATTCTTTCTTACTAGGGCGACTAGCATATATCTCTATTAACGGAACACTTTCTCATCCGATCTTCATCCAATCTGGCGTTCCTCAAGGCTCGTCACTGTCTCCTTTATTATACCTACTGTATGTTGCCGACCTTGTGGTTCCAAACAACATCAACATATTTCAGTTTGCTGACGACACCGCCTTTTTTACGACAGCCCGCACAGTACAATCCATTAGTAAAACTATGCAAACGGCAATTGATGCATTCGTTGACTGGTGTAATGTATGGCGATTAAGTATTAATTCTACCAAAACTCAGGCTATTGTTTTCCTGCCACGTAGACGCCGTTCACGTATCTACAGGAATCCAAGTCGATTAAACCTCCAAGTAGACCATACACCTGTCGTGCCGTCAAATACTCTTACTTATCTTGGTGTCATATTTGACTCCAAACTTACTTGGACCCCACACCTCACCAAGATCATACGCCAAGCGCAAAATCGGCTCAACCTCCTCAAGCGCCTAGTTGGTACAACCTGGGGTTTAAAACCGTTAACAGTACTTCATACATATAAAGCATTTATGCGCAGTACATTAACATACGGTCACACTGCCTGGACATCTGCACCGCCCAAATTCTATCAGAAGTTGGCTATCCTAGAGCGCCATGCTCTACGCCTAGCACATCGCATCCGCTTACCGCATCCGACACGGTTACTTTACGAGCTGATTGACTTTCCACCTTTACTGCACCATCTCGAACAGCTTCGTACACGGTACGTTTGCAAGCGAATTGACCAGCAGCATCCCATGTTACTTGATATCCTACGGTACGATCGGGATCACGACGCACCCTCAGCTTACGTTGATACTCCCCTACAGCACTTCATGACTCTTTATCATTTGCAACTCGATGATGGTGTAGTGGATCCCGAAATCTTTCACATCTACGAACCACGTGAGCTTTCATCATTCATATATCCATCACACGCACCATAACCACCTATTAACGTGGGCTTCCTCTGTCTCCATCAGTTCCTGAATCGCCCCAGGAACAGAACATAACTCGCATTCGTCTGTACTAACAAATACCTTGTGATGTGGCGTTCAGAGCACTTCATTTCATCTTCATCTACTTCTCTCCATATTGCCTCCTGTACCATATTCATTCCAGTTTTGCACTCGTCTTAACTCCGCACTACATGGTAATAAACTTATTTTCTACAATATTGCTGTCTCATGCTTATAGTTTGCTTGTACTTCATTAGATGTTATTGTCACCCTTCCATCTCCTCTCTGTTTATATGTATTTACTAAATAAATAAATATTATATACTTGTGCACCTCTTAGACCGACCACATTAAATTGCAAACTACATTTTATATAAAGCACTTATCCGAAGAAAGGGCAAAACCCTTAAGCGGCACGACGGACAAAAAAAAAAAAAAAAAAAAAAAGTGAGAGTATCTTTGCGCAGTGGCGATATCGTAACCAATGAGGTGTAACCGAGGTGCGATTATTGCTATTTGAAAACTTTATACCAATAGCCCGCCTAAACGACGTGTTAAACCGTCGGCTAAGGCAATTTTTGATAACTTCTACGGAAGTAGTGACTACAATGAAATAGCAGCATATGTTTGAAAGTGTGCTTCTTGCACTCCATGAGAAGAGTATCATTTCGTAAATCTCTTTTGGAAGGAATTCTAATTATCCTAATAGAAAAGATTTGTCAGTTTCTTTCCTCAGTCGTTGCCTTTTCTAATGCCGTAGACTTAGTTAATTACAATTTAAATTAAACAGGCTGTCTATCGGTCACGAATTCAGAAAACGGTCATGAAAGTCAAGAAATTTATCTTTTGGGTCACGATTTTTGTTATTTGTACAAATATAAGTATAGACTGGAAACTTTCGTTCTATAAAACGTCAAAATTCAGTACCAAAAATGCCTTTGATCGGCTTTAGACACTACCAAATTGCAAGGAAAGCACGCTTGTATCGCATGAATGAAAATCCGGCTAAATTCGCTCTTGAGAATGTTACTAAAGTTTATTGTTTGGGAAAGAAAAGGTCACGAAATTTGATTTTGGAAATTTGGTAGACACACTATTAAATAAAGAATTGCTTATTATGTTGAAATTCGTCCGTAGTTGTGACGAACTACCTCTATGTTCGTTTCCATTTTCTTGAGTTCGTTGATAGATAGGGATCACTATCTGAGTGATGATTATTAACGAACTATAGCAATTTGTTCCATGGGAACATCTTTTCCTTCGACTTTCCATAAAGAAAACAGGAGATGAAAGGGATTTCTGCATATATATAATTAAATGGAATAATACATGTAGTAATCAATTATGTCTAAGGTTGTTACGACATATTCAGTGTGTTTTGTTGATCTGTTTCGTACTAGATACTGATCATTAGGGATAGTGTTACACTGCTAAAAGAACAACAATTTCTTTAGTGATAGCATTAAACAAAAGATAAAGAAATGCAGAAGGCAAACTCACAAAGTAAGGAGGCGAAGTAATCAGAATTTTAGATTGATTTATTTTTTAGTGCAGTGAATCAGGATATTGAACAGTTTCCCATTTTTGAAAGATTGAAAGTGAAAGATTAGAACATACGCGAATGTTGGCTGTGCATCTGAAAAATTGTTTTGAAGTTAGGATTAGAATTACAACATTAGGCATATTCTCTGTTGTGCTAATGTCATAGACTGGTTAAAGAAACAAGTTGTTATTCGGGTTCTTCTGTTCGTGTAAATTTTTCAGTAAAGTATATAATGTTGATATCGTAGAGTAAGTGTTGCACGGATGAAGGAAAGGAAAGTCTGAAGAAACGACTCCTTCAAGATATGCCTGTGAAATGTAAAATAGAGGTTATTAAATATAGTTAACGATTGTCGGCAAATAAATTACCTTGTAAGTTATAGTGTTTCACAATATAGAGAAATATTGGAAAATGTTGAAAGGATTGACGTATGTTTTAATTTCCATTGGTTTCGGTTTTAGTATTTTAATCCAACCGAAATTCCGGAGGAACAAATGTTTTTATAATTGGTTCTAACGACACCGAAACTTAAATCGAAGGGATGTGCATAGTCATATGAGATCAGCGCGCAATAATTTTGATTACTGTACGCCTTCAAAATTTATCCGTTTAACTTTTAATGTTTACTGTTTAAAACAACTGAATTTCCGTTGCAACTCGGGAAGTTGACATTCGATGATATCCGTTAATCATTGCGAGTACATCCGAAGTTAGCTGCAGCAAGCACAGATACATAACAATTATTGTGGACCTACGTAAACTTTCAAGTACAAAAGGAAAATGGTCTGTAATCGGAAGGAATTTTGAAAAAAATTCAGGAACTTGCTCTTTTATTATTATAAACTCTGCAGAATACGGAAAGATAATCCATCGTTTGTATCTGGCTCCAGAGAGAAGAAAAAAGGCCGCTTAGTAGATAGAGTTTCTCTAGTACTATTTCATCAGATTACATTTGATATCTGAATTAAATAATAAACACTAGTGTAGTTCTGTTTCCTAAGTTTTATATTGAATAATTATCGTACGTAATGTTGTTACATGAAATACATTTTTGGTGATTCCCTGTAATAATAAAAATTTCAACATCAATTTGCGAAGATTTTTTTAAAATTTCCTGTTAGGTGAAAAGAAAACATTTCACGTTAACTAACTAAAAAAAAAAAAAAAAAACTTTCAAGGTCACGACACAATGAAATGAAGTATTTGTTACTCATAATGAGACGCTAGATGGCAGCAGTTAATACTTTGCCGTCGATTGGATCACTCTCGTGAGAAAAAATTGAGTGTAGTTGTTCTTTTCTTTTCTACATTTTTGCATACAAACTTCTAACATACGATTTACATTCTCTAGAACATAATACTTCCACCTATGTAGGACTAGTTGAAATGTTGGGATACTCCAAGGTAGTGAGTGAGTGATCTGAAATTGGAGTGTTATCAACGTGAGTGAGAGTATCTTTGCGCAGTGGCGATATCGTAACCAATGAGGTGTAACCGAGGTGCGATTATTGCTATTTGAAAACTTTATACCAATACCCCGCCTAGACGACGTGTTAAACCGTCGGCTAAGGCAATTTTTGATAACTTCTACGGAAGTAGTGACTACAATGAAATAGCAGCATATGTTTGAAAGTGTGCTTCTTGCACTCCATGAGAAGAGTATCATTTCGTAAATCCCTTTTGGACGGAATTCTAATTATCCTAATAGGAAAGATTTGTCAGTTTCTTTCTTCAGTCGTTGCCTTTTCTAATGCCGTAGACTTAGTTAATTACAATTTAAATTAAACAGGCTGTCTACCTTTCACGAATTCAGAAAACGGTCATGAAAGTCAAGGAATTTATCTTTTGGGTCACGATTTTTGTTATTTGTACAAATATAAGTATAGACTGGAAACTTTCGTTCTATAAAACGTCAAAATTCAGTACCAAAAATGCCTTTGATCGGCTTTAGACGCTACCAAATTGCAAGGAAAGCACGCTTGTATCGCATGAATGAAAATTCGGCTAAATTCGCTCTTGAGAATGTTACTAAATTTTATTGTTTGGGAAAGAAAAGGTCAGGAAATTTGATTTTGGAAATTTAGTAGACACACTATTAAATAAAGAATTGCTTATTATGTTGAAATTCGTCCGTAGTTGTGACGAACTACCTCTATGTTCGTTTCCATTTTCTTGAGTTCGTTGATAGATAGGGATCACTATCTGAGTGATGATTATTAACGAACTATAGCAATTTGTTCCATGGGAACATCTTTTCCTTCGACTTTCCATAAAGAAAACAGGAGATGAAAGGGATTTCTGCATATATATAATTAAATGGAATAATACATGTAGTAATCAATTATGTCTAAGGTTGTTACGACATATTCAGTGTGTTTTGTTGATCTGTTTCGTACTAGATACTGATCATTAGGGATAGTGTTACACTGCTAAAAGAACAACAATTTCTTTAGTGATAGCATTAAACAAAAGATAAAGAAATGCAGAAGGCAAACTCACAAAGTAAGGAGGCGAAGTAATCAGAATTTTAGATTGATTTATTTTTTAGTGCAGTGAATCAGGATATTGAACAGTTTCCCATTTTTGAAAGATTGAAAGTGAAAGATTAGAACATACGCGAATGTTGGCTGTGCATCTGAAAAATTGTTTTGAAGTTAGGATTAGAATTACAACATTAGGCATATTCTCTGTTGTGCTAATGTCATAGACTGGTTAAAGAAACAAGTTGTTATTCGGGTTCTTCTGTTCGTGTAAATTTTTCAGTAAAGTATATAATGTTGATATCGTAGAGTAAGTGTTGCACGGATGAAGGAAAGGAAAGTCTGAAGAAACGACTCCTTCAAGATATGCCTGTGAAATGTAAAATAGAGGTTATTAAATATAGTTAACGATTGTCGGCAAATAAATTACCTTGTAAGTTATAGTGTTTCACAATATAGAGAAATATTGGAAAATGTTGAAAGGATTGACGTATGTTTTAATTTCCATTGGTTTCGGTTTTAGTATTTTAATCCAACCGAAATTCCGGAGGAACAAATGTTTTTATAATTGGTTCTAACGACACCGAAACTTAAATCGAAGGGATGTGCATAGTCATATGAGATCAGCGCGCAATAATTTTGATTACTGTACGCCTTCAAAATTTATCCGTTTAACTTTTAATGTTTACTGTTTAAAACAACTGAATTTCCGTTGCAACTCGGGAAGTTGACATTCGATGATATCCGTTATTCATTGCGAGTACATCCGAAGTTAGCTGCAGCAAGCACAGATACATAACAATTATTGTGGACCTACGTAAACTTTCAAGTACCAAAGGAAAATGGTCTGTAATCGGAAGGAATTTTGAAAAAAATTCAGTAACTTGCTCTTTTATTATTATAAACTCTGCAGAATACGGAAAGATAATCCATCGTTTGTATCTGGCTCCAGAGAGAAGAAAAAAGGCCGCTTAGTAGATAGAGTTTCTCTAGTACTATTTCATCAGATTACATTTGATATCTGAATTAAATAATAAGCACTAGTGTAGTTCTGTTTCCTTAGTTTTATATTGAATAATTATCCTACTTAATGTTGTTACATGAAATACATTTTTGGTGATTCCCTGTAATAATAAAAATATCACCATCAAATTGCGAAGATTGTTTTAAAATTTTCCGTTAGGTGAAAAGAAAACATTTCACGTTAACTAAAAAAACAACTTCCAAGGTTACGGCACCATCTTTCGTTGTCTCGAAATGAAGTATTTGTTACTCATAATGAAACGCTAGATGGCAGCAGTTAATACTTTGCCGTCGATTGGATCACTCTCGTGAGAAAAAATTGAGTGTAGTTGTTCTTTTCTTTTCTACATTTTTGCATACAAACTTCTAACATTCGATTTACATTCTCTAGAACATAATACTTCCACCTATGTAGGACTAGTTGAAATGTTGGGATACTCCAAGGTAGTGAGTGAGTGATCTGAAATTGGAGTGTTATCAACGTGAGTGAGAGTAAAATTCAACCACTCGAAGTCTACGTTTAATATGGGTACTTCTGCATACGCTAGAATAATACGTATCATTATGGCTTATAACTTACTTTTTCTTAACATTCGATCAGTCTTAACACACCATGTGCTCTTTACACAACTTCTTCAAGAAGAACAAATTGCAGCCTTTGCACTTAACGAAACGTACCTCGCACCACATTTGAACTGTTACTTTCCGAAATATCACTTGCTCCGACATGATGCTCCATCTGGTCCAAGAGTCTACGGAGGTGCAGCTATAGGTGTTAGCCAACGCCTTCCTTATAGAGCAGTCACGGTTCCACTTCCGCTCACACTCCACCTTCCTGAGCATAATGTCACGACTATTTATTTTCAAGGCCGCACTGTTACCTTCGCTACCATATATTTTCGACCAGGCAAACCAATCAACTACGACTTTTTTCGATACATCGTTTCTACCTTTCGGCACTACATTATCATGGCGGATCTAAACATTCATAGTCGGTCACAGAGGGACAAAACTAACTTTTTAGACTTTCTTCACACTGAAACAGTTGCTGAGTTCCATGTTCTACCGAAACCTACACGCCCCGTCAGCAATACTACTCCTGATGTTGTCATCACATCAACATCTCTTTCGCAGAGTATTCATATCGATGTGCGTGATTCAATTGGTAGAGATCATGTGCCTATCAAACTTACACTTCACTGTTCTCCTCGCTCTCACTCTAACATACCTCCTCAGAAAGTATTCTGCTACAAACGAGCCAATTGGGAACAATATCGCTCCGATCTGGACACTGCTGTTAATAACTTGCTCATACCTACTACACAATACGATCTTGATCACACAATTGCTAATCTTACTGAATCTATTCAAGAAGCAGCACACCGTTCCATTCCAACAGCAGAAGTACAATTACATAAACCAAAATTGCCTCCGCACTATTTACCTTTCATATCCGCTTCTCGTCGAGCACATCGTGAGTACCTCGCTACGGGTAATCTTAAAGCGCTTAGACTTCATCGCCAATACCTTAGAATTACGCACAAGTATATTGTTGCCTATAAGAAACGCCATTGGATTCAAACTTGCAACACACTTGCAAATGAATCACACCCCAGTAAATATTGGCGCAAATTCCATCAACTCACCGGTACAGTATCCCGCACACCATACCCCATTGTTCACAATAATCAGGCAGTGATCACTGATATGGATAAAGCGAATACGTTTGCATCATTTTTTCAAGATATTTTTACACCTCTTCCTGGTTGGCATACACCGCAGCGCCTACAAAATTCAATAAACAGACGTACAGATCCAACATCTGCTTCTCTGCGCCCATCTATCAGCCACTCTTTAGAGCCCAATAATCAACTTACCACTCCGATCCAACCAGATGATATTCGCCAAACATTGCTCCGTAAACGAAACACTGCACCAGGCTTTGATTCTGTTACCTATGTTCTCGTCAGGCAAGCATCACCTGCTTTTCTAATTTTTCTCAGCGCCATATATACTTTCATCCTGCGAACTGGATTTTTTCCAATCGACTGGAAATACTCGAAAGTTCTTCTATTTCCCAAACCTAACAAACCTTCAACTGACGTACAGTCCTATCGCCCTATCCATCTCACCAGTTGCCTTTGCAAAATATTAGAACGCATTCTAGTCCGCCGCTTGCACGCTCATCTTGCAACTCATAATCTACTTCCTATTCATCAAGCCGGTTTTCGACCCCATTTTAGTACAATGGATCAGTTATTACGACTATCTACGGCTATTTATGATCAATACAACACAGGTTTTCCTTCTTGTCTGGTAGCCTTTGATCTAGAAAAAGCTTTCGACAAAGTTTGGCACCCTGGTTTACTATACAAACTCCATAACTATTTTCTACCATCCTCTTATATCAGATTCATCCATTCTTTCTTACTAGGGCGACTAGCATATATCTCTATTAACGGAACACTTTCTCATCCGATCTTCATCCAATCTGGCGTTCCTCAAGGCTCGTCACTGTCTCCTTTATTATACCTACTGTATGTTGCCGACCTTGTGGTTCCAAACAACATCAACATATTTCAGTTTGCTGACGACACCGCCTTTTTTACGACAGCCCGCACAGTACAATCCATTAGTAAAACTATGCAAACGGCAATTGATGCATTCGTTGACTGGTGTAATGTATGGCGATTAAGTATTAATTCTACCAAAACTCAGGCTATTGTTTTCCTGCCACGTAGACGCCGTTCACGTATCTACAGGAATCCAAGTCGATTAAACCTCCAAGTAGACCATACACCTGTCGTGCCGTCAAATACTCTTACTTATCTTGGTGTCATATTTGACTCCAAACTTACTTGGACCCCACACCTCACCAAGATCATACGCCAAGCGCAAAATCGGCTCAACCTCCTCAAGCGCCTAGTTGGTACAACCTGGGGTTTAAAACCGTTAACAGTACTTCATACATATAAAGCATTTATGCGCAGTACATTAACATACGGTCACACTGCCTGGACATCTGCACCGCCCAAATTCTATCAGAAGTTGGCTATCCTAGAGCGCCATGCTCTACGCCTAGCACATCGCATCCGCTTACCGCATCCGACACGGTTACTTTACGAGCTGATTGACTTTCCACCTTTACTGCACCATCTCGAACAGCTTCGTACACGGTACGTTTGCAAGCGAATTGACCAGCAGCATCCCATGTTACTTGATATCCTACGGTACGATCGGGATCACGACGCACCCTCAGCTTACGTTGATACTCCCCTACAGCACTTCATGACTCTTTATCATTTGCAACTCGATGATGGTGTAGTGGATCCCGAAATCTTTCACATCTACGAACCACGTGAGCTTTCATCATTCATATATCCATCACACGCACCATAACCACCTATTAACGTGGGCTTCCTCTGTCTCCATCAGTTCCTGAATCGCCCCAGGAACAGAACATAACTCGCATTCGTCTGTACTAACAAATACCTTGTGATGTGGCGTTCAGAGCACTTCATTTCATCTTCATCTACTTCTCTCCATATTGCCTCCTGTACCATATTCATTCCAGTTTTGCACTCGTCTTAACTCCGCACTACATGGTAATAAACTTATTTTCTACAATATTGCTGTCTCATGCTTATAGTTTGCTTGTACTTCATTAGATGTTATTGTCACCCTTCCATCTCCTCTCTGTTTATATGTATTTACTAAATAAATAAATATTATATACTTGTGCACCTCTTAGACCGACCACATTAAATTGCAAACTACATTTTATATAAAGCACTTATCCGAAGAAAGGGCAAAACCCTTAAGCGGCACGACGGACAAAAAAAAAAAAAAAAAAAAAAAAGTGAGAGTATCTTTGCGCAGTGGCGATATCGTAACCAATGAGGTGTAACCGAGGTGCGATTATTGCTATTTGAAAACTTTATACCAATAGCCCGCCTAAACGACGTGTTAAACCGTCGGCTAAGGCAATTTTTGATAACTTCTACGGAAGTAGTGACTACAATGAAATAGCAGCATATGTTTGAAAGTGTGCTTCTTGCACTCCATGAGAAGAGTATCATTTCGTAAATCTCTTTTGGAAGGAATTCTAATTATCCTAATAGAAAAGATTTGTCAGTTTCTTTCCTCAGTCGTTGCCTTTTCTAATGCCGTAGACTTAGTTAATTACAATTTAAATTAAACAGGCTGTCTATCGGTCACGAATTCAGAAAACGGTCATGAAAGTCAAGAAATTTATCTTTTGGGTCACGATTTTTGTTATTTGTACAAATATAAGTATAGACTGGAAACTTTCGTTCTATAAAACGTCAGAATTCAGTACCAAAAATGCCTTTGATCGGCTTTAGACACTACCAAATTGCAAGGAAAGCACGCTTGTATCGCATGAATGAAAATCCGGCTAAATTCGCTCTTGAGAATGTTACTAAAGTTTATTGTTTGGGAAAGAAAAGGTCACGAAATTTGATTTTGGAAATTTGGTAGACACACTATTAAATAAAGAATTGCTTATTATGTTGAAATTCGTCCGTAGTTGTGACGAACTACCTCTATGTTCGTTTCCATTTTCTTGAGTTCGTTGATAGATAGGGATCACTATCTGAGTGATGATTATTAACGAACTATAGCAATTTGTTCCATGTGAACATCTTTTCCTTCGACTTTCCATAAAGAAAACAGGAGAAGAAAGGGATTTCTGCATATATATAATTAAATGGAATAATACATGTAGTAGTCAATTATGTCTAAGGTTGTTACGACATATTCAGTGTGTTTTGTTGATCTGTTTCGTACTAGATACTGATCATTAGGGATAGTGTTACACTGCTAAAAGAACAACAATTTCTTTAGTGATAGCATTAAACAAAAGATAAAGAAATGCAGAAGGCAAACTCGCAAAGTAAGGAGGCGAAATAATCAGAATTTTAGATTGATTTATTTTTTAGTGCAGTGAATCAGGATATTGAACAGTTTCCCATTTTTGAAAGATTGAAACTGAAAGATTAGAACATACGCGAATGTTGGCTGTGCATCTGAAAAATTGTTTTGAAGTTAGGATTAGAATTACAACATTAGGCATATTCTCTGTTGTGCTAATGTCATAGACTGGTTAAAGAAACAAGTTGTTAATCGGGTTCTTCTGTTCGTGTAAATTTTTCAGTAAAGTACATAATGTTCATATCGTAGAGTAAGTGTTGCACGGATGAAGGAAAGGAAAGTCTGAAGAAACGACTCCTTCAAGATATGCCTGTGAAATGTAAAATAGAGGTTATTAAATATAGTTAACGATTGTCGGCAAATAAATTACCTTGTAAGTTATAGTGTTTCACAATATAGAGAAATATTGGAAAATGTTGAAAGGATTGACGTATGTTTTAATTTTCATTGGTTTCGGTTTTAGTATTTTAATCCAACCGAAATTCCGGAGGAACAAATGTTTTTATAATTGGTTCTAGCGACACCGAAACTCAAATCGAAGGGATGTGCATAGTCATATGAGATCAGCGCGCAATAATTTTGATTACTGTACGACTTCAAAATTTATCCGTTTAACTTTTTATGTTTACTGTTTAAAACAACTGAATTTCCGTTGCAACTCGGGAAGTTGACATTCGATGATATCCGTTATTCATTTCGAGTACATCCGAAGTTAGCTGCAGCAAGCACAGATACATAACAATTATTGTGGACTTACGTAAACTTTCAAGTACAAAAGAAAATGGTCTGTAATCGGAAGGAATTTTGAAAAAAATTCAGGAACTTGCTCTTTTATTATTATAAAGTCTGCAGAATACGGTAAGATTACCTGTCGTTTGTATCTGGCTCCAGAGAGAAGAAAAATGACCGCGTAGTAGATAGAGTTTCTCTAGTACTATTTCATCAGATTACATTTGATATCTGAATTAAATAATAAGCACTAGTGTAGTTCTGTTTCCTTAGTTTTATATGGAATAATTATCGTACTTAATGTTGTTACATGAAATACATTTTTGGTGATTCCCTGTAATAATAAAAATATCACCATCAAATTGCGAAGATTGTTTTAAAATTTTCCGTTAGGTGAAAAGAAAGCATTTCACGTTAACTAAAAAAAAAAAAAAAAACTTCCAAGGTCACGGCACGATCTTTCGTTGTCTCGAAATGAAGTATTTGTTACTCATAATGAGACGCTAGATGGCAGCAGTTAATACTTTGCCGTCGATTGGATCACTCTCGTGAGAAAAAATTGAGTGTAGTTGTTCTTTTCTTTTATATATTTTTGCATACAAACTTCTAACATACGATTTACATTCTCTAGAACATAATACTTCCACCTATGTAGGACTAGTTGAAATGTTGGGATACTCCAAGGTAGTGAGTGAGTGATCTGAAATTGGAGTGTTATCAACGTGAGTGAGAGTATCTTTGCGCAGTGGCGATATCGTAACCAATGAGGTGTAACCGAGGTGCGATTATTGCTATTTGAAAACTTTATACCAATACCCCGCCTAGACGACGTGTTAAACCGTCGGCCAAGGCAATCTTTGATAACTTCTACGAAAGTAGTGACTACAATGAAATAGCAGCATATGTTTGAAAGTGTGCTTCTTGCACTCCATGAGAAGAGTATCATTTCGTAAATCCCTTTTGGAAGGAATTCTAATTATCCTAATAGAAAAGATTTGTCAGTTTCTTTCCTCAATCGTTGCCTTTTCGAATGCCGTAGACTTAGTTAATTACAATTTAAATTAAACAGGCTGTCTACCTTTCACGAATTCAGAAAACGGTCATGAAAGTCAAGAAATTTATCTTTTGGGTCACGATTTTTGTTATTTGTAGAAATATAAGTATAGACTGGAAACTTTCGTTCTATAAAACGTCAAAATTCAGTACCAAAAATGCCTTTGATCGGCTTTAGACGCTACCAAATTGCAAGGAAAGCACGCTTGTATCGCATGAATGAAAATTCGGCTAAATTCGCTCTTGAGAATGTTACTAAATTTTATTGTTTGGGAAAGAAAAGGTCAGGAAATTTGATTTTGGAAATTTAGTAGACACACTATTAAATAAAGAATTGCTTATTATGTTGAAATTCGTCCGTAGTTGTGACGAACTACCTCTATGTTCGTTTCCATTTTCTTGAGTTCGTTGATAGATAGGGATCACTATCTGAGTGATGATTATTAACGAACTATAGCAATTTGTTCCATGGGAACATCTTTTCCTTCGACTTTCCATAAAGAAAACAGGAGATGAAAGAAATTTCTGCATATATATAATTAAATGGAATAATACATGTAGTAGTCAATTATGTCTAAGGTTGTTACGACATATTCAGTGTGTTTTGTTGATCTGTTTCGTACTAGATACTGATCATTAGGGATAGTGTTACACTGCTAAAAGAACAACAATTTCTTTAGTGATAGCATTAAACAAAAGATAAAGAAATGCAGAAGGCAAACTCGCAAAGTAAGGAGGCGAAGTAATCAGAATTTTAGATTGATTTATTTTTTAGTGCAGTGAATCAGGATATTGAACAGTTTCCCTTTTTTGAAAGATTGAAACTGAAAGATTAGAACATACGCGAATGTTGGCTGTGCGTCTGAAAAATTGTTTTGAAATTAGGATTAGAATTACAACATTAGGCATATTCTCTGTTGTGTTAATGTCATAGACTGGTTAAAGAAACAAGTTGTTATTCGGGTTCTTCTGTTCGTGTAAATTTTTCAGTAAAGTATATAATGTTGATATCGTAGAGTAAGTGTTGCACGGATGAAGGAAAGGAAAGTCTGAAGAAACGACTCCTTCAAGATATGCCTGTGAAATGTAAAATAGAGGTTATTAAATATAGTTAACGATTGTCGGCAAATAAATTACCTTGTAAGTTATAGTGTTTCACAATATAGAGAAATATTGGAAAATGTTGAAAGGATTGACGTATGTTTTAATTTTCATTGGTTTCGGTTTTAGTATTTTAATCCAACCGAAATTCCGGAGGAACAAATGTTTTTATAATTGGTTCTAACGACACCGAAACTTAAATCGAAGGGATGTGCATAGTCATATGAGATCAGCGCGCAATAATTTTGATTACTGTACGCCTTCAAAATTTATCCGTTTAACTTTTATTGTTTACTGTTTAAAACAACTGAATTTCCGTTGCAACTCGGGAAGTTGACATTCGATGATATCCGTTATTCATTTCGAATACATCCGAAGTTAGCTGCAGCAAGCATAGATACATAACAATTATTGTGGACTTACGTAAACTTTCAAGTACAAAAGGAAAATGGTCTGTAATCGGAAGGAATTTTGAAAAAAATTCAGTAACTTGCTCTTTTATTATTATAAACTCTGCACAATACGGAAAGATAATCCGTCGTTTGTATCTGGCTCCAGAGAGAAGAAAAAAGGCCGCTTAGTAGATAGAGTTTCTCTAGTACTATTTCATCAGATTACATTTGATATCTGAATTAAATAATAAGCACTAGTGTAGTTCTGTTTCCTTAGTTTTATATTGAATAATTATCCTACTTAATGTTGTTACATGAAATACATTTTTGGTGATTCCCTGTAATAATAAAAATATCACCATCAAATTGCGAAGATTGTTTTAAAATTTTCCGTTAGGTGAAAAGAAAACATTTCACGTTAACTAAAAAAACAACTTCCAAGGTTACGGCACCATCTTTCGTTGTCTCGAAATGAAGTATTTGTTACTCATAATGAAACGCTAGATGGCAGCAGTTAATACTTTGCCGTCGATTGGATCACTCTCGTGAGAAAAAATTGAGTGTAGTTGTTCTTTTCTTTTCTACATTTTTGCATACAAACTTCTAACATTCGATTTACATTCTCTAGAACATAATACTTCCACCTATGTAGGACTAGTTGAAATGTTGGGATACTCCAAGGTAGTGAGTGAGTGATCTGAAATTGGAGTGTTATCAACGTGAGTGAGAGTAAAATTCAACCACTCGAAGTCTACGTTTAATATGGGTACTTCTGCATACGCTAGAATAATACGTATCATTATGGCTTATAACTTACTTTTTCTTAACATTCGATCAGTCTTAACACACCATGTGCTCTTTACACAACTTCTTCAAGAAGAACAAATTGCAGCCTTTGCACTTAACGAAACGTACCTCGCACCACATTTGAACTGTTACTTTCCGAAATATCACTTGCTCCGACATGATGCTCCATCTGGTCCAAGAGTCTACGGAGGTGCAGCTATAGGTGTTAGCCAACGCCTTCCTTATAGAGCAGTCACGGTTCCACTTCCGCTCACACTCCACCTTCCTGAGCATAATGTCACGACTATTTATTTTCAAGGCCGCACTGTTACCTTCGCTACCATATATTTTCGACCAGGCAAACCAATCAACTACGACTTTTTTCGATACATCGTTTCTACCTTTCGGCACTACATTATCATGGCGGATCTAAACATTCATAGTCGGTCACAGAGGGACAAAACTAACTTTTTAGACTTTCTTCACACTGAAACAGTTGCTGAGTTCCATGTTCTACCGAAACCTACACGCCCCGTCAGCAATACTACTCCTGATGTTGTCATCACATCAACATCTCTTTCGCAGAGTATTCATATCGATGTGCGTGATTCAATTGGTAGAGATCATGTGCCTATCAAACTTACACTTCACTGTTCTCCTCGCTCTCACTCTAACATACCTCCTCAGAAAGTATTCTGCTACAAACGAGCCAATTGGGAACAATATCGCTCCGATCTGGACACTGCTGTTAATAACTTGCTCATACCTACTACACAATACGATCTTGATCACACAATTGCTAATCTTACTGAATCTATTCAAGAAGCAGCACACCGTTCCATTCCAACAGCAGAAGTACAATTACATAAACCAAAATTGCCTCCGCACTATTTACCTTTCATATCCGCTTCTCGTCGAGCACATCGTGAGTACCTCGCTACGGGTAATCTTAAAGCGCTTAGACTTCATCGCCAATACCTTAGAATTACGCACAAGTATATTGTTGCCTATAAGAAACGCCATTGGATTCAAACTTGCAACACACTTGCAAATGAATCACACCCCAGTAAATATTGGCGCAAATTCCATCAACTCACCGGTACAGTATCCCGCACACCATACCCCATTGTTCACAATAATCAGGCAGTGATCACTGATATGGATAAAGCGAATACGTTTGCATCATTTTTTCAAGATATTTTTACACCTCTTCCTGGTTGGCATACACCGCAGCGCCTACAAAATTCAATAAACAGACGTACAGATCCAACATCTGCTTCTCTGCGCCCATCTATCAGCCACTCTTTAGAGCCCAATAATCAACTTACCACTCCGATCCAACCAGATGATATTCGCCAAACATTGCTCCGTAAACGAAACACTGCACCAGGCTTTGATTCTGTTACCTATGTTCTCGTCAGGCAAGCATCACCTGCTTTTCTAATTTTTCTCAGCGCCATATATACTTTCATCCTGCGAACTGGATTTTTTCCAATCGACTGGAAATACTCGAAAGTTCTTCTATTTCCCAAACCTAACAAACCTTCAACTGACGTACAGTCCTATCGCCCTATCCATCTCACCAGTTGCCTTTGCAAAATATTAGAACGCATTCTAGTCCGCCGCTTGCACGCTCATCTTGCAACTCATAATCTACTTCCTATTCATCAAGCCGGTTTTCGACCCCATTTTAGTACAATGGATCAGTTATTACGACTATCTACGGCTATTTATGATCAATACAACACAGGTTTTCCTTCTTGTCTGGTAGCCTTTGATCTAGAAAAAGCTTTCGACAAAGTTTGGCACCCTGGTTTACTATACAAACTCCATAACTATTTTCTACCATCCTCTTATATCAGATTCATCCATTCTTTCTTACTAGGGCGACTAGCATATATCTCTATTAACGGAACACTTTCTCATCCGATCTTCATCCAATCTGGCGTTCCTCAAGGCTCGTCACTGTCTCCTTTATTATACCTACTGTATGTTGCCGACCTTGTGGTTCCAAACAACATCAACATATTTCAGTTTGCTGACGACACCGCCTTTTTTACGACAGCCCGCACAGTACAATCCATTAGTAAAACTATGCAAACGGCAATTGATGCATTCGTTGACTGGTGTAATGTATGGCGATTAAGTATTAATTCTACCAAAACTCAGGCTATTGTTTTCCTGCCACGTAGACGCCGTTCACGTATCTACAGGAATCCAAGTCGATTAAACCTCCAAGTAGACCATACACCTGTCGTGCCGTCAAATACTCTTACTTATCTTGGTGTCATATTTGACTCCAAACTTACTTGGACCCCACACCTCACCAAGATCATACGCCAAGCGCAAAATCGGCTCAACCTCCTCAAGCGCCTAGTTGGTACAACCTGGGGTTTAAAACCGTTAACAGTACTTCATACATATAAAGCATTTATGCGCAGTACATTAACATACGGTCACACTGCCTGGACATCTGCACCGCCCAAATTCTATCAGAAGTTGGCTATCCTAGAGCGCCATGCTCTACGCCTAGCACATCGCATCCGCTTACCGCATCCGACACGGTTACTTTACGAGCTGATTGACTTTCCACCTTTACTGCACCATCTCGAACAGCTTCGTACACGGTACGTTTGCAAGCGAATTGACCAGCAGCATCCCATGTTACTTGATATCCTACGGTACGATCGGGATCACGACGCACCCTCAGCTTACGTTGATACTCCCCTACAGCACTTCATGACTCTTTATCATTTGCAACTCGATGATGGTGTAGTGGATCCCGAAATCTTTCACATCTACGAACCACGTGAGCTTTCATCATTCATATATCCATCACACGCACCATAACCACCTATTAACGTGGGCTTCCTCTGTCTCCATCAGTTCCTGAATCGCCCCAGGAACAGAACATAACTCGCATTCGTCTGTACTAACAAATACCTTGTGATGTGGCGTTCAGAGCACTTCATTTCATCTTCATCTACTTCTCTCCATATTGCCTCCTGTACCATATTCATTCCAGTTTTGCACTCGTCTTAACTCCGCACTACATGGTAATAAACTTATTTTCTACAATATTGCTGTCTCATGCTTATAGTTTGCTTGTACTTCATTAGATGTTATTGTCACCCTTCCATCTCCTCTCTGTTTATATGTATTTACTAAATAAATAAATATTATATACTTGTGCACCTCTTAGACCGACCACATTAAATTGCAAACTACATTTTATATAAAGCACTTATCCGAAGAAAGGGCAAAACCCTTAAGCGGCACGACGGACAAAAAAAAAAAAAAAAAGTGAGAGTATCTTTGCGCAGTGGCGATATCGTAACCAATGAGGTGTAACCGAGGTGCGATTATTGCTATTTGAAAACTTTATACCAATAGCCCGCCTAAACGACGTGTTAAACCGTCGGCTAAGGCAATTTTTGATAACTTCTACGGAAGTAGTGACTACAATGAAATAGCAGCATATGTTTGAAAGTGTGCTTCTTGCACTCCATGAGAAGAGTATCATTTCGTAAATCTCTTTTGGAAGGAATTCTAATTATCCTAATAGAAAAGATTTGTCAGTTTCTTTCCTCAGTCGTTGCCTTTTCTAATGCCGTAGACTTAGTTAATTACAATTTAAATTAAACAGGCTGTCTATCGGTCACGAATTCAGAAAACGGTCATGAAAGTCAAGAAATTTATCTTTTGGGTCACGATTTTTGTTATTTGTACAAATATAAGTATAGACTGGAAACTTTCGTTCTATAAAACGTCAAAATTCAGTACCAAAAATGCCTTTGATCGGCTTTAGACACTACCAAATTGCAAGGAAAGCACGCTTGTATCGCATGAATGAAAATCCGGCTAAATTCGCTCTTGAGAATGTTACTAAAGTTTATTGTTTGGGAAAGAAAAGGTCACGAAATTTGATTTTGGAAATTTGGTAGACACACTATTAAATAAAGAATTGCTTATTATGTTGAAATTCGTCCGTAGTTGTGACGAACTACCTCTATGTTCGTTTCCATTTTCTTGAGTTCGTTGATAGATAGGGATCACTATCTGAGTGATGATTATTAACGAACTATAGCAATTTGTTCCATGGGAACATCTTTTCCTTCGACTTTCCATAAAGAAAACAGGAGATGAAAGGGATTTCTGCATATATATAATTAAATGGAATAATACATGTAGTAATCAATTATGTCTAAGGTTGTTACGACATATTCAGTGTGTTTTGTTGATCTGTTTCGTACTAGATACTGATCATTAGGGATAGTGTTACACTGCTAAAAGAACAACAATTTCTTTAGTGATAGCATTAAACAAAAGATAAAGAAATGCAGAAGGCAAACTCACAAATTAAGGAGGCGAAGTAATCAGAATTTTAGATTGATTTATTTTTTAGTGCAGTGAATCAGGATATTGAACAGTTTCCCATTTTTGAAAGATTGAAAGTGAAAGATTAGAACATACGCGAATGTTGGCTGTGCATCTGAAAAATTGTTTTGAAGTTAGGATTAGAATTACAACATTAGGCATATTCTCTGTTGTGCTAATGTCATAGACTGGTTAAAGAAACAAGTTGTTATTCGGGTTCTTCTGTTCGTGTAAATTTTTCAGTAAAGTATATAATGTTGATATCGTAGAGTAAGTGTTGCACGGATGAAGGAAAGGAAAGTCTGAAGAAACGACTCCTTCAAGATATGCCTGTGAAATGTAAAATAGAGGTTATTAAATATAGTTAACGATTGTCGGCAAATAAATTACCTTGTAAGTTATAGTGTTTCACAATATAGAGAAATATTGGAAAATGTTGAAAGGATTGACGTATGTTTTAATTTCCATTGGTTTCGGTTTTAGTATTTTAATCCAACCGAAATTCCGGAGGAACAAATGTTTTTATAATTGGTTCTAACGACACCGAAACTTAAATCGAAGGGATGTGCATAGTCATATGAGATCAGCGCGCAATAATTTTGATTACTGTACGCCTTCAAAATTTATCCGTTTAACTTTTAATGTTTACTGTTTAAAACAACTGAATTTCCGTTGCAACTCGGGAAGTTGACATTCGATGATATCCGTTATTCATTGCGAGTACATCCGAAGTTAGCTGCAGCAAGCACAGATACATAACAATTATTGTGGACCTACGTAAACTTTCAAGTACAAAAGGAAAATGGTCTGTAATCGGAAGGAATTTTGAAAAAAATTCAGGAACTTGCTCTTTTATTATTATAAACTCTGCAGAATACGGAAAGATAATCCATCGTTTGTATCTGGCTCCAGAGAGAAGAAAAAAGGCCGCTTAGTAGATAGAGTTTCTCTAGTACTATTTCATCAGATTACATTTGATATCTGAATTAAATAATAAACACTAGTGTAGTTCTGTTTCCTAAGTTTTATATTGAATAATTATCGTACGTAATGTTGTTACATGAAATACATTTTTGGTGATTCCCTGTAATAATAAAAATTTCAACATCAATTTGCGAAGATTTTTTTAAAATTTCCTGTTAGGTGAAAAGAAAACATTTCACGTTAACTAACTAAAAAAAAAAAAAAAAACTTTCAAGGTCACGACACAATGAAATGAAGTATTTGTTACTCATAATGAGACGCTAGATGGCAGCAGTTAATACTTTGCCGTCGATTGGATCACTCTCGTGAGAAAAAATTGAGTGTAGTTGTTCTTTTCTTTTCTACATTTTTGCATACAAACTTCTAACATACGATTTACATTCTCTAGAACATAATACTTCCACCTATGTAGGACTAGTTGAAATGTTGGGATACTCCAAGGTAGTGAGTGAGTGATCTGAAATTGGAGTGTTATCAACGTGAGTGAGAGTATCTTTGCGCAGTGGCGATATCGTAACCAATGAGGTGTAACCGAGGTGCGATTATTGCTATTTGAAAACTTTATACCAATACCCCGCCTAGACGACGTGTTAAACCGTCGGCTAAGGCAATTTTTGATAACTTCTACGGAAGTAGTGACTACAATGAAATAGCAGCATATGTTTGAAAGTGTGCTTCTTGCACTCCATGAGAAGAGTATCATTTCGTAAATCCCTTTTGGACGGAATTCTAATTATCCTAATAGGAAAGATTTGTCAGTTTCTTTCTTCAGTCGTTGCCTTTTCTAATGCCGTAGACTTAGTTAATTACAATTTAAATTAAACAGGCTGTCTACCTTTCACGAATTCAGAAAACGGTCATGAAAGTCAAGGAATTTATCTTTTGGGTCACGATTTTTGTTATTTGTACAAATATAAGTATAGACTGGAAACTTTCGTTCTATAAAACGTCAAAATTCAGTACCAAAAATGCCTTTGATCGGCTTTAGACGCTACCAAATTGCAAGGAAAGCACGCTTGTATCGCATGAATGAAAATTCGGCTAAATTCGCTCTTGAGAATGTTACTAAATTTTATTGTTTGGGAAAGAAAAGGTCAGGAAATTTGATTTTGGAAATTTAGTAGACACACTATTAAATAAAGAATTGCTTATTATGTTGAAATTCGTCCGTAGTTGTGACGAACTACCTCTATGTTCGTTTCCATTTTCTTGAGTTCGTTGATAGATAGGGATCACTATCTGAGTGATGATTATTAACGAACTATAGCAATTTGTTCCATGGGAACATCTTTTCCTTCGACTTTCCATAAAGAAAACAGGAGATGAAAGGGATTTCTGCATATATATAATTAAATGGAATAATACATGTAGTAATCAATTATGTCTAAGGTTGTTACGACATATTCAGTGTGTTTTGTTGATCTGTTTCGTACTAGATACTGATCATTAGGGATAGTGTTACACTGCTAAAAGAACAACAATTTCTTTAGTGATAGCATTAAACAAAAGATAAAGAAATGCAGAAGGCAAACTCACAAAGTAAGGAGGCGAAGTAATCAGAATTTTAGATTGATTTATTTTTTAGTGCAGTGAATCAGGATATTGAACAGTTTCCCATTTTTGAAAGATTGAAAGTGAAAGATTAGAACATACGCGAATGTTGGCTGTGCATCTGAAAAATTGTTTTGAAGTTAGGATTAGAATTACAACATTAGGCATATTCTCTGTTGTGCTAATGTCATAGACTGGTTAAAGAAACAAGTTGTTATTCGGGTTCTTCTGTTCGTGTAAATTTTTCAGTAAAGTATATAATGTTGATATCGTAGAGTAAGTGTTGCACGGATGAAGGAAAGGAAAGTCTGAAGAAACGACTCCTTCAAGATATGCCTGTGAAATGTAAAATAGAGGTTATTAAATATAGTTAACGATTGTCGGCAAATAAATTACCTTGTAAGTTATAGTGTTTCACAATATAGAGAAATATTGGAAAATGTTGAAAGGATTGACGTATGTTTTAATTTCCATTGGTTTCGGTTTTAGTATTTTAATCCAACCGAAATTCCGGAGGAACAAATGTTTTTATAATTGGTTCTAACGACACCGAAACTTAAATCGAAGGGATGTGCATAGTCATATGAGATCAGCGCGCAATAATTTTGATTACTGTACGCCTTCAAAATTTATCCGTTTAACTTTTAATGTTTACTGTTTAAAACAACTGAATTTCCGTTGCAACTCGGGAAGTTGACATTCGATGATATCCGTTATTCATTGCGAGTACATCCGAAGTTAGCTGCAGCAAGCACAGATACATAACAATTATTGTGGACCTACGTAAACTTTCAAGTACCAAAGGAAAATGGTCTGTAATCGGAAGGAATTTTGAAAAAAATTCAGTAACTTGCTCTTTTATTATTATAAACTCTGCAGAATACGGAAAGATAATCCATCGTTTGTATCTGGCTCCAGAGAGAAGAAAAAAGGCCGCTTAGTAGATAGAGTTTCTCTAGTACTATTTCATCAGATTACATTTGATATCTGAATTAAATAATAAGCACTAGTGTAGTTCTGTTTCCTTAGTTTTATATTGAATAATTATCCTACTTAATGTTGTTACATGAAATACATTTTTGGTGATTCCCTGTAATAATAAAAATATCACCATCAAATTGCGAAGATTGTTTTAAAATTTTCCGTTAGGTGAAAAGAAAACATTTCACGTTAACTAAAAAAACAACTTCCAAGGTTACGGCACCATCTTTCGTTGTCTCGAAATGAAGTATTTGTTACTCATAATGAAACGCTAGATGGCAGCAGTTAATACTTTGCCGTCGATTGGATCACTCTCGTGAGAAAAAATTGAGTGTAGTTGTTCTTTTCTTTTCTACATTTTTGCATACAAACTTCTAACATTCGATTTACATTCTCTAGAACATAATACTTCCACCTATGTAGGACTAGTTGAAATGTTGGGATACTCCAAGGTAGTGAGTGAGTGATCTGAAATTGGAGTGTTATCAACGTGAGTGAGAGTAAAATTCAACCACTCGAAGTCTACGTTTAATATGGGTACTTCTGCATACGCTAGAATAATACGTATCATTATGGCTTATAACTTACTTTTTCTTAACATTCGATCAGTCTTAACACACCATGTGCTCTTTACACAACTTCTTCAAGAAGAACAAATTGCAGCCTTTGCACTTAACGAAACGTACCTCGCACCACATTTGAACTGTTACTTTCCGAAATATCACTTGCTCCGACATGATGCTCCATCTGGTCCTAGAGTCTACGGAGGTGCAGCTATAGGTGTTAGCCAACGCCTTCCTTATAGAGCAGTCACGGTTCCACTTCCGCTCACACTCCACCTTCCTGAGCATAATGTCACGACTATTTATTTTCAAGGCCGCACTGTTACCTTCGCTACCATATATTTTCGACCAGGCAAACCAATCAACTACGACTTTTTTCGATACATCGTTTCTACCTTTCGGCACTACATTATCATGGCGGATCTAAACATTCATAGTCGGTCACAGAGGGACAAAACTAACTTTTTAGACTTTCTTCACACTGAAACAGTTGCTGAGTTCCATGTTCTACCGAAACCTACACGCCCCGTCAGCAATACTACTCCTGATGTTGTCATCACATCAACATCTCTTTCGCAGAGTATTCATATCGATGTGCGTGATTCAATTGGTAGAGATCATGTGCCTATCAAACTTACACTTCACTGTTCTCCTCGCTCTCACTCTAACATACCTCCTCAGAAAGTATTCTGCTACAAACGAGCCAATTGGGAACAATATCGCTCCGATCTGGACACTGCTGTTAATAACTTGCTCATACCTACTACACAATACGATCTTGATCACACAATTGCTAATCTTACTGAATCTATTCAAGAAGCAGCACACCGTTCCATTCCAACAGCAGAAGTACAATTACATAAACCAAAATTGCCTCCGCACTATTTACCTTTCATATCCGCTTCTCGTCGAGCACATCGTGAGTACCTCGCTACGGGTAATCTTAAAGCGCTTAGACTTCATCGCCAATACCTTAGAATTACGCACAAGTATATTGTTGCCTATAAGAAACGCCATTGGATTCAAACTTGCAACACACTTGCAAATGAATCACACCCCAGTAAATATTGGCGCAAATTCCATCAACTCACCGGTACAGTATCCCGCACACCATACCCCATTGTTCACAATAATCAGGCAGTGATCACTGATATGGATAAAGCGAATACGTTTGCATCATTTTTTCAAGATATTTTTACACCTCTTCCTGGTTGGCATACACCGCAGCGCCTACAAAATTCAATAAACAGACGTACAGATCCAACATCTGCTTCTCTGCGCCCATCTATCAGCCACTCTTTAGAGCCCAATAATCAACTTACCACTCCGATCCAACCAGATGATATTCGCCAAACATTGCTCCGTAAACGAAACACTGCACCAGGCTTTGATTCTGTTACCTATGTTCTCGTCAGGCAAGCATCACCTGCTTTTCTAATTTTTCTCAGCGCCATATATACTTTCATCCTGCGAACTGGATTTTTTCCAATCGACTGGAAATACTCGAAAGTTCTTCTATTTCCCAAACCTAACAAACCTTCAACTGACGTACAGTCCTATCGCCCTATCCATCTCACCAGTTGCCTTTGCAAAATATTAGAACGCATTCTAGTCCGCCGCTTGCACGCTCATCTTGCAACTCATAATCTACTTCCTATTCATCAAGCCGGTTTTCGACCCCATTTTAGTACAATGGATCAGTTATTACGACTATCTACGGCTATTTATGATCAATACAACACAGGTTTTCCTTCTTGTCTGGTAGCCTTTGATCTAGAAAAAGCTTTCGACAAAGTTTGGCACCCTGGTTTACTATACAAACTCCATAACTATTTTCTACCATCCTCTTATATCAGATTCATCCATTCTTTCTTACTAGGGCGACTAGCATATATCTCTATTAACGGAACACTTTCTCATCCGATCTTCATCCAATCTGGCGTTCCTCAAGGCTCGTCACTGTCTCCTTTATTATACCTACTGTATGTTGCCGACCTTGTGGTTCCAAACAACATCAACATATTTCAGTTTGCTGACGACACCGCCTTTTTTACGACAGCCCGCACAGTACAATCCATTAGTAAAACTATGCAAACGGCAATTGATGCATTCGTTGACTGGTGTAATGTATGGCGATTAAGTATTAATTCTACCAAAACTCAGGCTATTGTTTTCCTGCCACGTAGACGCCGTTCACGTATCTACAGGAATCCAAGTCGATTAAACCTCCAAGTAGACCATACACCTGTCGTGCCGTCAAATACTCTTACTTATCTTGGTGTCATATTTGACTCCAAACTTACTTGGACCCCACACCTCACCAAGATCATACGCCAAGCGCAAAATCGGCTCAACCTCCTCAAGCGCCTAGTTGGTACAACCTGGGGTTTAAAACCGTTAACAGTACTTCATACATATAAAGCATTTATGCGCAGTACATTAACATACGGTCACACTGCCTGGACATCTGCACCGCCCAAATTCTATCAGAAGTTGGCTATCCTAGAGCGCCATGCTCTACGCCTAGCACATCGCATCCGCTTACCGCATCCGACACGGTTACTTTACGAGCTGATTGACTTTCCACCTTTACTGCACCATCTCGAACAGCTTCGTACACGGTACGTTTGCAAGCGAATTGACCAGCAGCATCCCATGTTACTTGATATCCTACGGTACGATCGGGATCACGACGCACCCTCAGCTTACGTTGATACTCCCCTACAGCACTTCATGACTCTTTATCATTTGCAACTCGATGATGGTGTAGTGGATCCCGAAATCTTTCACATCTACGAACCACGTGAGCTTTCATCATTCATATATCCATCACACGCACCATAACCACCTATTAACGTGGGCTTCCTCTGTCTCCATCAGTTCCTGAATCGCCCCAGGAACAGAACATAACTCGCATTCGTCTGTACTAACAAATACCTTGTGATGTGGCGTTCAGAGCACTTCATTTCATCTTCATCTACTTCTCTCCATATTGCCTCCTGTACCATATTCATTCCAGTTTTGCACTCGTCTTAACTCCGCACTACATGGTAATAAACTTATTTTCTACAATATTGCTGTCTCATGCTTATAGTTTGCTTGTACTTCATTAGATGTTATTGTCACCCTTCCATCTCCTCTCTGTTTATATGTATTTACTAAATAAATAAATATTATATACTTGTGCACCTCTTAGACCGACCACATTAAATTGCAAACTACATTTTATATAAAGCACTTATCCGAAGAAAGGGCAAAACCCTTAAGCGGCACGACGGACAAAAAAAAAAAAAAAAAAAAAAAAGTGAGAGTATCTTTGCGCAGTGGCGATATCGTAACCAATGAGGTGTAACCGAGGTGCGATTATTGCTATTTGAAAACTTTATACCAATAGCCCGCCTAAACGACGTGTTAAACCGTCGGCTAAGGCAATTTTTGATAACTTCTACGGAAGTAGTGACTACAATGAAATAGCAGCATATGTTTGAAAGTGTGCTTCTTGCACTCCATGAGAAGAGTATCATTTCGTAAATCTCTTTTGGAAGGAATTCTAATTATCCTAATAGAAAAGATTTGTCAGTTTCTTTCCTCAGTCGTTGCCTTTTCTAATGCCGTAGACTTAGTTAATTACAATTTAAATTAAACAGGCTGTCTATCGGTCACGAATTCAGAAAACGGTCATGAAAGTCAAGAAATTTATCTTTTGGGTCACGATTTTTGTTATTTGTACAAATATAAGTATAGACTGGAAACTTTCGTTCTATAAAACGTCAAAATTCAGTACCAAAAATGCCTTTGATCGGCTTTAGACACTACCAAATTGCAAGGAAAGCACGCTTGTATCGCATGAATGAAAATCCGGCTAAATTCGCTCTTGAGAATGTTACTAAAGTTTATTGTTTGGGAAAGAAAAGGTCACGAAATTTGATTTTGGAAATTTGGTAGACACACTATTAAATAAAGAATTGCTTATTATGTTGAAATTCGTCCGTAGTTGTGACGAACTACCTCTATGTTCGTTTCCATTTTCTTGAGTTCGTTGATAGATAGGGATCACTATCTGAGTGATGATTAACGAACTATAGCAATTTGTTCCATGGGAACATCTTTTCCTTCGACTTTCCATAAAGAAAACAGGAGATGAAAGGGATTTCTGCATATATATAATTAAATGGAATAATACATGTAGTAATCAATTATGTCTAAGGTTGTTACGACATATTCAGTGTGTTTTGTTGATCTGTTTCGTACTAGATACTGATCATTAGGGATAGTGTTACACTGCTAAAAGAACAACAATTTCTTTAGTGATAGCATTAAACAAAAGATAAAGAAATGCAGAAGGCAAACTCACAAAGTAAGGAGGCGAAGTAATCAGAATTTTAGATTGATTTATTTTTTAGTGCAGTGAATCAGGATATTGAACAGTTTCCCATTTTTGAAAGATTGAAAGTGAAAGATTAGAACATACGCGAATGTTGGCTGTGCATCTGAAAAATTGTTTTGAAGTTAGGATTAGAATTACAACATTAGGCATATTCTCTGTTGTGCTAATGTCATAGACTGGTTAAAGAAACAAGTTGTTATTCGGGTTCTTCTGTTCGTGTAAATTTTTCAGTAAAGTATATAATGTTGATATCGTAGAGTAAGTGTTGCACGGATGAAGGAAAGGAAAGTCTGAAGAAACGACTCCTTCAAGATATGCCTGTGAAATGTAAAATAGAGGTTATTAAATATAGTTAACGATTGTCGGCAAATAAATTACCTTGTAAGTTATAGTGTTTCACAATATAGAGAAATATTGGAAAATGTTGAAAGGATTGACGTATGTTTTAATTTCCATTGGTTTCGGTTTTAGTATTTTAATCCAACCGAAATTCCGGAGGAACAAATGTTTTTATAATTGGTTCTAACGACACCGAAACTTAAATCGAAGGGATGTGCATAGTCATATGAGATCAGCGCGCAATAATTTTGATTACTGTACGCCTTCAAAATTTATCCGTTTAACTTTTAATGTTTACTGTTTAAAACAACTGAATTTCCGTTGCAACTCGGGAAGTTGACATTCGATGATATCCGTTATTCATTGCGAGTACATCCGAAGTTAGCTGCAGCAAGCACAGATACATAACAATTATTGTGGACCTACGTAAACTTTCAAGTACAAAAGGAAAATGGTCTGTAATCGGAAGGAATTTTGAAAAAAATTCAGGAACTTGCTCTTTTATTATTATAAACTCTGCAGAATACGGAAAGATAATCCATCGTTTGTATCTGGCTCCAGAGAGAAGAAAAAAGGCCGCTTAGTAGATAGAGTTTCTCTAGTACTATTTCATCAGATTACATTTGATATCTGAATTAAATAATAAACACTAGTGTAGTTCTGTTTCCTAAGTTTTATATTGAATAATTATCGTACGTAATGTTGTTACATGAAATACATTTTTGGTGATTCCCTGTAATAATAAAAATTTCAACATCAATTTGCGAAGATTTTTTTAAAATTTCCTGTTAGGTGAAAAGAAAACATTTCACGTTAACTAACTAAAAAAAAAAAAAAAAAACTTTCAAGGTCACGACACAATGAAATGAAGTATTTGTTACTCATAATGAGACGCTAGATGGCAGCAGTTAATACTTTGCCGTCGATTGGATCACTCTCGTGAGAAAAAATTGAGTGTAGTTGTTCTTTTCTTTTCTACATTTTTGCATACAAACTTCTAACATACGATTTACATTCTCTAGAACATAATACTTCCACCTATGTAGGACTAGTTGAAATGTTGGGATACTCCAAGGTAGTGAGTGAGTGATCTGAAATTGGAGTGTTATCAACGTGAGTGAGAGTATCTTTGCGCAGTGGCGATATCGTAACCAATGAGGTGTAACCGAGGTGCGATTATTGCTATTTGAAAACTTTATACCAATACCCCGCCTAGACGACGTGTTAAACCGTCGGCTAAGGCAATTTTTGATAACTTCTACGGAAGTAGTGACTACAATGAAATAGCAGCATATGTTTGAAAGTGTGCTTCTTGCACTCCATGAGAAGAGTATCATTTCGTAAATCCCTTTTGGACGGAATTCTAATTATCCTAATAGGAAAGATTTGTCAGTTTCTTTCTTCAGTCGTTGCCTTTTCTAATGCCGTAGACTTAGTTAATTACAATTTAAATTAAACAGGCTGTCTACCTTTCACGAATTCAGAAAACGGTCATGAAAGTCAAGGAATTTATCTTTTGGGTCACGATTTTTGTTATTTGTACAAATATAAGTATAGACTGGAAACTTTCGTTCTATAAAACGTCAAAATTCAGTACCAAAAATGCCTTTGATCGGCTTTAGACGCTACCAAATTGCAAGGAAAGCACGCTTGTATCGCATGAATGAAAATTCGGCTAAATTCGCTCTTGAGAATGTTACTAAATTTTATTGTTTGGGAAAGAAAAGGTCAGGAAATTTGATTTTGGAAATTTAGTAGACACACTATTAAATAAAGAATTGCTTATTATGTTGAAATTCGTCCGTAGTTGTGACGAACTACCTCTATGTTCGTTTCCATTTTCTTGAGTTCGTTGATAGATAGGGATCACTATCTGAGTGATGATTATTAACGAACTATAGCAATTTGTTCCATGGGAACATCTTTTCCTTCGACTTTCCATAAAGAAAACAGGAGATGAAAGGGATTTCTGCATATATATAATTAAATGGAATAATACATGTAGTAATCAATTATGTCTAAGGTTGTTACGACATATTCAGTGTGTTTTGTTGATCTGTTTCGTACTAGATACTGATCATTAGGGATAGTGTTACACTGCTAAAAGAACAACAATTTCTTTAGTGATAGCATTAAACAAAAGATAAAGAAATGCAGAAGGCAAACTCACAAAGTAAGGAGGCGAAGTAATCAGAATTTTAGATTGATTTATTTTTTAGTGCAGTGAATCAGGATATTGAACAGTTTCCCATTTTTGAAAGATTGAAAGTGAAAGATTAGAACATACGCGAATGTTGGCTGTGCATCTGAAAAATTGTTTTGAAGTTAGGATTAGAATTACAACATTAGGCATATTCTCTGTTGTGCTAATGTCATAGACTGGTTAAAGAAACAAGTTGTTATTCGGGTTCTTCTGTTCGTGTAAATTTTTCAGTAAAGTATATAATGTTGATATCGTAGAGTAAGTGTTGCACGGATGAAGGAAAGGAAAGTCTGAAGAAACGACTCCTTCAAGATATGCCTGTGAAATGTAAAATAGAGGTTATTAAATATAGTTAACGATTGTCGGCAAATAAATTACCTTGTAAGTTATAGTGTTTCACAATATAGAGAAATATTGGAAAATGTTGAAAGGATTGACGTATGTTTTAATTTCCATTGGTTTCGGTTTTAGTATTTTAATCCAACCGAAATTCCGGAGGAACAAATGTTTTTATAATTGGTTCTAACGACACCGAAACTTAAATCGAAGGGATGTGCATAGTCATATGAGATCAGCGCGCAATAATTTTGATTACTGTACGCCTTCAAAATTTATCCGTTTAACTTTTAATGTTTACTGTTTAAAACAACTGAATTTCCGTTGCAACTCGGGAAGTTGACATTCGATGATATCCGTTATTCATTGCGAGTACATCCGAAGTTAGCTGCAGCAAGCACAGATACATAACAATTATTGTGGACCTACGTAAACTTTCAAGTACCAAAGGAAAATGGTCTGTAATCGGAAGGAATTTTGAAAAAAATTCAGTAACTTGCTCTTTTATTATTATAAACTCTGCAGAATACGGAAAGATAATCCATCGTTTGTATCTGGCTCCAGAGAGAAGAAAAAAGGCCGCTTAGTAGATAGAGTTTCTCTAGTACTATTTCATCAGATTACATTTGATATCTGAATTAAATAATAAGCACTAGTGTAGTTCTGTTTCCTTAGTTTTATATTGAATAATTATCCTACTTAATGTTGTTACATGAAATACATTTTTGGTGATTCCCTGTAATAATAAAAATATCACCATCAAATTGCGAAGATTGTTTTAAAATTTTCCGTTAGGTGAAAAGAAAACATTTCACGTTAACTAAAAAAACAACTTCCAAGGTTACGGCACCATCTTTCGTTGTCTCGAAATGAAGTATTTGTTACTCATAATGAAACGCTAGATGGCAGCAGTTAATACTTTGCCGTCGATTGGATCACTCTCGTGAGAAAAAATTGAGTGTAGTTGTTCTTTTCTTTTCTACATTTTTGCATACAAACTTCTAACATTCGATTTACATTCTCTAGAACATAATACTTCCACCTATGTAGGACTAGTTGAAATGTTGGGATACTCCAAGGTAGTGAGTGAGTGATCTGAAATTGGAGTGTTATCAACGTGAGTGAGAGTAAAATTCAACCACTCGAAGTCTACGTTTAATATGGGTACTTCTGCATACGCTAGAATAATACGTATCATTATGGCTTATAACTTACTTTTTCTTAACATTCGATCAGTCTTAACACACCATGTGCTCTTTACACAACTTCTTCAAGAAGAACAAATTGCAGCCTTTGCACTTAACGAAACGTACCTCGCACCACATTTGAACTGTTACTTTCCGAAATATCACTTGCTCCGACATGATGCTCCATCTGGTCCTAGAGTCTACGGAGGTGCAGCTATAGGTGTTAGCCAACGCCTTCCTTATAGAGCAGTCACGGTTCCACTTCCGCTCACACTCCACCTTCCTGAGCATAATGTCACGACTATTTATTTTCAAGGCCGCACTGTTACCTTCGCTACCATATATTTTCGACCAGGCAAACCAATCAACTACGACTTTTTTCGATACATCGTTTCTACCTTTCGGCACTACATTATCATGGCGGATCTAAACATTCATAGTCGGTCACAGAGGGACAAAACTAACTTTTTAGACTTTCTTCACACTGAAACAGTTGCTGAGTTCCATGTTCTACCGAAACCTACACGCCCCGTCAGCAATACTACTCCTGATGTTGTCATCACATCAACATCTCTTTCGCAGAGTATTCATATCGATGTGCGTGATTCAATTGGTAGAGATCATGTGCCTATCAAACTTACACTTCACTGTTCTCCTCGCTCTCACTCTAACATACCTCCTCAGAAAGTATTCTGCTACAAACGAGCCAATTGGGAACAATATCGCTCCGATCTGGACACTGCTGTTAATAACTTGCTCATACCTACTACACAATACGATCTTGATCACACAATTGCTAATCTTACTGAATCTATTCAAGAAGCAGCACACCGTTCCATTCCAACAGCAGAAGTACAATTACATAAACCAAAATTGCCTCCGCACTATTTACCTTTCATATCCGCTTCTCGTCGAGCACATCGTGAGTACCTCGCTACGGGTAATCTTAAAGCGCTTAGACTTCATCGCCAATACCTTAGAATTACGCACAAGTATATTGTTGCCTATAAGAAACGCCATTGGATTCAAACTTGCAACACACTTGCAAATGAATCACACCCCAGTAAATATTGGCGCAAATTCCATCAACTCACCGGTACAGTATCCCGCACACCATACCCCATTGTTCACAATAATCAGGCAGTGATCACTGATATGGATAAAGCGAATACGTTTGCATCATTTTTTCAAGATATTTTTACACCTCTTCCTGGTTGGCATACACCGCAGCGCCTACAAAATTCAATAAACAGACGTACAGATCCAACATCTGCTTCTCTGCGCCCATCTATCAGCCACTCTTTAGAGCCCAATAATCAACTTACCACTCCGATCCAACCAGATGATATTCGCCAAACATTGCTCCGTAAACGAAACACTGCACCAGGCTTTGATTCTGTTACCTATGTTCTCGTCAGGCAAGCATCACCTGCTTTTCTAATTTTTCTCAGCGCCATATATACTTTCATCCTGCGAACTGGATTTTTTCCAATCGACTGGAAATACTCGAAAGTTCTTCTATTTCCCAAACCTAACAAACCTTCAACTGACGTACAGTCCTATCGCCCTATCCATCTCACCAGTTGCCTTTGCAAAATATTAGAACGCATTCTAGTCCGCCGCTTGCACGCTCATCTTGCAACTCATAATCTACTTCCTATTCATCAAGCCGGTTTTCGACCCCATTTTAGTACAATGGATCAGTTATTACGACTATCTACGGCTATTTATGATCAATACAACACAGGTTTTCCTTCTTGTCTGGTAGCCTTTGATCTAGAAAAAGCTTTCGACAAAGTTTGGCACCCTGGTTTACTATACAAACTCCATAACTATTTTCTACCATCCTCTTATATCAGATTCATCCATTCTTTCTTACTAGGGCGACTAGCATATATCTCTATTAACGGAACACTTTCTCATCCGATCTTCATCCAATCTGGCGTTCCTCAAGGCTCGTCACTGTCTCCTTTATTATACCTACTGTATGTTGCCGACCTTGTGGTTCCAAACAACATCAACATATTTCAGTTTGCTGACGACACCGCCTTTTTTACGACAGCCCGCACAGTACAATCCATTAGTAAAACTATGCAAACGGCAATTGATGCATTCGTTGACTGGTGTAATGTATGGCGATTAAGTATTAATTCTACCAAAACTCAGGCTATTGTTTTCCTGCCACGTAGACGCCGTTCACGTATCTACAGGAATCCAAGTCGATTAAACCTCCAAGTAGACCATACACCTGTCGTGCCGTCAAATACTCTTACTTATCTTGGTGTCATATTTGACTCCAAACTTACTTGGACCCCACACCTCACCAAGATCATACGCCAAGCGCAAAATCGGCTCAACCTCCTCAAGCGCCTAGTTGGTACAACCTGGGGTTTAAAACCGTTAACAGTACTTCATACATATAAAGCATTTATGCGCAGTACATTAACATACGGTCACACTGCCTGGACATCTGCACCGCCCAAATTCTATCAGAAGTTGGCTATCCTAGAGCGCCATGCTCTACGCCTAGCACATCGCATCCGCTTACCGCATCCGACACGGTTACTTTACGAGCTGATTGACTTTCCACCTTTACTGCACCATCTCGAACAGCTTCGTACACGGTACGTTTGCAAGCGAATTGACCAGCAGCATCCCATGTTACTTGATATCCTACGGTACGATCGGGATCACGACGCACCCTCAGCTTACGTTGATACTCCCCTACAGCACTTCATGACTCTTTATCATTTGCAACTCGATGATGGTGTAGTGGATCCCGAAATCTTTCACATCTACGAACCACGTGAGCTTTCATCATTCATATATCCATCACACGCACCATAACCACCTATTAACGTGGGCTTCCTCTGTCTCCATCAGTTCCTGAATCGCCCCAGGAACAGAACATAACTCGCATTCGTCTGTACTAACAAATACCTTGTGATGTGGCGTTCAGAGCACTTCATTTCATCTTCATCTACTTCTCTCCATATTGCCTCCTGTACCATATTCATTCCAGTTTTGCACTCGTCTTAACTCCGCACTACATGGTAATAAACTTATTTTCTACAATATTGCTGTCTCATGCTTATAGTTTGCTTGTACTTCATTAGATGTTATTGTCACCCTTCCATCTCCTCTCTGTTTATATGTATTTACTAAATAAATAAATATTATATACTTGTGCACCTCTTAGACCGACCACATTAAATTGCAAACTACATTTTATATAAAGCACTTATCCGAAGAAAGGGCAAAACCCTTAAGCGGCACGACGGACAAAAAAAAAAAAAAAAAAAAAAAGTGAGAGTATCTTTGCGCAGTGGCGATATCGTAACCAATGAGGTGTAACCGAGGTGCGATTATTGCTATTTGAAAACTTTATACCAATAGCCCGCCTAAACGACGTGTTAAACCGTCGGCTAAGGCAATTTTTGATAACTTCTACGGAAGTAGTGACTACAATGAAATAGCAGCATATGTTTGAAAGTGTGCTTCTTGCACTCCATGAGAAGAGTATCATTTCGTAAATCTCTTTTGGAAGGAATTCTAATTATCCTAATAGAAAAGATTTGTCAGTTTCTTTCCTCAGTCGTTGCCTTTTCTAATGCCGTAGACTTAGTTAATTACAATTTAAATTAAACAGGCTGTCTATCGGTCACGAATTCAGAAAACGGTCATGAAAGTCAAGAAATTTATCTTTTGGGTCACGATTTTTGTTATTTGTACAAATATAAGTATAGACTGGAAACTTTCGTTCTATAAAACGTCAGAATTCAGTACCAAAAATGCCTTTGATCGGCTTTAGACACTACCAAATTGCAAGGAAAGCACGCTTGTATCGCATGAATGAAAATCCGGCTAAATTCGCTCTTGAGAATGTTACTAAAGTTTATTGTTTGGGAAAGAAAAGGTCACGAAATTTGATTTTGGAAATTTGGTAGACACACTATTAAATAAAGAATTGCTTATTATGTTGAAATTCGTCCGTAGTTGTGACGAACTACCTCTATGTTCGTTTCCATTTTCTTGAGTTCGTTGATAGATAGGGATCACTATCTGAGTGATGATTATTAACGAACTATAGCAATTTGTTCCATGTGAACATCTTTTCCTTCGACTTTCCATAAAGAAAACAGGAGAAGAAAGGGATTTCTGCATATATATAATTAAATGGAATAATACATGTAGTAGTCAATTATGTCTAAGGTTGTTACGACATATTCAGTGTGTTTTGTTGATCTGTTTCGTACTAGATACTGATCATTAGGGATAGTGTTACACTGCTAAAAGAACAACAATTTCTTTAGTGATAGCATTAAACAAAAGATAAAGAAATGCAGAAGGCAAACTCGCAAAGTAAGGAGGCGAAATAATCAGAATTTTAGATTGATTTATTTTTTAGTGCAGTGAATCAGGATATTGAACAGTTTCCCATTTTTGAAAGATTGAAACTGAAAGATTAGAACATACGCGAATGTTGGCTGTGCATCTGAAAAATTGTTTTGAAGTTAGGATTAGAATTACAACATTAGGCATATTCTCTGTTGTGCTAATGTCATAGACTGGTTAAAGAAACAAGTTGTTAATCGGGTTCTTCTGTTCGTGTAAATTTTTCAGTAAAGTACATAATGTTCATATCGTAGAGTAAGTGTTGCACGGATGAAGGAAAGGAAAGTCTGAAGAAACGACTCCTTCAAGATATGCCTGTGAAATGTAAAATAGAGGTTATTAAATATAGTTAACGATTGTCGGCAAATAAATTACCTTGTAAGTTATAGTGTTTCACAATATAGAGAAATATTGGAAAATGTTGAAAGGATTGACGTATGTTTTAATTTTCATTGGTTTCGGTTTTAGTATTTTAATCCAACCGAAATTCCGGAGGAACAAATGTTTTTATAATTGGTTCTAGCGACACCGAAACTCAAATCGAAGGGATGTGCATAGTCATATGAGATCAGCGCGCAATAATTTTGATTACTGTACGACTTCAAAATTTATCCGTTTAACTTTTTATGTTTACTGTTTAAAACAACTGAATTTCCGTTGCAACTCGGGAAGTTGACATTCGATGATATCCGTTATTCATTTCGAGTACATCCGAAGTTAGCTGCAGCAAGCACAGATACATAACAATTATTGTGGACTTACGTAAACTTTCAAGTACAAAAGAAAATGGTCTGTAATCGGAAGGAATTTTGAAAAAAATTCAGGAACTTGCTCTTTTATTATTATAAAGTCTGCAGAATACGGTAAGATTACCTGTCGTTTGTATCTGGCTCCAGAGAGAAGAAAAATGACCGCGTAGTAGATAGAGTTTCTCTAGTACTATTTCATCAGATTACATTTGATATCTGAATTAAATAATAAGCACTAGTGTAGTTCTGTTTCCTTAGTTTTATATGGAATAATTATCGTACTTAATGTTGTTACATGAAATACATTTTTGGTGATTCCCTGTAATAATAAAAATATCACCATCAAATTGCGAAGATTGTTTTAAAATTTTCCGTTAGGTGAAAAGAAAGCATTTCACGTTAACTAAAAAAAAAAAAAAAAAACTTCCAAGGTCACGGCACGATCTTTCGTTGTCTCGAAATGAAGTATTTGTTACTCATAATGAGACGCTAGATGGCAGCAGTTAATACTTTGCCGTCGATTGGATCACTCTCGTGAGAAAAAATTGAGTGTAGTTGTTCTTTTCTTTTATACATTTTTGCATACAAACTTCTAACATACGATTTACATTCTCTAGAACATAATACTTCCACCTATGTAGGACTAGTTGAAATGTTGGGATACTCCAAGGTAGTGAGTGAGTGATCTGAAATTGGAGTGTTATCAACGTGAGTGAGAGTATCTTTGCGCAGTGGCGATATCGTAACCAATGAGGTGTAACCGAGGTGCGATTATTGCTATTTGAAAACTTTATACCAATACCCCGCCTAGACGACGTGTTAAACCGTCGGCCAAGGCAATCTTTGATAACTTCTACGAAAGTAGTGACTACAATGAAATAGCAGCATATGTTTGAAAGTGTGCTTCTTGCACTCCATGAGAAGAGTATCATTTCGTAAATCCCTTTTGGAAGGAATTCTAATTATCCTAATAGAAAAGATTTGTCAGTTTCTTTCCTCAATCGTTGCCTTTTCGAATGCCGTAGACTTAGTTAATTACAATTTAAATTAAACAGGCTGTCTACCTTTCACGAATTCAGAAAACGGTCATGAAAGTCAAGAAATTTATCTTTTGGGTCACGATTTTTGTTATTTGTAGAAATATAAGTATAGACTGGAAACTTTCGTTCTATAAAACGTCAAAATTCAGTACCAAAAATGCCTTTGATCGGCTTTAGACGCTACCAAATTGCAAGGAAAGCACGCTTGTATCGCATGAATGAAAATTCGGCTAAATTCGCTCTTGAGAATGTTACTAAATTTTATTGTTTGGGAAAGAAAAGGTCAGGAAATTTGATTTTGGAAATTTAGTAGACACACTATTAAATAAAGAATTGCTTATTATGTTGAAATTCGTCCGTAGTTGTGACGAACTACCTCTATGTTCGTTTCCATTTTCTTGAGTTCGTTGATAGATAGGGATCACTATCTGAGTGATGATTATTAACGAACTATAGCAATTTGTTCCATGGGAACATCTTTTCCTTCGACTTTCCATAAAGAAAACAGGAGATGAAAGAAATTTCTGCATATATATAATTAAATGGAATAATACATGTAGTAGTCAATTATGTCTAAGGTTGTTACGACATATTCAGTGTGTTTTGTTGATCTGTTTCGTACTAGATACTGATCATTAGGGATAGTGTTACACTGCTAAAAGAACAACAATTTCTTTAGTGATAGCATTAAACAAAAGATAAAGAAATGCAGAAGGCAAACTCGCAAAGTAAGGAGGCGAAGTAATCAGAATTTTAGATTGATTTATTTTTTAGTGCAGTGAATCAGGATATTGAACAGTTTCCCTTTTTTGAAAGATTGAAACTGAAAGATTAGAACATACGCGAATGTTGGCTGTGCGTCTGAAAAATTGTTTTGAAATTAGGATTAGAATTACAACATTAGGCATATTCTCTGTTGTGTTAATGTCATAGACTGGTTAAAGAAACAAGTTGTTATTCGGGTTCTTCTGTTCGTGTAAATTTTTCAGTAAAGTATATAATGTTGATATCGTAGAGTAAGTGTTGCACGGATGAAGGAAAGGAAAGTCTGAAGAAACGACTCCTTCAAGATATGCCTGTGAAATGTAAAATAGAGGTTATTAAATATAGTTAACGATTGTCGGCAAATAAATTACCTTGTAAGTTATAGTGTTTCACAATATAGAGAAATATTGGAAAATGTTGAAAGGATTGACGTATGTTTTAATTTTCATTGGTTTCGGTTTTAGTATTTTAATCCAACCGAAATTCCGGAGGAACAAATGTTTTTATAATTGGTTCTAACGACACCGAAACTTAAATCGAAGGGATGTGCATAGTCATATGAGATCAGCGCGCAATAATTTTGATTACTGTACGCCTTCAAAATTTATCCGTTTAACTTTTATTGTTTACTGTTTAAAACAACTGAATTTCCGTTGCAACTCGGGAAGTTGACATTCGATGATATCCGTTATTCATTTCGAATACATCCGAAGTTAGCTGCAGCAAGCATAGATACATAACAATTATTGTGGACTTACGTAAACTTTCAAGTACAAAAGGAAAATGGTCTGTAATCGGAAGGAATTTTGAAAAAAATTCAGTAACTTGCTCTTTTATTATTATAAACTCTGCACAATACGGAAAGATAATCCGTCGTTTGTATCTGGCTCCAGAGAGAAGAAAAAAGACCGCTTAGTAGATAGAGTTTCTCTAGTACTATTTCATCAGATTACATTTGATATCTGAATTAAATAATAAGCACTAGTGTAGTTCTGTTTCCTAAGTTTTATATTGAATAATTATCGTACGTAATGTTGTTACATGAAATACATTTTTGGTGATTCCCTGTAATAATAAAAATTTCAACATCAATTTGCGAAGATTTTTTTTAAAATTTCCTGTTAGGTGTAAAGAAAACATTTCACGTTAACTAAAAAAAAAAAACTTCCAAGGTCACGACACAATGAAATGAAGTATTTGTTACTCATAATGAGACGCTAGATGGCAGCAGTTAATACTTTGCCGTCGATTGGATCACTCTCGTGAGAAAAAATTGAGTGTAGTTGTTCTTTTCTTTTATACATTTTTGCATACAAACTTCTAACATACGATTTACATTCTCTAGAACATAATACTTCCACCTATGTAGGACTAGTTGAAATGTTGGGATACTCCAAGGTAGTGAGTGAGTGATCTGAAATTGGAGTGTTATCAACGTGAGTGAGAGTATCTTTGCGCAGTGGCGATATCGTAACCAATGAGGTGTAACCGAGGTGCGATTATTGCTATTTGAAAACTTTATACCAATACCCCGCCTAGACGACGTGTTAAACCGTCGGCCAAGGCAATCTTTGATAACTTCTACGAAAGTAGTGACTACAATGAAATAGCAGCATATGTTTGAAAGTGTGCTTCTTGCACTCCATGAGAAGAGTATCATTTCGTAAATCCCTTTTGGAAGGAATTCTAATTATCCTAATAGAAAAGATTTGTCAGTTTCTTTCCTCAATCGTTGCCTTTTCGAATGCCGTAGACTTAGTTAATTACAATTTAAATTAAACAGGCTGTCTACCTTTCACGAATTCAGAAAACGGTCATGAAAGTCAAGAAATTTATCTTTTGGGTCACGATTTTTGTTATTTGTAGAAATATAAGTATAGACTGGAAACTTTCGTTCTATAAAACGTCAAAATTCAGTACCAAAAATGCCTTTGATCGGCTTTAGACGCTACCAAATTGCAAGGAAAGCACGCTTGTATCGCATGAATGAAAATTCGGCTAAATTCGCTCTTGAGAATGTTACTAAATTTTATTGTTTGGGAGAGAAAAGGTCAGGAAATTTGATTTTGGAAATTTAGTAGACACACTATTAAATAAAGAATTGCTTATTATGTTGAAATTCGTCCGTAGTTGTGACGAACTACCTCTATGTTCGTTTCCATTTTCTTGAGTTCGTTGATAGATAGGGATCACTATCTGAGTGATGATTATTAACGAACTATAGCAATTTGTTCCATGGGAACATCTTTTCCTTCGACTTTCCATAAAGAAAACAGGAGATGAAAGAAATTTCTGCATATATATAATTAAATGGAATAATACATGTAGTAGTCAATTATGTCTAAGGTTGTTACGACATATTCAGTGTGTTTTGTTGATCTGTTTCGTACTAGATACTGATCATTAGGGATAGTGTTACACTGCTAAAAGAACAACAATTTCTTTAGTGATAGCATTAAACAAAAGATAAAGAAATGCAGAAGGCAAACTCGCAAAGTAAGGAGGCGAAGTAATCAGAATTTTAGATTGATTTATTTTTTAGTGCAGTGAATCAGGATATTGAACAGTTTCCCTTTTTTGAAAGATTGAAACTGAAAGATTAGAACATACGCGAATGTTGGCTGTGCGTCTGAAAAATTGTTTTGAAATTAGGATTAGAATTACAACATTAGGCATATTCTCTGTTGTGTTAATGTCATAGACTGGTTAAAGAAACAAGTTGTTATTCGGGTTCTTTTGTTCGTGTAAATTTTTCAGTAAAGTATATAATGTTGATATCGTAGAGTAAGTGTTGCACGGATGAAGGAAAGGAAAGTCTGAAGAAACGACTCCTTCAAGATATGCCTGTGAAATGTAAAATAGAGGTTATTAAATATAGTTAACGATTGTCGGCAAATAAATTACCTTGTAAGTTATAGTGTTTCACAATATAGAGAAATATTGGAAAATGTTGAAAGGATTGACGTATGTTTTAATTTTCATTGGTTTCGGTTTTAGTATTTTAATCCAACCGAAATTCCGGAGGAACAAATGTTTTTATAATTGGTTCTAACGACACCGAAACTTAAATCGAAGGGATGTGCATAGTCATATGAGATCAGCGCGCAATAATTTTGATTACTGTACGCCTTCAAAATTTATCCGTTTAACTTTTATTGTTTACTGTTTAAAACAACTGAATTTCCGTTGCAACTCGGGAAGTTGACATTCGATGATATCCGTTATTCATTTCGAATACATCCGAAGTTAGCTGCAGCAAGCATAGATACATAACAATTATTGTGGACTTACGTAAACTTTCAAGTACAAAAGGAAAATGGTCTGTAATCGGAAGGAATTTTGAAAAAAATTCAGTAACTTGCTCTTTTATTATTATAAATTCTGCACAATACGGAAAGATAATCCGTCGTTTGTATCTGGCTCCAGAGAGAAGAAAAAAGACCGCTTAGTAGATAGAGTTTCTCTAGTACTATTTCATCAGATTACATTTGATATCTGAATTAAATAATAAGCACTAGTGTAGTTCTGTTTCCTAAGTTTTATATTGAATAATTATCGTACGTAATGTTGTTACATGAAATACATTTTTGGTGATTCCCTGTAATAATAAAAATTTCAACATCAATTTGCGAAGATTTTTTTTAAAATTTCCTGTTAGGTGTAAAGAAAACATTTCACGTTAACTAAAAAAAAAAAAAAAACTTCCAAGGTCACGACACAATGAAATGAAGTATTTGTTACTCATAATGAGACGCTAGATGGCAGCAGTTAATACTTTGCCGTCGATTGGATCACTCTCGTGAGAAAAAATTGAGTGTAGTTGTTCTTTTCTTTTATACATTTTTGCATACAAACTTCTAACATACGATTTACATTCTCTAGAACATAATACTTCCACCTATGTAGGACTAGTTGAAATGTTGGGATACTCCAAGGTAGTGAGTGAGTGATCTGAAATTGGAGTGTTATCAACGTGAGTGAGAGTATCTTTGCGCAGTGGCGATATCGTAACCAATGAGGTGTAACCGAGGTGCGATTATTGCTATTTGAAAACTTTATACCAATACCCCGCCTAGACGACGTGTTAAACCGTCGGCCAAGGCAATCTTTGATAACTTCTACGAAAGTAGTGACTACAATGAAATAGCAGCATATGTTTGAAAGTGTGCTTCTTGCACTCCATGAGAAGAGTATCATTTCGTAAATCCCTTTTGGAAGGAATTCTAATTATCCTAATAGAAAAGATTTGTCAGTTTCTTTCCTCAATCGTTGCCTTTTCGAATGCCGTAGACTTAGTTAATTACAATTTAAATTAAACAGGCTGTCTACCTTTCACGAATTCAGAAAACGGTCATGAAAGTCAAGAAATTTATCTTTTGGGTCACGATTTTTGTTATTTGTAGAAATATAAGTATAGACTGGAAACTTTCGTTCTATAAAACGTCAAAATTCAGTACCAAAAATGCCTTTGATCGGCTTTAGACGCTACCAAATTGCAAGGAAAGCACGCTTGTATCGCATGAATGAAAATTCGGCTAAATTCGCTCTTGAGAATGTTACTAAATTTTATTGTTTGGGAAAGAAAAGGTCAGGAAATTTGATTTTGGAAATTTAGTAGACACACTATTAAATAAAGAATTGCTTATTATGTTGAAATTCGTCCGTAGTTGTGACGAACTACCTCTATGTTCGTTTCCATTTTCTTGAGTTCGTTGATAGATAGGGATCACTATCTGAGTGATGATTATTAACGAACTATAGCAATTTGTTCCATGGGAACATCTTTTCCTTCGACTTTCCATAAAGAAAACAGGAGATGAAAGAAATTTCTGCATATATATAATTAAATGGAATAATACATGTAGTAGTCAATTATGTCTAAGGTTGTTACGACATATTCAGTGTGTTTTGTTGATCTGTTTCGTACTAGATACTGATCATTAGGGATAGTGTTACACTGCTAAAAGAACAACAATTTCTTTAGTGATAGCATTAAACAAAAGATAAAGAAATGCAGAAGGCAAACTCGCAAAGTAAGGAGGCGAAGTAATCAGAATTTTAGATTGATTTATTTTTTAGTGCAGTGAATCAGGATATTGAACAGTTTCCCTTTTTTGAAAGATTGAAACTGAAAGATTAGAACATACGCGAATGTTGGCTGTGCGTCTGAAAAATTGTTTTGAAATTAGGATTAGAATTACAACATTAGGCATATTCTCTGTTGTGTTAATGTCATAGACTGGTTAAAGAAACAAGTTGTTATTCGGGTTCTTTTGTTCGTGTAAATTTTTCAGTAAAGTATATAATGTTGATATCGTAGAGTAAGTGTTGCACGGATGAAGGAAAGGAAAGTCTGAAGAAACGACTCCTTCAAGATATGCCTGTGAAATGTAAAATAGAGGTTATTAAATATAGTTAACGATTGTCGGCAAATAAATTACCTTGTAAGTTATAGTGTTTCACAATATAGAGAAATATTGGAAAATGTTGAAAGGATTGACGTATGTTTTAATTTTCATTGGTTTCGGTTTTAGTATTTTAATCCAACCGAAATTCCGGAGGAACAAATGTTTTTATAATTGGTTCTAACGACACCGAAACTTAAATCGAAGGGATGTGCATAGTCATATGAGATCAGCGCGCAATAATTTTGATTACTGCACGCCTTCAAAATTTATCCGTTTAACTTTTATTGTTTACTGTTTAAAACAACTGAATTTCCGTTGCAACTCGGGAAGTTGACATTCGATGATATCCGTTATTTATTTCGAATACATCCGAAGTTAGCTGCAGCAAGCATAGATACATAACAATTATTGTGGACTTACGTAAACTTTCAAGTACAAAAGGAAAATGGTCTGTAATCGGAAGGAATTTTGAAAAAAATTCAGTAACTTGCTCTTTTATTATTATAAACTCTGCACAATACGGAAAGATAATCCGTCGTTTGTATCTGGCTCCAGAGAGAAGAAAAAAGACCGCTTAGTAGATAGAGTTTCTCTAGTACTATTTCATCAGATTACATTTGATATCTGAATTAAATAATAAGCACTAGTGTAGTTCTGTTTCCTAAGTTTTATATTGAATAATTATCGTACGTAATGTTGTTACATGAAATACATTTTTGGTGATTCCCTGTAATAATAAAAATTTCAACATCAATTTGCGAAGATTTTTTTTAAAATTTCCTGTTAGGTGTAAAGAAAACATTTCACGTTAACTAAAAAAAAAAAAAAAAAACTTCCAAGGTCACGACACAATGAAATGAAGTATTTGTTACTCATAATGAGACGCTAGATGGCAGCAGTTAATACTTTGCCGTCGATTGGATCACTCTCGTGAGAAAAAATTGAGTGTAGTTGTTCTTTTCTTTTCTACATTTTTGCATACAAACTTCTAACATACGATTTACATTCTCTAGAACATAATACTTCCACCTATGTAGGACTAGTTGAAATGTTGGGATACTCCAAGGTAGTGAGTGAGTGATCTGAAATTGGAGTGTTATCAACGTGAGTGAGAGTATCTTTGCGCAGTGGCGATATCGTAACCAATGAGGTGTAACCGAGGTGCGATTATTGCTATTTGAAAACTTTATACCAATACCCCGCCTAGACGACGTGTTAAACCGTCGGCCAAGGCAATCTTTGATAACTTCTACGAAAGTAGTGACTACAATGAAATAGCAGCATATGTTTGAAAGTGTGCTTCTTGCACTCCATGAGAAGAGTATCATTTCGTAAATCCCTTTTGGAAGGAATTCTAATTATCCTAATAGAAAAGATTTGTCAGTTTCTTTCCTCAATCGTTGCCTTTTCGAATGCCGTAGACTTAGTTAATTACAATTTAAATTAAACAGGCTGTCTACCTTTCACGAATTCAGAAAACGGTCATGAAAGTCAAGAAATTTATCTTTTGGGTCACGATTTTTGTTATTTGTAGAAATATAAGTATAGACTGGAAACTTTCGTTCTATAAAACGTCAAAATTCAGTACCAAAAATGCCTTTGATCGGCTTTAGACGCTACCAAATTGCAAGGAAAGCACGCTTGTATCGCATGAATGAAAATTCGGCTAAATTCGCTCTTGAGAATGTTACTAAATTTTATTGTTTGGGAAAGAAAAGGTCAGGAAATTTGATTTTGGAAATTTAGTAGACACACTATTAAATAAAGAATTGCTTATTATGTTGAAATTCGTCCGTAGTTGTGACGAACTACCTCTATGTTCGTTTCCATTTTCTTGAGTTCGTTGATAGATAGGGATCACTATCTGAGTGATGATTATTAACGAACTATAGCAATTTGTTCCATGGGAACATCTTTTCCTTCGACTTTCCATAAAGAAAACAGGAGATGAAAGAAATTTCTGCATATATATAATTAAATGGAATAATACATGTAGTAGTCAATTATGTCTAAGGTTGTTACGACATATTCAGTGTGTTTTGTTGATCTGTTTCGTACTAGATACTGATCATTAGGGATAGTGTTACACTGCTAAAAGAACAACAATTTCTTTAGTGATAGCATTAAACAAAAGATAAAGAAATGCAGAAGGCAAACTCGCAAAGTAAGGAGGCGAAGTAATCAGAATTTTAGATTGATTTATTTTTTAGTGCAGTGAATCAGGATATTGAACAGTTTCCCTTTTTTGAAAGATTGAAACTGAAAGATTAGAACATACGCGAATGTTGGCTGTGCGTCTGAAAAATTGTTTTGAAATTAGGATTAGAATTACAACATTAGGCATATTCTCTGTTGTGTTAATGTCATAGACTGGTTAAAGAAACAAGTTGTTATTCGGGTTCTTCTGTTCGTGTAAATTTTTCAGTAAAGTATATAATGTTGATATCGTAGAGTAAGTGTTGCACGGATGAAGGAAAGGAAAGTCTGAAGAAACGACTCCTTCAAGATATGCCTGTGAAATGTAAAATAGAGGTTATTAAATATAGTTAACGATTGTCGGCAAATAAATTACCTTGTAAGTTATAGTGTTTCACAATATAGAGAAATATTGGAAAATGTTGAAAGGATTGACGTATGTTTTAATTTTCATTGGTTTCGGTTTTAGTATTTTAATCCAACCGAAATTCCGGAGGAACAAATGTTTTTATAATTGGTTCTAACGACACCGAAACTTAAATCGAAGGGATGTGCATAGTCATATGAGATCAGCGCGCAATAATTTTGATTACTGTACGCCTTCAAAATTTATCCGTTTAACTTTTATTGTTTACTGTTTAAAACAACTGAATTTCCGTTGCTACTCGGGAAGTTGACATTCGATGATATCCGTTATTCATTTCGAATACATCCGAAGTTAGCTGCAGCAAGCATAGATACATAACAATTATTGTGGACTTACGTAAACTTTCAAGTACAAAAGGAAAATGGTCTGTAATCGGAAGGAATTTTGAAAAAAATTCAGTAACTTGCTCTTTTATTATTATAAACTCTGCACAATACGGAAAGATAATCCGTCGTTTGTATCTGGCTCCAGAGAGAAGAAAAAAGACCGCTTAGTAGATAGAGTTTCTCTAGTACTATTTCATCAGATTACATTTGATATCTGAATTAAATAATAAGCACTAGTGTAGTTCTGTTTCCTAAGTTTCATATTGAATAATTATCGTATTTAATGTTGTTACATGAAATACATTTTTGGTGATTCCCTGTAATAATAAAAATTTCAACATCAATTTGCGAAGATTTTTTAAAATTTCCTGTTAGGTGTAAAGAAAACACTTCACGTTAACTAAAAAAAAAAAAAAATCAAGGTCACGACACAATGAAATGAAGTATTTGTTACTCATAATGAGACGGTAGATGGCAGCAGTTAATACTTTGCCGTCGATTGGATCACTCTCGTGAGAATAAATTGAGTGTAGTTGTTCTTTCCTTTTATACATTTTTGCATACAAACTTCTAACATACGATTTACATTCTCTAGAACATAATACTTCCACCTATGTAGGACTAGTTGAAATGTTGGGATACTCCAAGGTAGTGAGTGAGTGATCTGAAATTGGAGTGTTATCAACGTGAGTGAGAGTATCTTTGCGCAGTGGCGATATCGTAACCAATGAGGTGTAACCGAGGTGCGATTATTGCTATTTGAAAACTTTATACCAATACCCCGCCTAGACGACGTGTTAAACCGTCGGCTAAGGCAATTTTTGATAACTTCTACGGAAGTAGTGACTACAATGAAATAGCAGCATATGTTTGAAAGTGTGCTTCTTGCACTCCATGAGAAGAGTATCATTTCGTAAATCCCTTTTGGAAGGAGTTCTAATTATCCTAATAGAAAAGATTTGTCAGTTTCTTTCCTCAGTCGTTGCCTTTTCTAATGCCGTAGACTTAGTTAATTACAATTTAAATTAAACATGCTGTCTATCGGTCACGAATTCAGAAAACGGTCATGAAAGTCAAGAAATTTATCTTTTGGGTCACGATTTTTATTATTTGTACAAATATAAGTATAGACTGGAAACTTTCGTTTTATAAAACGTCAAAATTCAGTACCAAAAATGCCTTTGATCGGCTTTAGACGCTACCAAATTGCAAGGAAAGCACGCTTGTATCGCATGAATGAAAATCCGGCTAAATTCGCTCTTGAGAATGTTACTAAATTTTATTGTTTGGGAAAGAAAAGGTCACGAAATTTGATTTTGGAAATTTGGTAGACACACTATTAAATAAAGAATTGCTTATTATGTTGAAATTCGTCCGTAGTTGTGACGAACTACCTCTATGTTCGTTTCCATTTTCTTGAGTTCGTTGATAGATAGGGATCACTATCTGAGTGATGATTATTAACGAACTATAGCAATTTGTTCCATGGGAACATCTTTTCCTTCGACTTTCCATAAAGAAAACAGGAGAAGAAAGGGATTTCTGCATATATATAATTAAATGGAATAATACATGTAGTAGTCAATTATGTCTAAGGTTGTTACGACATATTCAGTGTGTTTTGTGGATGTTTCGTACTAGATACTGATCATTAGGGATAGTGTTACACTGCTAAAAGAACAACAATTTCTTTAGTGATAGCATTAAACAAAAGATAAAGAAATGCAGAAGGCAAACTCGCAAAGTAAGGAGGCGAAGTAATCAGAATTTTAGATTGATTTATTTTTTAGTGCAGTGAATCAGGATATTGAACAGTTTCCCTTTTTTGAAAGATTGAAACTGAAAGATTAGAACATACGCGAATGTTGGCTGTGCATCTGAAAAATTGTTTTGAAGTTAGGATTAGAATTACAACATTAGGCATATTCTCTGTTGTGCTAATGTCATAGACTGGTTAAAGAAACAAGTTGTTAATCGGGTTCTTCTGTTCGTGTAAATTTTTCAGTAAAGTACATAATGTTCATATCGTAGAGTAAGTGTTGCACGGATGAAGGAAAGGAAAGTCTGAAGAAACGACTCCTTCAAGATATGCCTGTGAAATGTAAAATAGAGGTTATTAAATATAGTTAACGATTGTCGGCAAATAAATTACCTTGAAAGTTATAGTGTTTCACAATATAGAGAAATATTGGAAAATGTTGAAAGGATTGACGTATGTTTTAATTTTCATTGGTTTCGGTTTTAGTATTTTAATCCAACCGAAATTCCGGAGGAACAAATGCTTTTATAATTGGTTCTAACGACACCGAAACTTAAATCGAAGGGATGTGCATAGTCATATGAGATCAGCGCGCAATAATTTTGATTACTGTACGACTTCAAAATTTATCCGTTTAACTTTTTATGTTTACTGTTTAAAACAACTGAATTTCCGTTGCAACTCGGGAAGTTGACATTCGATGATATCCGTTATTCATTTCGAGTACATCCGAAGTTAGCTGCAGCAAGCACAGATACATAACAATTATTGTGGACTTACGTAAACTTTCAAGTACAAAAGAAAATGGTCTGTAATCGGAAGGAATTTTGAAAAAAAATCAGGAACTTGCTCTTTTATTATTATAAAGTCTGCAGAATACGGTAAGATTACCTGTCGTTTGTATCTGGCTCCAGAGAGAAGAAAAATGACCGCGTAGTAGATAGAGTTTCTCTAGTACTATTTCATCAGATTACATTTGATATCTGAATTAAATAATAAGCACTAGTGTAGTTCTGTTTCCTTAGTTTTATATGGAATAATTATCGTACTTAATGTTGTTACATGAAATACATTTTTGGTGATTCCCTGTAATAATAAAAATATCACCATCAAATTGCGAAGATTGTTTCAAAATTTTCCGTTAGGTGAAAAGAAAGCATTTCACGTTAACTAAAAAAAAAAAACTTCCAAGGTCACGGCACGATCTTTCGTTGTCTCGAAATGAAGTATTTGTTACTCATAATTAGACGCTAGATGGCAGCAGTTAATACTTTGCCGTCGATTGGATCACTCTCGTGAGAAAAAATTGAGTGTAGTTGTTCTTTTCTTTTATACATTTTTGCATACAAACTTCTAACATACGATTTACATTCTCTAGAACATAATACTTCCACCTATGTAGGACTAGTTGAAATGTTGGGATACTCCAAGGAAGTGAGTGAGTGATCTGAAATTGGAGTGTTATCAACGTGAGTGAGAGTATCTTTGCGCAGTGGCGATATCGTAACCAATGAGGTGTAACCGAGGTGCGATTATTGCTATTTGAAAACTTTATACCAATACCCCGCCTAGACGACGTGTTAAACCGTCGGCCAAGGCAATCTTTGATAACTTCTACGGAAGTAGTGACTACAATGAAATAGCAGCATATGTTTGAAAGTGTGCTTCTTGCACTCCATGAGAAGAGTATCATTTCGTAAATCCCTTTTGGAAGGAATTCTAATTATCCTAATAGAAAAGATTTGTCAGTTTCTTTCCTCAATCGTTGCCTTTTCTAATGCCGTAGACTTAGTTAATTACAATTTAAATTAAACAGGCTGTCTACCTTTCACGAATTCAGAAAACGGTCATGAAAGTCAAGAAATTTATCTTTTGGGTCACGATTTTTGTTATTTGTACAAATATAAGTATAGACTGGAAACTTTCGTTCTATAAAACGTCAAAATTCAGTACCAAAAATGCCGTTGATCGGCTTTAGACGCTACCAAATTGCAAGGAAAGCACGCTTGTATCGCATGAATGAAAATTCGGCTAAATTCGCTCTTGAGAATGTTACTAAATTTTATTGTTTGGGAAAGAAAAGGTCACGAAATTTGATTTTGGAAATTTAGTAGACACACTATTAAATAAAGAATTGCTTATTATGTTGAAATTCGTCCGTAGTTGTGACGAACTACCTCTATGTTCGTTTCCATTTTCTTGAGTTCGTTGATAGATAGGGATCACTATCTGAGTGATGATTATTAACGAACTATAGCAATTTGTTCCATGGGAACATCTTTTCCTTCGACTTTCCATAAAGAAAACAGGAGAAGAAAGGGATTTCTGCATATATATAATTAAATGGAATAATACATGTAGTAGTCAATTATGTCTAAGGTTGTTACGACATATTCAGTGTGTTTTGTTGATCTGTTTCGTACTAGATACTGATCATTAGGGATAGTGTTACACTGCTAAAAGAACAACAATTTCTTTAGTGATAGCATTAAACAAAAGATAAAGAAATGCAGAAGGCAAACTCGCGAAGTAAGGAAGCGAAGTAATCAGAATTTTAGATTGATTTATTTTTTAGTGCAGTGAATCAGGATATTGAACAGTTTCCCTTTTTTGAAAGATTGAAACTGAAAGATTAGAACATACGCGAATGTTGGCTGTGCGTCTGAAAAATTGTTTTGAAGTTAGGATTAGAATTACAACATTAGGCATATTCTCTTGTGTTATTGTCATAGACTGGTTAGAGAAACAAGTTGTTAATCCGGTTCTTCTCTTCGTGTAAATTTTTTAGTAAAGTATATAATGTTGATATCGTAGAGTAAGTGTTGCACGGATGAAGGAAAGGAAAGTCTGAAGAAACGACTCCTTCAAGATACGCCTGTGAAATGTAAAATAGAGGTTATTAAATATAGTTAACGATTGTCGGCAAATAAATTACCTTGTAAGTTATAGTGTTTCACAATATAGAGAAATATTGGAAAATGTTAAAAGGATTGACGTATGTTTTAATTTTCATTGGTTTCGGTTTTAGTATTTTAATCCAACCGAAATTCCGGAGGAACAAATGTTTTTATAATTGGTTCTAACGACACCGAAACTTAAATCGAAGGAATGTGCATAGTCATATGAGATCAGCGCGCAATAATTTTGATTACTGTACGCCTTCAAAATTTATCCGTTTAACTTTTATTGTTTACTGTTTAAAACAACTGAATTTCCGTTGCAACTCATGAAGTTGACATTCGATGATATCCGTTATTCATTTCGAGTACATCCGAAGTTAGCTGCAGCAAGCACAGATACATAACAATTATTGTGGACTTACGTAAACTTTCAAGTACAAAAGGAAAATGGTCTGTAATCGGAAGGAATTTTGAAAAAAATTCAGGAACTTGCTCTTTTATTATTATAAACTCTGCAGAATACGGAAAGATAATCCGTCGTTTGTATCTGGCTCCAGAGAGAAGAAAAAAGACCCCTTACTAGATAGTTTCTCTAGTACTATTTCATCACATTACATTTGATATCTGAATTAAATAATAAGCACTAGTGTAGTTCTGTTTCCTAAGTTTTATATTGAATAATTATCGTACTTAATGTTGTTACATGAAATACATTTTTGGTGATTCCCTGTAATAATAAAAATTTCAACAGCAATTTGCGAAGATTTTTTTTAAAATTTCCTGTTAGGTGAAAAGAAAACATTTCACCTTAACTAAAAAAAAAAAAAACTTCCAAGGTCACGACACAATGAAATGAAGTATTTGTTACTCATAATGAGACGCTAGATGGCAGCAGTTAATACTTTGCCGTCGATTGGATCACTCTCGTGAGAAAAAATTGAGTGTAGTTGTTCTTTTCTTTTACACATTTTTGCATACAAACTTCTAACATACGATTTACATTCTCTAGAACATAATACTTCCACCTATGTAGGACTAGTTGAAATGTTGGGATACTCCAAGGTAGTGAGTGAGTGATCTGAAATTGGAGTGTTATCAACGTGAGTGAGAGTATCTTTGCGCAGTGGCGATATCGTAACCAATGAGGTGTAACCGAGGTGCGATTATTGCTATTTGAAAACTTTATACCAATACCCCGCCTAGACGACGTGTTAAACCGTCGGCTAAGGCAATTTTTCATAACTTCTACGGAAGTAGTGACTACAATGAAATAGCAGCATATGTTTGAAAGTGTGCTTCTTGCACTCCATGAGAAGAGTATCATTTCGTAAATCCCTTTTGGAAGGAATTCTAATTATCCTAATAGAAAAGATTTGTCAGTTTCTTTCCTCAGTCGTTGCCTTTTCTAATGCCGTAGACTTAGTTAATTACAATTTAAATTAAACAGGCTGTCTATCGGTCACGAATTCAGAAAACGGTCATGAAAGTCAAGAAATTTATCTTTTGGGTCACGATTTTTATTATTTGTACAAATATAAGTATAGACTGGAAACTTTCGTTCTATAAAACGTCAAAATTCAGTACCAAAAATGCCTTTTGATCGGCTTTAGACGCTACCAAATTGCAAGGAAAGCACGCTTGTATCGCATGAATGAAAATTCGGCTAAATTCGCTCTTGAGAATGTTACTAAATTTTATTGTTTGGGAAAGAAAAGGTCACGAAATTTGATTTTGGAAATTTAGTAGACACACTATTAAATAAAGAATTGCTTATTATGTTGAAATTCGTCCGTAGTTGTGACGAACTACCTCTATGTTCGTTTCCATTTTCTTGAGTTCGTTGATAGATAGGGATTACTATCTGAGTGATAATTATTAACGAACTATAGCAATTTGTTCCATGGGAACATCTTTTCCTTCGACTTTCCATAAAGAAAACAGGAGAAGAAAGGGATTTCTGCATATATATAATTAAATGGAATAATACATGTAGTAGTCAATTATGTCTAAGGTTGTTACGACATATTCAGTGTGTTTTGTCGATCTGTTTCGTACTAGATACTGATCATTAGGGATAGTGTTACACTGCTAAAAGAACAACAATTTCTTTAGTGATAGCATTAAACAAAAGATAAAGAAATGCAGAAGGCAAACTCGCAAAGTAAGGAGGCGAAGTAATCAGAATTTTAGATTGATTTATTTTTTAGTGCAGTGAATCAGGATATTGAACAGTTTCCCTTTTTTGAAAGATTGAAACTGAAAGATTAGAACATACGCGAATGTTGGCTGTGCATCTGAAAAATTGTTTTGAAGTTAGGATTAGAATTACAACATTAGGCATATTCTCTGTTGTGCTAATGTCATAGACTGGTTAAAGAAACAAGTTGTTAATCGGGTTCTTCTGTTCGTGTAAATTTTTCAGTAAAGTATATAATGTTGATATCGTAGAGTAAGTGTTGCACGGATGAAGGAAAGGAAAGTCTGAAGAAACGACTCCTTCAAGATATGCCTGTGAAATGTAAAATAGAGGTTATTAAATATAGTTAACGATTGTCGGCAAATAAATTACCTTGTAAGTTATAGTGTTTCACAATATAGAGAAATATTGGAAAATGTTGAAAGGATTGACGTATGTTTTAATTTTCATTGGTTTCGGTTTTAGTGTTTTAATCCAACCGAAATTCCGGAGGAACAAATGTTTTTATAATTGGTTCTAACGACACCGAAACTTAAATCGAAGGGATGTGCATAGTCATATGAGATCAGCGCGCAATAATTTTGATTACTGTACGCCTTCAAAATTTATCCGTTTAACTTTTAATGTTTACTGTTTAAATCAACTGAATTTCCGTTGCAACTCGGGAAGTTGACATTCGATGATATCCGTTATTCATTTCGAGTACATCCGAAGTTAGCTGCAGCAAGCACAGATACATAACAATTATTGTGGACTTACGTAAACTTTCAAGTACAAAAGGAAAATGGTCTGTAATCGGAAGGAATTTTGAAAAAAATTCAGGAACTTGCTCTTTTATTATTATAAACTCTGCGCAATACGGAAAGATAATCCGTCGTTTGTATCTGGCTCCAGAGAGAAGAAAAAAGACCCCTTACTAGATAGTTTCTCTAGTACTATTTCATCAGATTACATTTGATATCTGAATTAAATAATAAGCACTAGTGTAGTTCTGTTTCCTAAGTTTTATATTGAATAATTATCGTACGTAATGTTGTTACATGAAATACATTTTTGGTGATTCCCTGTAATAATAAAAATTTCAACATCAATTTGCGAAGATTTTTTTTAAAATTTCCTGTTAGGTGTAAAGAAAACATTTCACGTTAACTAAAAAAAAAAAAAAAAAAAAACTTCCAAGGTCACGACACAATGAAATGAAGTATTTGTTAGTCATAATGAGACGCTAGATGGCAGCAGTTGATACTTTGCCGTCGATTGGATCACTCTCGTGAGAAAAAATTAAGTGTAGTTGTTCTTTTCTTTTATACATTTTTGCATACAAACTTCTAACATACGATTTACATTCTCTAGAACATAATACTTCTACCTATGTAGGACTAGTTGAAATGTTGGGATACTCCAAGGTAGTGAGTGAGTGATCTGAAATTGGAGTGTTATCAACGTGAGTGAGAGTATCTTTGCGCAGTGGCGATATCGTAACCAATGAGGTGTAACCGAGGTGCGATTATTGCTATTTGAAAACTTTATACCAATACCCCGCCTAGACGACGTGATAAACCGTCGGCTAAGGGAAATTTTGATAACTTCTACGGAAGTAGTGACTACAATGAAATAGCAGCATATGTTTAAAAGTGTGCTTCTTGCACTCCATGAGAAGAGTATCATTTCGTAAATCCCTTTTGGAAGGAGTTCTAATTATCCTAATAGAAAAGATTTGTCAGTTTCTTTCCTCAGTCGTTGCTTTTTCTAATGCCGTAGACTTAGTTAATTACAATTTAAATTAAACAGGCTGTCTATCGGTCACGAATTCAGAAAACGGTCATGAAAGTCAAGAAATTTATCTTTTGGGTCACGATTTTTGTTATTTGTACAAATATAAGTATAGATTGGAAACTTTCGTTCTATAAAACGTCAAAATTCAGTACCAAAAATGCCTTTGATCGGCTTTAGACGCTACCAAATTGCAAGGAAAGCACGCTTGTATCGCATGAATGAAAATTCGGCTAAATTCGCTCTTGAGAATGTTACTAAATTTTATTGTTTGGGAAAGAAAAGGTCACGAAATTTGATTTTGGAAATTTAGTAGACACACTATTAAATAAAGAATTGCTTATTATGTTGAAATTCGTCCGTAGTTGTGACGAACTACCTCTATGTTCGTTTCCATTTTCTTGAGTTCGTTGATAGATAGGGATCACTATCTGAGTGATGATTATTAACGAACTATAGCAATTTGTTCCATGGGAACATCTTTTCCTTCGACTTTCCATAAAGAAAACAGGAGAAGAAAGGGATTTCTGCATATATATAATTAAATGGAATAATACATGTAGTAGTCAATTATGTCTAAGGTTGTTACGACATATTCAGTGTGTTTTGTTGATCTGTTTCGTACTAGATACTGATCATTAGGGATAGTGTTACACTGCTAAAAGAACAACAATTTCTTTAGTGATAGCATTAAACAAAAGATAAAGAAATGCAGAAGGCAAACTCGCAAAGTAAGGAGGCGAAGTAATCAGAATTTTAGATTGATTTATTTTTTAGTGCAGTGAATCAGGATATTGAACAGTTTCTTTTTTTTTGAAAGATTGAAACTGAAGATTAGAACATACGCGAATGTTGGCTGTGCGTCTGAAAAATTGTTTTGAAGTTAGGATTAGAATTACAACATTAGGCATATTCTCTTTTGTGCTAATGTCATAGACTGGTTAAAGAAACAAGTTGTTAATCGGGTTCTTCTGTTCGTGTAAATTTTTCAGTAAAGTATATAATGTTGATATCGTAGAGTAAGTGTTGCACGGATGAAGGAAAGGAAAGTCTGAAGAAACGACTCCTTCAAGATATGCCTGTGAAATGTAAAATAGAGGTTATTAAATATAGTTAACGATTGTCGGCAAATAAATTACCTTGTAAGTTATAGTGTTTCACAATATAGAGAAATATTGGAAAATGTTGAAAGGATTGACGTATGTTTTAATTTTCATTGGTTTCGGTTTTAGTATTTTAATCCAACCGAAATTCCGGAGAAACAAATGTTTTTATAATTGGTTCTAGCGACACCGAAACTCAAATCGAAGGGATGTGCATAGTCATATGAGATCAGCGCGCAATAATTTTGATTACTGTACGCCTTCAAAATTTATCCGTTTAACTTTTATTGTTTACTGTTTAAAACAACTGAATTTCCGTTGCAACTCGGGAAGTTGACATTCGATGATATGCGTTATTCATTTCGAGTACATCCGAAGTTAGCTGCAGCAAGCACAGATACATAACAATTATTGTGGACTTACGTAAACTTTCAAGTACAAAAGGAAAATGGTCTGTAATCGGAAGGAATTTTGAAAAAAATTCAGGAACTTGCTCTTTTATTATTATAAACTCTGCAAAATACGGAAAGATAATCCGTCGTTTGTATCTGGCTCCAGAGAGAAGAAAAAAGACCCCTTACTAGATAGTTTCTCTAGTACTATTTCATCAGATTACATTTGATATCTGAATTAAATAATAAGCACTAGTGTAGTTCTGTTTCCTAAGTTTTATATTGAATAATTATCGTACTTAATGTTGTTACATGAAATACATTTTTGGTGATTCCCTGTAATAATAAAAATTTCAACATCAATTTGCGAAGATTTTTTTAAAATTTCCTGTTAGGTGAAAAGAAAACATTTCACGTTAGCTAAAAAAAAAAAAAACTTCCAAGGTCACGACACAATGAAATGAAGTATTTGTTACTCATAATGAGACGCTAGATGGCAGCAGTTAATACTTTGCCGTCGATTGGATCACTCTCGTGAGAAAAAATTGAGTGTAGTTGTTCTTTTCTTTTACACATTTTTGCATACAAAGTTCTAACATACGATTTACATTCTCTAGAACATAATACTTCCACCTATGTAGGACTAGTTGAAATGTTGGGATACTCCAAGGTAGTGAGTGAGTGATCTGAAATTGGAGTGTTATCAACGTGTGTGAGAGTATCTTTGCGCAGTGGCGATATCGTAACCAATGAGGTGTAACCGAGGTGCGATTATTGCTATTTGAAAACTTTATACCAATACCCCGCCTAGACGACGTGTTAAACCGTCGGCTAAGGCAATTTTTGATAACTTCTACGGAAGTAGTGACTACAATGAAATAGCAGCATGTTTGAAAGTGTGCTTCTTGCACTCCATGAGAAGAGTATCATTTCGTAAATCCCTTTTGGAAGGAATTCTAATTATCCTAATAGAAAAGATTTGTCAGTTTCTTTCCTCAATCGTTGTCTTTTCGAATGCCGTAGACTTAGTTAATTACAATTTAAATTAAGCAGGCTGTCTGTCGGTCACGAATTCAGAAAACGGTCATGAAAGTCAAGAAATTTATCTTTTGGGTCACGATTTTTGTTATTTGTACAAATATAAGTATAGATTGGAAACTTTCGTTCTATAAAACGTCAAAATTCAGTACCAAAAATGCCTTTGATCGGCTTTAGACGCTACCAAATTGCAAGGAAAGCACGCTTGTATCGCATGAATGAAAATTCGGCTAAATTCGCTCTTGAGAATGTTACTAAATTTTATTGTTTGGGAAAGAAAAGGTCAGGAAATTTGATTTTGGAAATTTAGTAGACACACTATTAAATAAAGAATTGCTTATTATGTTGAAATTCGTCCGTAGTTGTGACGAACTACCTCTATGTTCGTTTCCATTTTCTTGAGTTCGTTGATAGATAGGGATCACTATCTGAGTGATGATTATTAACGAACTATAGCAATTTGTTCCATGGGAACATCTTTTCCTTCGACTTTCCATAAAGAAAACAGGAGAAGAAAGGGATTTCTGCATATATATAATTAAATGGAATAATACATGTAGTAGTCAATTATGTCTAAGGTTGTTACGACATATTCAGTGTGTTTTGTTGATCTGTTTCGTACTAGATACTGATCATTAGGGATAGTGTTACACTGCTAAAAGAACAACAATTTCTTTAGTGATAGCATTAAACAAAAGATAAAGAAATGCAGAAGGCAAACTCGCAAAGTAAGGAGGCGAAGTAATCAGAATTTTAGATTGATTTATTTTTTAGTGCAGTGAATCAGGATATTGAACAGTTTCTTTTTTTTGAAAGATTGAAACTGAAGATTAGAACATACGCGAATGTTGGCTGTGCGTCTGAAAAATTGTTTTGAAGTTAGGATTAGAATTACAACATTAGGCATATTCTCTTTTGTGCTAATGTCATAGACTGGTTAAAGAAACAAGTTGTTAATCGGGTTCTTCTGTTCGTGTAAATTTTTCAGTAAAGTATATAATGTTGATATCGTAGAGTAAGTGTTGCACGGATGAAGGAAAGGAAAGTCTGAAGAAACGACTCCTTCAAGATATGCCTGTGAAATGTAAAATAGAGGTTATTAAATATAGTTAACGATTGTCGGCAAATAAATTACCTTGTAAGTTATAGTGTTTCACAATATAGAGAAATATTGGAAAATGTTGAAAGGATTGACGTATGTTTTAATTTTCATTGGTTTCGGTTTTAGTATTTTAATCCAACCGAAATTCCGGAGGAACAAATGTTTTTATAATTGGTTCTAGCGACACCGAAACTCAAATCGAAGGGATGTGCATAGGTCATATGAGATCAGCGCGCAATAATTTTGATTACTGTACGCCTTCAAAATTTATCCGTTAACTTTTATTGTTTACTGTTTAAAACAACTGAATTTCCGTTGCAACTCGGGAAGTTGACATTCGATGATATCCGTTATTCATTTCGAGTACATCCGAAGTTAGCTGCAGCAAGCACAGATACATAACAATTATTGTGGACTTACGTAAACTTTCAAGTACAAAAGGAAAATGGTCTGTAATCGGAAGGAATTTTGAAAAAAATTCAGGAACTTGCTCTTTTATTATTATAAACTCTGCAGAATACGGAAAGATAATCCGTCGTTTGTATCTGGCTCCAGAGAGAAGAAAAAAGACCCCTTACTAGATAGTTTCTCTAGTACTATTTCATCAGATTACATTTGATATCTGAATTAAATAATAAGCACTAGTGTAGTTCTGTTTCCTAAGTTTTATATTGAATAATTATCGTACTTAATGTTGTTACATGAAATACATTTTTGGTGATTCCCTGTAATAATAAAAATTTCAACATCAATTTGCGAAGATTTTTTTAAAATTTCCTGTTAGGTGAAAAGAAAACATTTCACGTTAGCTAAAAAAAAAAAACTTCCAAGGTCACGACACAATGAAATGAAGTATTTGTTACTCATAATGAGACGCTAGATGGCAGCAGTTAATACTTTGCCGTCGATTGGATCACTCTCGTGAGAAAAAATTGAGTGTAGTTGTTCTTTTCTTTTACACATTTTTGCATACAAACTTCTAACATACGATTTACATTCTCTAGAACATAATACTTCCACCTATGTAGGACTAGTTGAAATGTTGGGATACTCCAAGGTAGTGAGTGAGTGATCTGAAATTGGAGTGTTATCAACGTGAGTGAGAGTATCTTTGCGCAGTGGCGATATCGTAACCAATGAGGTGTAACCGAGGTGCGATTATTGCTATTTGAAAACTTTATACCAATACCCCGCCTAGACGACGTGTTAAACCGTCGGCTAAGGCAATTTTTGATAACTTCTACGGAAGTAGTGACTACAATGAAATAGCAGCATGTTTGAAAGTGTGCTTCTTGCACTCCATGAGAAGAGTATCATTTCGTAAATCCCTTTTGGAAGGAATTCTAATTATCCTAATAGAAAAGATTTGTCAGTTTCTTTCCTCAGTCGTTGCCTTTTCTAATGCCGTAGACTTAGTTAATTACAATTTAAATTAAACAGGCTATCTATCGGTCACGAATTCAGAAAACGGTCATGAAAGTCAAGAAATTTATCTTTTGGGTCACGATTTTTGTTATTTGTACAAATATAAGTATAGATTGGAAACTTTCGTTCTATAAAACGTCAAAATTCAGTACCAAAAATGCCTTTGATCGGCTTTAGACGCTACCAAATTGCAAGGAAAGCACGCTTGTATCGCATGAATGAAAATTCGGCTAAATTCGCTCTTGAGAATGTTACTAAATTTTATTGTTTGGGAAAGAAAAGGTCAGGAAATTTGATTTTGGAAATTTAGTAGACACACTATTAAATAAAGAATTGCTTATTATGTTGAAATTCGTCCGTAGTTGTGACGAACTACCTCTATGTTCGTTTCCATTTTCTTGAGTTCGTTGATAGATAGGGATCACTATCTGAGTGATGATTATTAACGAACTATAGCAATTTGTTCCATGGGAACATCTTTTCCTTCGACTTTCCATAAAGAAAACAGGAGAAGAAAGGGATTTCTGCATATATATAATTAAATGGAATAATACATGTAGTAGTCAATTATGTCTAAGGTTGTTACGACATATTCAGTGTGTTTTGTTGATCTGTTTCGTACTAGATACTGATCATTAGGGATAGTGTTACACTGCTAAAAGAACAACAATTTCTTTAGTGATAGCATTAAACAAAAGATAAAGAAATGCAGAAGGCAAACTCGCAAAGTAAGGAGGCGAAGTAATCAGAATTTTAGATTGATTTATTTTTTAGTGCAGTGAATCAGGATATTGAACAGTTTCTTTTTTTTTTGAAAGATTGAAACTGAAGATTAGAACATACGCGAATGTTGGCTGTGCGTCTGAAAAATTGTTTTGAAGTTAGGATTAGAATTACAACATTAGGCATATTCTCTTTTGTGCTAATGTCATAGACTGGTTAAAGAAACAAGTTGTTAATCGGGTTCTTCTGTTCGTGTAAATTTTTCAGTAAAGTATATAATGTTGATATCGTAGAGTAAGTGTTGCACGGATGAAGGAAAGGAAAGTCTGAAGAAACGACTCCTTCAAGATATGCCTGTGAAATGTAAAATAGAGGTTATTAAATATAGTTAACGATTGTCGGCAAATAAATTACCTTGTAAGTTATAGTGTTTCACAATATAGAGAAATATTGGAAAATGTTGAAAGGATTGACGTATGTTTTAATTTTCATTGGTTTCGGTTTTAGTATTTTAATCCAACCGAAATTCCGGAGGAACAAATGTTTTTATAATTGGTTCTAGCGACACCGAACCTCAAATCGAAGGGATGTGCATAGTCATATGAGATCAGCGCGCAATAATTTTGATTACTGTACGCCTTCAAAATTTATCCGTTTAACTTTTATTGTTTACTGTTTAAAACAACTGAATTTCCGTTGCAACTCGGGAAGTTGACATTCGATGATATGCGTTATTCATTTCGAGTACATCCGAAGTTAGCTGCAGCAAGCACAGATACATAACAATTATTGTGGACTTACGTAAACTTTCAAGTACAAAAGGAAAATGGTCTGTAATCGGAAGGAATTTTGAAAAAAATTCAGGAACTTGCTCTTTTATTATTATAAACTCTGCAGAATACGGAAAGATAATCCGTCGTTTGTATCTGGCTCCAGAGAGAAGAAAAAAGACCCCTTACTAGATAGTTTCTCTAGTACTATTTCATCAGATTACATTTGATATCTGAATTAAATAATAAGCACTAGTGTAGTTCTGTTTCCTAAGTTTTATATTGAATAATTATCGTACTTAATGTTGTTACATGAAATACATTTTTGGTGATTCCCTGTAATAATAAAAATTTCAACATCAATTTGCGAAGATTTTTTTAAAATTTCCTGTTAGGTGAAAAGAAAACATTTCACGTTAGCTAAAAAAAAAAAAAAAACTTCCAAGGTCACGACACAATGAAATGAAGTATTTGTTACTCATAATGAGACGCTAGATGGCAGCAGTTAATACTTTGCCGTCGATTGGATCACTCTCGTGAGAAAAAATTGAGTGTAGTTGTTCTTTTCTTTTACACATTTTTGCATACAAACTTCTAACATACGATTTACATTCTCTAGAACATAATACTTCCACCTATGTAGGACTAGTTGAAATGTTGGGATACTCCAAGGTAGTGAGTGAGTGATCTGAAATTGGAGTGTTATCAACGTGAGTGAGAGTATCTTTGCGCAGTGGCGATATCGTAACCAATGAGGTGTAACCGAGGTGCGATTATTGCTATTTGAAAACTTTATACCAATACCCCGCCTAGACGACGTGTTAAACCGTCGGCTAAGGCAATTTTTGATAACTTCTACGGAAGTAGTGACTACAATGAAATAGCAGCATGTTTGAAAGTGTGCTTCTTGCACTCCATGAGAAGAGTATCATTTCGTAAATCCCTTTTGGAAGGAATTCTAATTATCCTAATAGAAAAGATTTGTCAGTTTCTTTCCTCAATCGTTGTCTTTTCGAATGCCGTAGACTTAGTTAATTACAATTTAAATTAAGCAGGCTGTCTGTCGGTCACGAATTCAGAAATCGGTCATGAAAGTCAAGAAATTTATCTTTTGGGTCACGATTTTTGTTATTTGTACAAATATAAGTATAGATTGGAAACTTTCGTTCTATAAAACGTCAAAATTCAGTACCAAAAATGCCTTTGATCGGCTTTAGACGCTACCAAATTGCAAGGAAAGCACGCTTGTATCGCATGAATGAAAATTCGGCTAAATTCGCTCTTGAGAATGTTACTAAATTTTATTGTTTGGGAAAGAAAAGGTCACGAAATTTGATTTTGGAAATTTAGTAGACACACTATTAAATAAAGAATTGCTTATTATGTTGAAATTCGTCCGTAGTTGTGACGAACTACCTCTATGTTCGTTTCCATTTTCTTGAGTTCGTTGATAGATAGGGATCACTATCTGAGTGATGATTATTAACGAACTATAGCAATTTGTTCCATGGGAACATCTTTTCCTTCGACTTTCCATAAAGAAAACAGGAGAAGAAAGGGATTTCTGCATATATATAATTAAATGGAATAATACATGTAGTAGTCAATTATGTCTAAGGTTGTTACGACATATTCAGTGTGTTTTGTTGATCTGTTTCGTACTAGATACTGATCATTAGGGATAGTGTTACACTGCTAAAAGAACAACAATTTCTTTAGTGATAGCATTAAACAAAAGATAAAGAAATGCAGAAGGCAAACTCGCAAAGAATTTTAGATTGATTTATTTTTTAGTGCAGTGAATCACGATATTGAACAGTTTCTTTTTTTTGAAAGATTGAAACTGAAGATTAGAACATACGCGAATGTTGGCTGTGCGTCTGAAAAATTGTTTTGAAGTTAGGATTAGAATTACAACATTAGGCATATTCTCTTTTGTGCTAATGTCATAGACTGGTTAAAGAAACAAGTTGTTAATCGGGTTCTTCTGTTCGTGTAAATTTTTCAGTAAAGTATATAATGTTGATATCGTAGAGTAAGTGTTGCACGGATGAAGTCTGAAGAAACGACTCCTTCAAGATATGCCTGTGAAATGTAAAATAGAGGTTATTAAATATAGTTAACGATTGTCGGCCAATAAATTACCTTGTAAGTTATAGTGTTTCACAATATAGAGAAATATTGGAAAATGTTGAAAGGATTGACGTATGTTTTAATTTTCATTGGTTTCGGTTTTAGTGTTTTAATCCAACCGAAATTCCGGAGGAACAAATGTTTTTATAATTAGTTCTAACGACACCGAAACTTAAATCGAAGGGATGTGCATAGTCATATGAGATCAGCGCGCAATAATTTTGATTACTGTACGCCTCCAAAATTTATCCGTTTAACTTTTAATGTTTACTGTTTAAAACAACTGAATTTCCGTTGCAACTCGGGAAGTGCACATTCGATGATATCCGTTATTCATTTCGAGTACATCCGAAGTTAGCTGCAGCAAGCACAGATACATAACAATTATTGTGGACTTACGTAAACTTTCAAGTACAAAAGGAAAATGGTCTGTAATCGGAAGGAATTTTGAAAAAAATTCAGGAACTTGCTCTTTTATTATTATAAACTCTGCACAATACGGAAAGATAATCCGTCGTTTGTATCTGGCTCCAGAGAGAAGAAAAAAGACCCCTTACTAGATAGTTTCTCTAGTACTATTTCATCAGATTACATTTGATATCTGAATTAAATAATAAGCGCTAGTGTAGTTCTGTTTCCTAAGTTTTATATTGAATAATTATCGTACGTAATGTTGTTACATGAAATACATTTTTGGTGATTCCCTGTAATAATAAAAATTTCAACATCAATTTGCGAAGATTTTTTTTAAAATTTCCTGTTAGGTGTAAAGAAAACATTTCACGTTAACTAAAAAAAAAAAAAACTTCCAAGGTCACGACACAATGAAATGAAGTATTTGTTACTCATAATGAGACGCTAGATGGCAGCAGTTAATACTTTGCCGTCGGTTGGATCACTCTCGTGAGAAAAAATTGAGTGTAGTTGTTCTTTTCTTTTATACATTTTTGCATACAAACTTCTAACATACGATTTACATTCTCTAGAACATAATACTTCCACCTATGTAGGACTAGTTGAAATGTTGGGATACTCCAAGGTAGTGAGTGAGTGATCTGAAATTGGAGTGTTATCAACGTGAGTGAGAGTATCTTTGCGCAGTGGCGATATCGTAACCAATGAGGTGTAACCGAGGTGCGATTATTGCTATTTGAAAACTTTATACCAATACCCCGCCTAGACGACGTGTTAAACCGTCGGCTAAGGCAATTTTTCATAACTTCTACGGAAGTAGTGACTACAATGATATAGCAGCATATGTTTGAAAGTGTGCTTCTTGCACTCCATGAGAAGAGTATCATTTCGTAAATCCCTTTTGGAAGGAATTCTAATTATCCTAATAGAAAAGATTTGTCAGTTTCTTTCCTCAGTCGTTGCCTTTTCTAATGCCGTAGACTTAGTTAATTACAATTTAAATTAAACAGGCTGTCTATCGGTCACGAATTCAGAAAACGGTCATGAAAGTCAAGAAATTTATCTTTTGGGTCACGATTTTTGTTATTTGTACAAATATAAGTATAGACTGGAAACTTTCGTTCTATAAAACGTCAAAATTCAGTACCAAAAATGCCTTTTGATCGGCTTTAGACGCTACCAAATTGCAAGGAAAGCACGCTTGTATCGCATGAATGAAAATTCGGCTAAATTCGCTCTTGAGAATGTTACTAAATTTTATTGTTTGGGAAAGAAAAGGTCACGAAATTTGATTTTGGTAATTTAGTAGACACACTATTAAATAAAGAATTGCTTATTATGTTGAAATTCGTCCGTAGTTGTGACTAACTACCTCTATGTTCGTTTCCATTTTCTTGAGTTCGTTGATAGATAGGGATCACTATCTGAGTGATAATTATTAACGAACTATAGCAATTTGTTCCATGGGAACATCTTTTCCTTCGACTTTCCATAAAGAAAACAGGAGAAGAAAGGGATTTCTGCATATATATAATTAAATGGAATAATACATGTAGTAGTCAATTATGTCTAAGGTTGTTACGACATATTCAGTGTGTTTTGTCGATCTGTTTCGTACTAGATACTGATCATTAGGGATAGTGTTACACTGCTAAAAGAACAACAATTTCTTTAGTGATAGCATTAAACAAAAGATAAAGAAATGCAGAAGGCAAACTCGCAAAGTAAGGAGGCGAAGTAATCAGAATTTTAGATTGATTTATTTTTTAGTGCAGTGAATCAGGATATTGAACAGTTTCCCTTTTTTGAAAGATTGAAACTGAAAGATTAGAACATACGCGAATGTTGGCTGTGCATCTGAAAAATTGTTTTGAAGTTAGGATTAGAATTACAACATTAGGCATATTCTCTGTTGTGCTAATGTCATAGACTGGTTAAAGAAACAAGTTGTTAATCGGGTTCTTCTGTTCGTGTAAATTTTTCAGTAAAGTATATAATGTTGATATCGTAGAGTAAGTGTTGCACGGATGAAGGAAAGGAAAGTCTGAAGAAACGACTCCTTCAAGATATGCCTGTGAAATGTAAAATAGAGGTTATTAAATATAGTTAACGATTGTCGGCAAATAAATTACCTTGTAAGTTATAGTGTTTCACAATATAGAGAAATATTGGAAAATGTTGAAAGGATTGACGTATGTTTTAATTTTCATTGGTTTCGGTTTTAGTGTTTTAATCCAACCGAAATTCCGGAGGAACAAATGTTTTTATAATTGGTTCTAACGACACCGAAACTTAAATCGAAGGGATGTGCATAGTCATATGAGATCAGCGCGCAATAATTTTGATTACTGTACGCCTTCAAAATTTATCCGTTTAACTTTTAATGTTTACTGTTTAAATCAACTGAATTTCCGTTGCAACTCGGGAAGTTGACATTCGATGATATCCGTTATTCATTTCGAGTACATCCGAAGTTAGCTGCAGCAAGCACAGATACATAACAATTATTGTGGACTTACGTAAACTTTCAAGTACAAAAGGAAAATGGTCTGTAATCGGAAGGAATTTTGAAAAAAATTCAGGAACTTGCTCTTTTATTATTATAAACTCTGCGCAATACGGAAAGATAATCCGTCGTTTGTATCTGGCTCCAGAGAGAAGAAAAAAGACCCCTTACTAGATAGTTTCTCTAGTACTATTTCATCAGATTACATTTGATATCTGAATTAAATAATAAGCACTAGTGTAGTTCTGTTTCCTAAGTTTTATATTGAATAATTATCGTACGTAATGTTGTTACATGAAATACATTTTTGGTGATTCCCTGTAATAATAAAAATTTCAACATCAATTTGCGAAGATTTTTTTTAAAATTTCCTGTTAGGTGTAAAGAAAACATTTCACGTTAACTAAAAAAAAAAAAAAAAAAAAAACTTCCAAGGTCACGACACAATGAAATGAAGTATTTGTTAGTCATAATGAGACGCTAGATGGCAGCAGTTGATACTTTGCCGTCGATTGGATCACTCTCGTGAGAAAAAATTAAGTGTAGTTGTTCTTTTCTTTTATACATTTTTGCATACAAACTTCTAACATACGATTTACATTCTCTAGAACATAATACTTCTACCTATGTAGGACTAGTTGAAATGTTGGGATACTCCAAGGTAGTGAGTGAGTGATCTGAAATTGGAGTGTTATCAACGTGAGTGAGAGTATCTTTGCGCAGTGGCGATATCGTAACCAATGAGGTGTAACCGAGGTGCGATTATTGCTATTTGAAAACTTTATACCAATACCCCGCCTAGACGACGTGATAAACCGTCGGCTAAGGGAAATTTTGATAACTTCTACGGAAGTAGTGACTACAATGAAATAGCAGCATATGTTTAAAAGTGTGCTTCTTGCACTCCATGAGAAGAGTATCATTTCGTAAATCCCTTTTGGAAGGAGTTCTAATTATCCTAATAGAAAAGATTTGTCAGTTTCTTTCCTCAGTCGTTGCTTTTTCTAATGCCGTAGACTTAGTTAATTACAATTTAAATTAAACAGGCTGTCTATCGGTCACGAATTCAGAAAACGGTCATGAAAGTCAAGAAATTTATCTTTTGGGTCACGATTTTTGTTATTTGTACAAATATAAGTATAGATTGGAAACTTTCGTTCTATAAAACGTCAAAATTCAGTACCAAAAATGCCTTTGATCGGCTTTAGACGCTACCAAATTGCAAGGAAAGCACGCTTGTATCGCATGAATGAAAATTCGGCTAAATTCGCTCTTGAGAATGTTACTAAATTTTATTGTTTGGGAAAGAAAAGGTCACGAAATTTGATTTTGGAAATTTAGTAGACACACTATTAAATAAAGAATTGCTTATTATGTTGAAATTCGTCCGTAGTTGTGACGAACTACCTCTATGTTCGTTTCCATTTTCTTGAGTTCGTTGATAGATAGGGATCACTATCTGAGTGATGATTATTAACGAACTATAGCAATTTGTTCCATGGGAACATCTTTTCCTTCGACTTTCCATAAAGAAAACAGGAGAAGAAAGGGATTTCTGCATATATATAATTAAATGGAATAATACATGTAGTAGTCAATTATGTCTAAGGTTGTTACGACATATTCAGTGTGTTTTGTTGATCTGTTTCGTACTAGATACTGATCATTAGGGATAGTGTTACACTGCTAAAAGAACAACAATTTCTTTAGTGATAGCATTAAACAAAAGATAAAGAAATGCAGAAGGCAAACTCGCAAAGTAAGGAGGCGAAGTAATCAGAATTTTAGATTGATTTATTTTTTAGTGCAGTGAATCAGGATATTGAACAGTTTCTTTTTTTTTGAAAGATTGAAACTGAAGATTAGAACATACGCGAATGTTGGCTGTGCGTCTGAAAAATTGTTTTGAAGTTAGGATTAGAATTACAACATTAGGCATATTCTCTTTTGTGCTAATGTCATAGACTGGTTAAAGAAACAAGTTGTTAATCGGGTTCTTCTGTTCGTGTAAATTTTTCAGTAAAGTATATAATGTTGATATCGTAGAGTAAGTGTTGCACGGATGAAGGAAAGGAAAGTCTGAAGAAACGACTCCTTCAAGATATGCCTGTGAAATGTAAAATAGAGGTTATTAAATATAGTTAACGATTGTCGGCAAATAAATTACCTTGTAAGTTATAGTGTTTCACAATATAGAGAAATATTGGAAAATGTTGAAAGGATTGACGTATGTTTTAATTTTCATTGGTTTCGGTTTTAGTATTTTAATCCAACCGAAATTCCGGAGGAACAAATGTTTTTATAATTGGTTCTAGCGACACCGAAACTCAAATCGAAGGGATGTGCATAGTCATATGAGATCAGCGCGCAATAATTTTGATTACTGTACGCCTTCAAAATTTATCCGTTTAACTTTTATTGTTTACTGTTTAAAACAACTGAATTTCCGTTGCAACTCGGGAAGTTGACATTCGATGATATGCGTTATTCATTTCGAGTACATCCGAAGTTAGCTGCAGCAAGCACAGATACATAACAATTATTGTGGACTTACGTAAACTTTCAAGTACAAAAGGAAAATGGTCTGTAATCGGAAGGAATTTTGAAAAAAATTCAGGAACTTGCTCTTTTATTATTATAAACTCTGCAAAATACGGAAAGATAATCCGTCGTTTGTATCTGGCTCCAGAGAGAAGAAAAAAGACCCCTTACTAGATAGTTTCTCTAGTACTATTTCATCAGATTACATTTGATATCTGAATTAAATAATAAGCACTAGTGTAGTTCTGTTTCCTAAGTTTTATATTGAATAATTATCGTACTTAATGTTGTTACATGAAATACATTTTTGGTGATTCCCTGTAATAATAAAAATTTCAACATCAATTTGCGAAGATTTTTTTAAAATTTCCTGTTAGGTGAAAAGAAAACATTTCACGTTAGCTAAAAAAAAAAAAAAAACTTCCAAGGTCACGACACAATGAAATGAAGTATTTGTTACTCATAATGAGACGCTAGATGGCAGCAGTTAATACTTTGCCGTCGATTGGATCACTCTCGTGAGAAAAAATTGAGTGTAGTTGTTCTTTTCTTTTACACATTTTTGCATACAAAGTTCTAACATACGATTTACATTCTCTAGAACATAATACTTCCACCTATGTAGGACTAGTTGAAATGTTGGGATACTCCAAGGTAGTGAGTGAGTGATCTGAAATTGGAGTGTTATCAACGTGTGTGAGAGTATCTTTGCGCAGTGGCGATATCGTAACCAATGAGGTGTAACCGAGGTGCGATTATTGCTATTTGAAAACTTTATACCAATACCCCGCCTAGACGACGTGATAAACCGTCGGCTAAGGGAAATTTTGATAACTTCTACGGAAGTAGTGACTACAATGAAATAGCAGCATATGTTTAAAAGTGTGCTTCTTGCACTCCATGAGAAGAGTATCATTTCGTAAATCCCTTTTGGAAGGAGTTCTAATTATCCTAATAGAAAAGATTTGTCAGTTTCTTTCCTCAGTCGTTGCTTTTTCTAATGCCGTAGACTTAGTTAATTACAATTTAAATTAAACAGGCTGTCTATCGGTCACGAATTCAGAAAACGGTCATGAAAGTCAAGAAATTTATCTTTTGGGTCACGATTTTTGTTATTTGTACAAATATAAGTATAGATTGGAAACTTTCGTTCTATAAAACGTCAAAATTCAGTACCAAAAATGCCTTTGATCGGCTTTAGACGCTACCAAATTGCAAGGAAAGCACGCTTGTATCGCATGAATGAAAATTCGGCTAAATTCGCTCTTGAGAATGTTACTAAATTTTATTGTTTGGGAAAGAAAAGGTCACGAAATTTGATTTTGGAAATTTAGTAGACACACTATTAAATAAAGAATTGCTTATTATGTTGAAATTCGTCCGTAGTTGTGACGAACTACCTCTATGTTCGTTTCCATTTTCTTGAGTTCGTTGATAGATAGGGATCACTATCTGAGTGATGATTATTAACGAACTATAGCAATTTGTTCCATGGGAACATCTTTTCCTTCGACTTTCCATAAAGAAAACAGGAGAAGAAAGGGATTTCTGCATATATATAATTAAATGGAATAATACATGTAGTAGTCAATTATGTCTAAGGTTGTTACGACATATTCAGTGTGTTTTGTTGATCTGTTTCGTACTAGATACTGATCATTAGGGATAGTGTTACACTGCTAAAAGAACAACAATTTCTTTAGTGATAGCATTAAACAAAAGATAAAGAAATGCAGAAGGCAAACTCGCAAAGTAAGGAGGCGAAGTAATCAGAATTTTAGATTGATTTATTTTTTAGTGCAGTGAATCAGGATATTGAACAGTTTCTTTTTTTTGAAAGATTGAAACTGAAGATTAGAACATACGCGAATGTTGGCTGTGCGTCTGAAAAATTGTTTTGAAGTTAGGATTAGAATTACAACATTAGGCATATTCTCTTTTGTGCTAATGTCATAGACTGGTTAAAGAAACAAGTTGTTAATCGGGTTCTTCTGTTCGTGTAAATTTTTCAGTAAAGTATATAATGTTGATATCGTAGAGTAAGTGTTGCACGGATGAAGGAAAGGAAAGTCTGAAGAAACGACTCCTTCAAGATATGCCTGTGAAATGTAAAATAGAGGTTATTAAATATAGTTAACGATTGTCGGCAAATAAATTACCTTGTAAGTTATAGTGTTTCACAATATAGAGAAATATTGGAAAATGTTGAAAGGATTGACGTATGTTTTAATTTCCATTGGTTTCGGTTTTAGTATTTTAATCCAACCGAAATTCCGGAGGAACAAATGTTTTTATAATTGGTTCTAGCGACACCGAACCTCAAATCGAAGGGATGTGCATAGTCATATGAGATCAGCGCGCAATAATTTTGATTACTGTACGCCTTCAAAATTTATCCGTTTAACTTTTATTGTTTACTGTTTAAAACAACTGAATTTCCGTTGCAACTCGGGAAGTTGACATTCGATGATATGCGTTATTCATTTCGAGTACATCCGAAGTTAGCTGCAGCAAGCACAGATACATAACAATTATTGTGGACTTACGTAAACTTTCAAGTACAAAAGGAAAATGGTCTGTAATCGGAAGGAATTTTGAAAAAAATTCAGGAACTTGCTCTTTTATTATTATAAACTCTGCAAAATACGGAAAGATAATCCGTCGTTTGTATCTGGCTCCAGAGAGAAGAAAAAAGACCCCTTACTAGATAGTTTCTCTAGTACTATTTCATCAGATTACATTTGATATCTGAATTAAATAATAAGCACTAGTGTAGTTCTGTTTCCTAAGTTTTATATTGAATAATTATCGTACTTAATGTTGTTACATGAAATACATTTTTGGTGATTCCCTGTAATAATAAAAATTTCAACATCAATTTGCGAAGATTTTTTTAAAATTTCCTGTTAGGTGAAAAGAAAACATTTCACGTTAGCTAAAAAAAAAAAAAAAACTTCCAAGGTCACGACACAATGAAATGAAGTATTTGTTACTCATAATGAGACGCTAGATGGCAGCAGTTAATACTTTGCCGTCGATTGGATCACTCTCGTGAGAAAAAATTGAGTGTAGTTGTTCTTTTCTTTTACACATTTTTGCATACAAAGTTCTAACATACGATTTACATTCTCTAGAACATAATACTTCCACCTATGTAGGACTAGTTGAAATGTTGGGATACTCCAAGGTAGTGAGTGAGTGATCTGAAATTGGAGTGTTATCAACGTGTGTGAGAGTATCTTTGCGCAGTGGCGATATCGTAACCAATGAGGTGTAACCGAGGTGCGATTATTGCTATTTGAAAACTTTATACCAATACCCCGCCTAGACGACGTGATAAACCGTCGGCTAAGGGAAATTTTGATAACTTCTACGGAAGTAGTGACTACAATGAAATAGCAGCATATGTTTGAAAGTGTGCTTCTTGCACTCCATGAGAAGAGTATCATTTCGTAAATCCCTTTTGGAAGGAGTTCTAATTATCCTAATAGAAAAGATTTGTCAGTTTCTTTCCTCAGTCGTTGCTTTTTCTAATGCCGTAGACTTAGTTAATTACAATTTAAATTAAACAGGCTGTCTATCGGTCACGAATTCAGAAAACGGTCATGAAAGTCAAGAAATTTATCTTTTGGGTCACGATTTTTGTTATTTGTACAAATATAAGTATAGATTGGAAACTTTCGTTCTATAAAACGTCAAAATTCAGTACCAAAAATGCCTTTGATCGGCTTTAGACGCTACCAAATTGCAAGGAAAGCACGCTTGTATCGCATGAATGAAAATTCGGCTAAATTCGCTCTTGAGAATGTTACTAAATTTTATTGTTTGGGAAAGAAAAGGTCACGAAATTTGATTTTGGAAATTTAGTAGACACACTATTAAATAAAGAATTGCTTATTATGTTGAAATTCGTCCGTAGTTGTGACGAACTACCTCTATGTTCGTTTCCATTTTCTTGAGTTCGTTGATAGATAGGGATCACTATCTGAGTGATGATTATTAACGAACTATAGCAATTTGTTCCATGGGAACATCTTTTCCTTCGACTTTCCATAAAGAAAACAGGAGAAGAAAGGGATTTCTGCATATATATAATTAAATGGAATAATACATGTAGTAGTCAATTATGTCTAAGGTTGTTACGACATATTCAGTGTGTTTTGTTGATCTGTTTCGTACTAGATACTGATCATTAGGGATAGTGTTACACTGCTAAAAGAACAACAATTTCTTTAGTGATAGCATTAAACAAAAGATAAAGAAATGCAGAAGGCAAACTCGCAAAGTAAGGAGGCGAAGTAATCAGAATTTTAGATTGATTTATTTTTTAGTGCAGTGAATCAGGATATTGAACAGTTTCTTTTTTTTGAAAGATTGAAACTGAAGATTAGAACATACGCGAATGTTGGCTGTGCGTCTGAAAAATTGTTTTGAAGTTAGGATTAGAATTACAACATTAGGCATATTCTCTTTTGTGCTAATGTCATAGACTGGTTAAAGAAACAAGTTGTTAATCGGGTTCTTCTGTTCGTGTAAATTTTTCAGTAAAGTATATAATGTTGATATCGTAGAGTAAGTGTTGCACGGATGAAGGAAAGGAAAGTCTGAAGAAACGACTCCTTCAAGATATGCCTGTGAAATGTAAAATAGAGGTTATTAAATATAGTTAACGATTGTCGGCAAATAAATTACCTTGTAAGTTATAGTGTTTCACAATATAGAGAAATATTGGAAAATGTTGAAAGGATTGACGTATGTTTTAATTTTCATTGGTTTCGGTTTTAGTATTTTAATCCAACCGAAATTCCGGAGGAACAAATGTTTTTATAATTGGTTCTAGCGACACCGAACCTCAAATCGAAGGGATGTGCATAGTCATATGAGATCAGCGCGCAATAATTTTGATTACTGTACGCCTTCAAAATTTATCCGTTTAACTTTTATTGTTTACTGTTTAAAACAACTGAATTTCCGTTGCAACTCGGGAAGTTGACATTCGATGATATGCGTTATTCATTTCGAGTACATCCGAAGTTAGCTGCAGCAAGCACAGATACATAACAATTATTGTGGACTTACGTAAACTTTCAAGTACAAAAGGAAAATGGTCTGTAATCGGAAGGAATTTTGAAAAAAATTCAGGAACTTGCTCTTTTATTATTATAAACTCTGCAGAATACGGAAAGATAATCCGTCGTTTGTATCTGGCTCCAGAGAGAAGAAAAAAGACCCCTTACTAGATAGTTTCTCTAGTACTATTTCATCAGATTACATTTGATATCTGAATTAAATAATAAGCACTAGTGTAGTTCTGTTTCCTAAGTTTTATATTGAATAATTATCGTACTTAATGTTGTTACATGAAATACATTTTTGGTGATTCCCTGTAATAATAAAAATTTCAACATCAATTTGCGAAGATTTTTTTAAAATTTCCTGTTAGGTGAAAAGAAAACATTTCACGTTAGCTAAAAAAAAAAAAAAAAAAACTTCCAAGGTCACGACACAATGAAATGAAGTATTTGTTACTCATAATGAGACGCTAGATGGCAGCAGTTAATACTTTGCCGTCGATTGGATCACTCTCGTGAGAAAAAATTGAGTGTAGTTGTTCTTTTCTTTTACACATTTTTGCATACAAACTTCTAACATACGATTTACATTCTCTAGAACATAATACTTCCACCTATGTAGGACTAGTTGAAATGTTGGGATACTCCAAGGTAGTGAGTGAGTGATCTGAAATTGGAGTGTTATCAACGTGAGTGAGAGTATCTTTGCGCAGTGGCGATATCGTAACCAATGAGGTGTAACCGAGGTGCGATTATTGCTATTTGAAAACTTTATACCAATACCCCGCCTAGACGACGTGTTAAACCGTCGGCTAAGGCAATTTTTGATAACTTCTACGGAAGTAGTGACTACAATGAAATAGCAGCATGTTTGAAAGTGTGCTTCTTGCACTCCATGAGAAGAGTATCATTTCGTAAATCCCTTTTGGAAGGAATTCTAATTATCCTAATAGAAAAGATTTGTCAGTTTCTTTCCTCAGTCGTTGCCTTTTCTAATGCCGTAGACTTAGTTAATTACAATTTAAATTAAACAGGCTATCTATCGGTCACGAATTCAGAAAACGGTCATGAAAGTCAAGAAATTTATCTTTTGGGTCACGATTTTTGTTATTTGTACAAATATAAGTATAGATTGGAAACTTTCGTTCTATAAAACGTCAAAATTCAGTACCAAAAATGCCTTTGATCGGCTTTAGACGCTACCAAATTGCAAGGAAAGCACGCTTGTATCGCATGAATGAAAATTCGGCTAAATTCGCTCTTGAGAATGTTACTAAATTTTATTGTTTGGGAAAGAAAAGGTCAGGAAATTTGATTTTGGAAATTTAGTAGACACACTATTAAATAAAGAATTGCTTATTATGTTGAAATTCGTCCGTAGTTGTGACGAACTACCTCTATGTTCGTTTCCATTTTCTTGAGTTCGTTGATAGATAGGGATCACTATCTGAGTGATGATTATTAACGAACTATAGCAATTTGTTCCATGGGAACATCTTTTCCTTCGACTTTCCATAAAGAAAACAGGAGAAGAAAGGGATTTCTGCATATATATAATTAAATGGAATAATACATGTAGTAGTCAATTATGTCTAAGGTTGTTACGACATATTCAGTGTGTTTTGTTGATCTGTTTCGTACTAGATACTGATCATTAGGGATAGTGTTACACTGCTAAAAGAACAACAATTTCTTTAGTGATAGCATTAAACAAAAGATAAAGAAATGCAGAAGGCAAACTCGCAAAGTAAGGAGGCGAAGTAATCAGAATTTTAGATTGATTTATTTTTTAGTGCAGTGAATCAGGATATTGAACAGTTTCTTTTTTTTTTTGAAAGATTGAAACTGAAGATTAGAACATACGCGAATGTTGGCTGTGCGTCTGAAAAATTGTTTTGAAGTTAGGATTAGAATTACAACATTAGGCATATTCTCTTTTGTGCTAATGTCATAGACTGGTTAAAGAAACAAGTTGTTAATCGGGTTCTTCTGTTCGTGTAAATTTTTCAGTAAAGTATATAATGTTGATATCGTAGAGTAAGTGTTGCACGGATGAAGGAAAGGAAAGTCTGAAGAAACGACTCCTTCAAGATATGCCTGTGAAATGTAAAATAGAGGTTATTAAATATAGTTAACGATTGTCGGCAAATAAATTACCTTGTAAGTTATAGTGTTTCACAATATAGAGAAATATTGGAAAATGTTGAAAGGATTGACGTATGTTTTAATTTTCATTGGTTTCGGTTTTAGTATTTTAATCCAACCGAAATTCCGGAGGAACAAATGTTTTTATAATTGGTTCTAGCGACACCGAACCTCAAATCGAAGGGATGTGCATAGTCATATGAGATCAGCGCGCAATAATTTTGATTACTGTACGCCTTCAAAATTTATCCGTTTAACTTTTATATTTTACTGTTTAAAACAACTGAATTTCCGTTGCAACTCGGGAAGTTGACATTCGATGATATGCGTTATTCATTTCGAGTACATCCGAAGTTAGCTGCAGCAAGCACAGATACATAACAATTATTGTGGACTTACGTAAACTTTCAAGTACAAAAGGAAAATGGTCTGTAATCGGAAGGAATTTTGAAAAAAATTCAGGAACTTGCTCTTTTATTATTATAAACTCTGCAGAATACGGAAAGATAATCCGTCGTTTGTATCTGGCTCCAGAGAGAAGAAAAAAGACCCCTTACTAGATAGTTTCTCTAGTACTATTTCATCAGATTACATTTGATATCTGAATTAAATAATAAGCACTAGTGTAGTTCTGTTTCCTAAGTTTTATATTGAATAATTATCGTACTTAATGTTGTTACATGAAATACATTTTTGGTGATTCCCTGTAATAATAAAAATTTCAACATCAATTTGCGAAGATTTTTTTAAAATTTCCTGTTAGGTGAAAAGAAAACATTTCACGTTAGCTAAAAAAAAAAAAAAAACTTCCAAGGTCACGACACAATGAAATGAAGTATTTGTTACTCATAATGAGACGCTAGATGGCAGCAGTTAATACTTTGCCGTCGATTGGATCACTCTCGTGAGAAAAAATTGAGTGTAGTTGTTCTTTTCTTTTACACATTTTTGCATACAAACTTCTAACATACGATTTACATTCTCTAGAACATAATACTTCCACCTATGTAGGACTAGTTGAAATGGGATACTCCAAGGTAGTGAGTGAGTGATCTGAAATTGGAGTGTTATCAACGTGAGTGAGAGTATCTTTGCGCAGTGGCGATATCGTAACCAATGAGGTGTAACCGAGGTGCGATTATTGCTATTTGAAAACTTTATACCAATACCCCGCCTAGACGACGTGTTAAACCGTCGGCTAAGGCAATTTTTGATAACTTCTACGGAAGTAGTGACTACAATGAAATAGCAGCATGTTTGAAAGTGTGCTTCTTGCACTCCATGAGAAGAGTATCATTTCGTAAATCCCTTTTGGAAGGAATTCTAATTATCCTAATAGAAAAGATTTGTCAGTTTCTTTCCTCAATCGTTGTCTTTTCGAATGCCGTAGACTTAGTTAATTACAATTTAAATTAAGCAGGCTGTCTGTCGGTCACGAATTCAGAAAACGGTCATGAAAGTCAAGAAATTTATCTTTTGGGTCACGATTTTTGTTATTTGTACAAATATAAGTATAGATTGGAAACTTTCGTTCTATAAAACGTCAAAATTCAGTACCAAAAATGCCTTTGATCGGCTTTAGACGCTACCAAATTGCAAGGAAAGCACGCTTGTATCGCATGAATGAAAATTCGGCTAAATTCGCTCTTGAGAATGTTACTAAATTTTATTGTTTGGGAAAGAAAAGGTCACGAAATTTGATTTTGGAAATTTAGTAGACACACTATTAAATAAAGAATTGCTTATTATGTTGAAATTCGTCCGTAGTTGTGACGAACTACCTCTATGTTCGTTTCCATTTTCTTGAGTTCGTTGATAGATAGGGATCACTATCTGAGTGATGATTATTAACGAACTATAGCAATTTGTTCCATGGGAACATCTTTTCCTTCGACTTTCCATAAAGAAAACAGGAGAAGAAAGGGATTTCTGCATATATATAATTAAATGGAATAATACATGTAGTAGTCAATTATGTCTAAGGTTGTTACGACATATTCAGTGTGTTTTGTTGATCTGTTTCGTACTAGATACTGATCATTAGGGATAGTGTTACACTGCTAAAAGAACAACAATTTCTTTAGTGATAGCATTAAACAAAAGATAAAGAAATGCAGAAGGCAAACTCGCAAAGAATTTTAGATTGATTTATTTTTTAGTGCAGTGAATCAGGATATTGAACAGTTTCTTTTTTTTGAAAGATTGAAACTGAAGATTAGAACATACGCGAATGTTGGCTGTGCGTCTGAAAAATTGTTTTGAAGTTAGGATTAGAATTACAACATTAGGCATATTCTCTTTTGTGCTAATGTCATAGACTGGTTAAAGAAACAAGTTGTTAATCGGGTTCTTCTGTTCGTGTAAATTTTTCAGTAAAGTATATAATGTTGATATCGTAGAGTAAGTGTTGCACGGATGAAGGAAAGGAAAGTCTGAAGAAACGACTCCTTCAAGATATGCCTGTGAAATGTAAAATAGAGGTTATTAAATATAGTTAACGATTGTCGGCAAATAAATTACCTTGTAAGTTATAGTGTTTCACAATATAGAGAAATATTGGAAAATGTTGAAAGGATTGACGTATGTTTTAATTTTCATTGGTTTCGGTTTTAGTATTTTAATCCAACCGAAATTCCGGAGGAACAAATGTTTTTATAATTGGTTCTAGCGACACCGAAACTCAAATCGAAGGGATGTGCATAGTCATATGAGATCAGCGCGCAATAATTTTGATTACTGTACGCCTTCAAAATTTATCCGTTTAACTTTTATTGTTTACTGTTTAAAACAACTGAATTTCCGTTGCAACTCGGGAAGTTGACATTCGATGATATCCGTTATTCATTTCGAGTACATCCGAAGTTAGCTGCAGCAAGCACAGATACATAACAATTATTGTGGACTTACGTAAACTTTCAAGTACAAAAGGAAAATGGTCTGTAATCGGAAGGAATTTTGAAAAAAATTCAGGAACTTGCTCTTTTATTATTATAAACTCTGCAGAATACGGAAAGATAATCCGTCGTTTGTATCTGGCTCCAGAGAGAAGAAAAAAGACCCCTTACTAGATAGTTTCTCTAGTACTATTTCATCAGATTACATTTGATATCTGAATTAAATAATAAGCACTAATGTAGTTCTGTTTCCTAAGTTTTATATTGAATAATTATCGTACTTAATGTTGTTACATGAAATACATTTTTGGTGATTCCCTGTAATAATAAAAATTTCAACATCAATTTGCGAAGATTTTTTTAAAATTTCCTGTTAGGTGAAAAGAAAACATTTCACGTTAGCTAAAAAAAAAAAACTTCCAAGGTCACGACACAATGAAATGAAGTATTTGTTACTCATAATGAGACGCTAGATGGCAGCAGTTAATACTTTGCCGTCGATTGGATCACTCTCGTGAGAAAAAATTGAGTTTAGTTGTTCTTTTCTTTTACACATTTTTGCATACAAACTTCTAACATACGATTTACATTCTCTAGAACATAATACTTCCACCTATGTAGGACTAGTTGAAATGTTGGGATACTCCAAGGTAGTGAGTGAGTGATCTGAAATTGGAGTGTTATCAACGTGAGTGAGAGTATCTTTGCGCAGTGGCGATATCGTAACCAATGAGGTGTAACCGAGGTGCGATTATTGCTATTTGAAAACTTTATACCAATACCCCGCCTAGACGACGTGTTAAACCGTCGGCTAAGGCAATTTTTGATAACTTCTACGGAAGTAGTGACTACAATGAAATAGCAGCATGTTTGAAAGTGTGCTTCTTGCACTCCATGAGAAGAGTATCATTTCGTAAATCCCTTTTGGAAGGAATTCTAATTATCCTAATAGAAAAGATTTGTCAGTTTCTTTCCTCAATCGTTGTCTTTTCGAATGCCGTAGACTTAGTTAATTACAATTTAAATTAAGCAGGCTGTCTGTCGGTCACGACTTCAGAAAACGGTCATGAAAGTCAAGAAATTTATCTTTTGGGTCACGATTTTTGTTATTTGTACAAATATAAGTATAGACTGGAAACTTTCGTTCTATAAAACGTCAAAATTCAGTACCAAAAATGCCTTTGATCGGCTTTAGACGCTACCAAATTGCAAGGAAAGCACGCTTGTATCGCATGAATGAAAATTCGGCTAAATTCGCTCTTGAGAATGTTACTAAATTTTATTGTTTGGGAAAGGAAAGGTCACGAAATTTGATTTTGGAAATTTAGTAGACACACTATTAAATAAAGAATTGCTTATTATGTTGAAATTCGTCTGTAGTTGTGACGAACTACCTCTATGTTCGTTTCCATTTTCTTGAGTTCGTTGATAGATAGGGATCACTATCTGAGTGATGATTATTAACGAACTATAGCAATTTGTTCCATGGGAACGTCTTTTCCTTCGACTTTCCATAAAGAAAACAGGAGAAGAAAGGGATTTCTGCATATATATAATTAAATGGAATAATACATGTAGTAGTCAATTATGTCTAAGGTTGTTACGACATATTCAGTGTGTTTTGTTGATCTGTTTCGTACTAGATACTGATCATTAGGGATAGTGTTACACTGCTAAAAGAACAACAATTTCTTTAGTGATAGCATTAAACAAAAGATAAAGAAATGCAGAAGGCAAAGTCGCAAAGTAAGGAAGCGAAGTAATCAGAATTTTAGATTGATTTATTTTTTAGTGCAGTGAATCAGGATATTGAACAGTTTCCCTTTTTTGAAAGATTGAAACTGAAAGATTAGAACATACGCGAATGTTGGCTGTGCGTTTGAAAAATTGTTTTGAAGTTAGGATTAGAATTACAACATTAGGCATATTCTCTGTTGTGCTAATGTCATAGACTGGTTAAAGAAACAAGTTGTTAATCGGGTTCTTCTGTTCGTGTAAATTTTTTAGTAAAGTATATAATGTTGATATCGTAGAGTAAGTGTTGCACGGATGAAGGAAAGGAAAGTCTGAAGAAACGACTCCTTCAAGATATGCCTGTGAAATGTAAAATAGAGGTTATTAAATATAGTTAACGATTGTCGGCAAATAAATTACCTTGTAAGTTATAGTGTTTCACAATATAGAGAAATATTGGAAAATGTTGAAAGGATTGACGTATGTTTTAATTTTCATTGATTTCGGTTTTAGTGTTTTAATCCAACCGAAAATCCGGAGGAACAAATGTTTTTATAATTGGTTCTAACGACACCGAAACTTAAATCGAAGGGATGTGCATAGTCATATGAGATCAGCGCGCAATAATTTTGATTACTGTACGCCTTCAAAATTTATCCGTTTAACTTTTAATGTTTACTGTTTAAAACAACTGAATTTCCGTTGCAACTCGGGAAGTTGACATTCGATGATATCCGTTATTCATTTCGAGTACATCCGAAGTTAGCTGCAGCAAGCACAGATACATAACAATTATTGTGGACTTACGTAAACTTTCAAGTACAAAAGGAAAATGGTCTGTAATCGGAAGGAATTTCGAAAAAAATTCAGGAACTTGCTCTTTTATTATTATAAACTCTGCAGAATACGGAAAGATAATCCGTCGTTTGTATCTGGCTCCAGAGAGAAGAAAAAAGACCCCTTACTAGATAGTTTCTCTAGTACTATTTCATCAGATTACATTTGATATCTGAATTAAATAATAAGCACTAGTGTAGTTCTGTTTCCTAAGTTTTATATTGAATAATTATCGTACTTAATGTTGTTACATGAAATACATTTTTGGTGATTCCCTGTAATAATAAAAATTTCAACATCAATTTGCGAAGATTTTTTTAAAATTTCCTGTCAGGTGAAAAGAAAACATTTCACGTTAGCTAAAAAAAAAAAACTTCCAAGGTCACGACACAATGAAATGAAGTATTTGTTACTCATAATGAGACGCTAGATGGCAGCAGTTAATACTTTGCCGTCGATTGGATCACTCTCGTGAGAAAAAATTGAGTTTAGTTGTTCTTTTCTTTTACACATTTTTGCATACAAACTTCTAACATACGATTTACATTCTCTAGAACATAATACTTCCACCTATGTAGGACTAGTTGAAATGTTGGGATACTCCAAGGTAGTGAGTGAGTGATCTGAAATTGGAGTGTTATCAACGTGAGTGAGAGTATCTTTGCGCAGTGGCGATATCGTAACCAATGAGGTGTAACCGAGGTGCGATTATTGCTATTTGAAAACTTTATACCAATACCCCGCCTAGACGACGTGTTAAACCGTCGGCTAAGGCAATTTTTGATAACTTCTACGGAAGTAGTGACTACAATGAAATAGCAGCATATGTTTGAAAGTGTGCTTCTTGCACTCCATGAGAAGAGTATCATTTCGTAAATCCCTTTTGGAAGGAATTCTAATTATCCTAATAGAAAAGATTTGTCAGTTTCTTTCCTCGGTCGTTGCCTTTTCTAATGCCGTAGACGGGAGCAGGAAAATTCGCTGTACGGAAAACTCCGTGTGGGGAATGTTAGGTGTAAAGAAAGATTCGTTGTAGTAGACCGTAGTATTTATTAAAAACTAAACTTTGAGGATAAAGGAGCGTATTAGTTTTAAGTTCAAATTTTGTGTAGAACGTGCTTTTACTTTCTACTATAACAAATTTTAAAAAATTTTGATCGTGAAATAATTTGAATTCCAGATTTGGACGGATTTTAATATTTCATGACTCGTACATGACGAGAAATTAGTTTTTCGATGTCCGCCCGTATGATTTAGCGAAGCATAGAGGCCACTGCATTCAATGTACGAGCATTTAATTTGAAACTCAAGTTTTTGTGTTCTAGAATTTTCGACTTCCAAAAATACAGGTAGGTTATTGGAGGAGTAAAGATGAAAATTGAAGATTTTTTTTAAAAAAACAGTTCTAACGATTTTATTTATATTTTATAAGTAAATGTTTAAATCTAAATTCTTCAAAATCATAGTTTATTTATTTATATGTTACTCATAATTGAAAAAAAAAATAATCTAAAATGTCTAGCTCTGATGGGAGAAGTCAATAGGGAGCAAATAGGATTACAGTACTTGTTTAGCTTAACTTAAGGTAAACAAACCGAAGTGTCTGATTGGAGAAGAAGTGAATAAGGAGCCAATAGTGTCAAAGTATTGGTTTAGCTTTTGCTTAACCTCAATAAACAATTGAAAATGAATATATAAACAAGCTAATGGTTTGATTTCTGCATATTAATATCAATCTGTGCTTAAGACGGACATCACGAGTAATTGGTCCGATGCTTCCCTGTCTTACTCAGAAACGATTCTGTTTCCTGCAATTTATTCACTAACGACCATATTATGTTCCTGTCTGGGGCAGAACGTGAAGCAAAGTTACGTGTAAATGCCCTTTGCGTAGCAACAACAGATCCCGTTCTCCAAAAACTTTTTAACGATAAAATCACGTTGCTCCAAAGAGTGCATTATTGTAACTGTCCTGATCATATTGATACAGTAGCACAGCATAATTCTCAATACAACAGCCCAGTTTCCTGTTTGTTTTTGACCGTCGCGAGGTTGCCATCTAACGAAGAACCTCTAATCTCCACACCGCACCTCATCTAATTCCAATTCGTTACAGTGGCGAATATTTGCTGTTTTTCTAGAGGCGTGGCTGATATTAGCCCAAATGAATTTAAACCAGTAAACATAGTTCCATAAATCTCCCAACATTCCTTGATCATTTGTCACAAACCGCATGAAAATCGGACTTCAGTTAGAAATTCTAGACCCAAATGAAATCTGTGAGTTTTAAAAGAATCACCTTGTATATGTTCTATGAGGTACTATAGAAAACGTGTTTTTAGTTGTTCTTTTAACTATTCTCTGAACTAATAGTAGTAATTGTTTTATTTCTGACAAAAAGTGTCAGCTTCATTGTGTGATGAAAAGTAGTTTATAGTAATACCCCGCCAAAGACATGAAAGAGGTATTGGACTCAAGTCTAAAAAATAAATTTGCTTTTCTTGAAATAGGTAATAACATTTTATTCGTTACATTTCGTTTTCACAATATGAAGTGTCGTAAATTATCGTAAGTGGTAATATTCAATATGTGTTACACCGAATCTACCTTAAAACGATTTTTTCCGTACACCGAATTTTCCTAGACCCGCCGTAGACTTAGTTAATTACAATTTAAATTAAGCAGGCTGTCTATCGGTCACGAATTCAGAAAACGGTCATGAAAGTCAAGAAATTTAGCTTTTGGGTCACGATTTTTGTTATTTGTACAAATATAAGTATAGACTGGAAACTTTCGTTCTATAAAACGTCAAAATTCAGTACCAAAAATGCCTTTGATCGGCTTTAGACGCTACCAAATCGCAAGGAAAGCACGCTTGTATCGCATGAATGAAAATTCGGCTAAATTCGCTCTTGAGAATGTTACTAAATTTTATTGTTTGGGAAAGAAAAGGTCATGAAATTTGATTTTGGAATTTTAGTAGACACACTGTTAAATAAAGAATTGCTTATTATGTTGAAATTCGTCCGTAGCTGTGACGAACTACCTCTATGTTCGTTTCCATTTTCTTGAGTTCGTTGATAGATAGGGATTACTATGGGAGTGATGATTATTAACGAACTATAGCAATTTGTTCCATGGGAACATCTTTTCCTTCGACTTTCCATAAAGAAAACAGGAGAAGAAAGAGATTTCTGCATATATATAATTAAATGGAATAATACATGTAGTAGTCAATTATGTTTACGACATATTCAGTGTGTTTTGTTGATCTGAGTTTCGTACTAGATACTGATCATTAGGGATAGTGTTACACTGCTAAAAGAACAACCATTTCTTTAGTGATAGCATTAAACAAAAGATAAAGAAATGCAGAAGGCGAACTCCCAAAGTAAAAAGGCGAAGTAATCAGAATTTTAGATTGATTTATTTTTTAGTGGAGTGAATCAGGGTATTGATCAGCTTCCCTTTTTTGAAATATTGAAACTGAAAGATTAAAACGTAAGCCAGTGTTTCCCAACCGATGTGCCACGAGGAAATCGAAACAAAATTATTAATTCTATAGCAACCAAATTGGAAGACAATAAAAATATTAAAAAATAAAATAAAAAATGTAAAGTTTTTATTTGTATTTCGTATTACTATGAACCTCTATAATAAAAAAAAATACTGTAATTGGAATATATTACTTTGTATACATTACTGTGTAGCTGCTAAAGCTCTGTAGCTAATAAAAAAAATGTCATTGTTATGACCATTATTGTTTCTTTATTGTTGCAGACTGTTTCGTAACTTGAAATTTTGAAATATCATTCAATCCTTTCAACAAAGCAAACATGCATACAAATTACCTACATTCGTGTTTTAGAAGTGCAAGAGATTTGTTTGTTTGTTCGTTTCTTAGTGATCTCCGTTCCTAGTAAAATATTGGATATAGTTTTTGAAAAAAAAAGTAAATTTTTAAAGACCTGAGCTCTATATTCCATTGCAATTTTTTTTCTATTTTTAAATTAAAATATTAAAAAATAAGCATAATGATTTACCACGGGGGAAAACCCGTGATCGAGTTTTCTTCTTTGTGATTAGATCAGTAATCACAGAAAAACTACTACGGTAATAACTATGAGTGTGCCGCTAGAATTCTAGTTACACCCGTAGTGTGCCGCAAGTTGAAAAAGGTTGGGAAACGCTGATGTACAGGGTGGCCAGAAACTTGAGAACCACGACACCTCGACATGTAAAACTTGATTGTGAAAGGACATAGGCAGTCAATATGGCGGGTGACCACCACAAACAGATACACAGGTACGACATCTGGCCTACATGCAGCAAATCAGTGTGTTGATCCAGTCTTGCATCAGATGACGCTAATCCTCGAGGAGAGCTATTCGCAGTTCAGGAAGAGCGCGTGGTGGAAGATTGAGCTGTGCTATTCGCCACCTAACAATTGTAAGAGCATCCCGCACATGCTCGATAGGAATCAGGTGCGGCGAGTATGCAAGTTATGCAATGCGCGTGATGTCTTCCCTCTGCAGATACTCTGACACCAGATGTGCACAATATGGGCGGGGTTTTTCATCCATGAACAGGAAGTCCGGATCAAATGCTCAGCGGAAATTGTGCACATGTGTATGGAGAATTTAATCCCGGTACCATTCTGTCGTGAAAGTGCCATGTTCCACAATATCGAGGTCCGTTTTCCCATCCATTATGATCCTACTGCACACCATGACGGAACCAGCGGCAAAGGATGGCTGTTCAGTAATGAAGTTTGGGTAACAGCGTGTTCCTGGCTCTTTCCATACTAATGTCCGACCAGAGTAAAACAACAGACTGTATCGAGACTCATCGGAGAACATAACGCGCACCCACTGGTGTTCCTCTTCTGCAACATATTCCTGACAGCACATGTGACACGCACTTTGTGCTCCCGTTTCGATTCCACACACAGCACAGGCCTCCTGAGATACGGCTTTGCTGTATTGAGTTGCCGATGCACAGTTTCACGACTAACACGTCCCGTCGCCTGAAACAAACCATTTACCAGTTGAAACCATGACCCTTGACGGTTACGTCCGGTAGCAAATGTCAGAAACCGGTCATCGGGGCGAGTCTTTCTCGAACGATCTCCTCCATGACGTTTACTGACTGTATATCCATTTTGGAAGCAACTCCACATCCTTGACACAAAATTTGTTCTCATTGAACTCCTGCGCCACGTCCACCTGGGATCAGCCTAGTTCCCATCGCCCAATTATTCTTCCGCGGCCAACGTCACTCAAATGTTGTCTGCCAGCTATTCCAAGGTGTCTACGCTTGATATTCCCCATAAGAACTCACTGCTTGCATCCTCGGACACAACTGGGTTGTTGGGAATGTTTCGTGGCAAAATTAGTTCACCGCAGTTGCAACGGTGCTACGCACGTGCTATAGCGGGCCCTCGCATTGCCTTTGCGTATTTTTGTATGTACATGCCTCCTACCAGTCTTAAATGAGCCCCACACATCACTTACTCCACGTTCTCTCGGGTTGCTTAAGTTTTGTGAAGCAGTGTATATTAGATTCTGAGTAAAAGAAAGATAAGAAAATTAATCTTTATAAAATGGTATTTATAAAATAAGTTATTTACCAGTCAACACTTCTCCAGGCGTGTTGAAATTTCGCAAACTGATAAGCTGATTGCTTTCGTATTGGATATTTAGTCATTCATCGTCAGGGATTATCTTCGTCGGTGAAATCTTCGTCTGGTTCTTCAGCTGTTAAGTTTTTGAACCGGGGTGCGATACTTGGTATCGAAAAACTTTTGGACTGAGTGGTTGTAGTAACACTTCATTAGATTACCTTTAATGTCTCGGTGAAAGGTGATAAATTTCCCCCCATTGTTCTTGATTCGTTAAAATTTATATTAAATCTTATTGAATTCAATGTAGTTCGATGCAATGCCTTTTTATTGTGTTCCGTTTGATATTAAAGATAGCAATATCAGTTATGAAAATACTAATATTTTATTCCACAATATAGCGAAATATTCGAAAATGTTGAAAGGATTCACGTTTCAGTTTTCATTGGCTTCGGTTTTAGTATTTTAAGCTACACCGAAATTTCGTAGGAACTAATGTATTTATAACTGTTTCGAGCCAAACCAAAACTTGAATCGGAGGGATGTACACAATCATTTGAGATCAGAGCGCAATAATTTTGATTACTTTACGCTTTCAAAATTTATCCGTTTAACTTTTTATGTTTACTGTTTAAAATAACTGAATTTCCGTTGCAATTCGGGAAGTTAACATTCAGCTGTATCCGTTATTCAACTCGACTACATCCGAAGTTAGCTGCAGCAAGCACAAATACATAACAATTATTGGGACTTGCGTTTACTTTGAAGTACAAAAAAAGAATGGTCTATGAGAAATTTCTCGTAATCGGAAGGAACTTCATAAAGAATTCAGGAACTTGCTCTTTTATTATTATAAACTCTGCAGAATATGGTAAGATTATCCGTCGTTTGTAACTGGCTCCAGAGAGAGAGAGAAAAAGACCGCTTAGTAGATAGAGTTTCTCTAGTACTATTTCATCATATTACATTTGATATCTGAGTTAAAAAATAAGCACTAGTGTAGTTCTGTATTTCGTAATCTTTATGTTGAATTCTTATCGTGCTCAGTGTTGTTACATGAAATAAATTTTTGGTGATTTCACTTTGATAATAAAAACTTGACATGAATTCCTAAAGATTATTTTTTTTTTAATTTCCTGTTAGCTGAATAGAAAAGATTTGACGTTACCTTATTAAAAAAAAAAAAAGTCATGTTATCATTTTTCGTTACGTCTTGAAATGAACGAGATGAAGTATTTGTTCCTCATAATCATACGCTGGATGGCTGCAGCTAATATTTTACCGTAGATTTTATCATTTTCGTGGGAAAATTAAGTGAGTGTAGTTCTTTTCTTTTATATATTTTTGTATATAAATTTCCAACACACGATTTGCAAGATATAGAACAGAATACTTACAAATTTGTAGGAATAGAAGAAATTTTGGTGTACCTGAAGGTCGTCAGTTAGTGATGTTAAATTTTAGTGTTACGTCCATGAATCTGAACGACGACAAAGGATATTCCACTCTTCGGGATTACACGAAACCGTGCCTATAATAATTTTGCCACAAATTTGACTTTTAAGAAATTGTGAAGTATCTACCACGCGGATCAGGAGCACAAAAAATTCGCACTTGCTACGGAATCTTCGAACCTTGTCACTCTATTTCCTTAACCGTCGTACAGAATAAGTGCAGTTTTGAAATGTTTGGTAAACATGCAGCATGAAGCGTCTTGATCCTAAAGTATCTAAACAAGCACCGCCACCACTGCAGATACCGGTTTTCTCGGTTGTTATTAGAGGGTTGATCCTTCCTTCACAGACGTCGAAGTCTTGGAAGTATTCTCTCTTGGAAAGCATTCCATTCTAAAATGCCTTCGCCTTAAAAGTGACTAAGGAGCTACGTACATGGTATGAGTATTAGCTAATTTGCAAAACTCTATTGATGGTCTACTCATTCATGGCGCCGTGATCTGTAGAAAGAAACAAAGAGTAGAGATGTCTGAGCCACCACCATTTTTGCCATTGAGGTGTGAGCGCTATCAAGCATACAATTCGCATTCAACATTGAAATGCACCTAGCCAAGCAAGTGCGGGTACTGCAGCGGAAATCATGATATAAAAGCTTACCCTAATTTAGCCAAACCACCTCAATCTTCGACGTGTCCGGGAAAGCTCCTTACATATAGCTATCGCTGCAAAGCAAGGTTTACTGCCGTACCTTTAAAACCGGAGCTTACTGTTCCGCTGTGACTCATTTTACCCAAAACTCAGCAAACTGTAGCACCACAAACTACTAACAAAGCCATTTCCATCTAACAATGCCTTTCATTTTTAACCATCACATTGCAGAACACTCACCCTTTTCTACGTCAACACATTGTCGTGGCAGTCAACAATGCAGCTCGAATCATCTTAAAATGTTCTTTCCAAGTTGCTTACTCTGGCCACTATGTTTATTTTTACACCACTCTTATGAGACTACCTGTCTCCGATACTTCCAACACCTCTGCTGCAGCTTAATCATCGGTATTTCGTTATTTTTGTTCCTTACATGTTAGTATTCGATCACTTACTTCTCATTACATTCTTACCGAATAACTTCTAGAAGAAACTATTCAGGCCTGCCTTTTGAACGACTCTTTTTACTCCATCTATATCGTTCAAAATATCTAGGCGTACTTTACTTCATTCCGTTTGACTCTACCTAGTGGCACGCCGAGTGAATGGAGAAGTGACCATTGGCCTCCATTCTTCGATTAGAGTGCGCTTTTTTTTCACACCCTTCCCGGCTGAAGGATGGATCTGTCTGTAATGCGTTATTGCCACACAACGGTTAAGTTGAGAGTTAATTATTAGGTACCTAACAGGAAAACACCACACCACTCATAAATCACTGTAACACATTTGTTTGCGTGTGGCAACTAAGCACTTTAAATACCCGCCAAATAGCAATGACCTCATTTGATGGACTGGCTGACAACTAACGTCACCTACACGACAAAACCAGTAAGATGTCTATTGGATTAAAACGTTCGCATGAGTGCTAAGAGGAAATACTTTAAACGCCAACCATGTGCACTAGCGGAAAGTGTGTCAAGATAAAACAAACGTACTGTAGTGATCGCCAAGCTCATCCTGCGTTTCCCCATATAGCAGTGTGTCTCATTACTACATTGTACTTCCACTCTCTTTACGTTACCATATCCATCATATATGAGTGTCCTGGACACCCATTTTTCCTGTATATCTCCAGTAACTTTACGTATTACGTCACCATATGTGATATCAATATACACAGCCGTCCGAATAATCAGAAACAAATCTTTATCACAACTCATACCATAGGTCATATTCTTCACGTGTTCAGAGTTAGTAGACCTATCACGGAAACAGCACCTGACATATTAATTTTTTCTGGGAACCTCTGTCAGCGCTGCACTCTAAAGTGTTTGATTCCATAGGTCTTGATCATCAACCTTCGCATCTGTGAATCACAGGATCATACTCCCTGTTTGTTACCAGAACCTCGTCGTCTCCTACGATTCAATCAAGCGAAGTGGTGCGATTATCGTACTACTGTAGCTGAAAACTTGGTTCCTATCGAGCCTTCTTGTATCGAAGATCTCTACATCCTGATCTATAAGATCACTCATTCCCTCCATCAAGCTTCAAAACTTCATATACCCACAATTGAAATTTTTAGGTACCAATCACGTTTACCGCTAAACTACTTATTTTTCATACATCGGTCTCGCAAATTCTTTCATGAAAATCAATGTACTGGTAACTTAGAAGCACTTCACCATCGTCACCAACTTCAGCACACTCTGCGAAATTAAGTCAAGGCATATAAGCTCTTTAACTTGGTGAAGACTTTAACTTAGCCGAAACTTTCCCCCTATCTTAATACTTCAGTACTTACATTGGAAGTGATTTCATGTGTTGACTGGCACGCTTACTCGTACACCATGCCCGTTGTTGATTGATAACCAACCATTACCCACGGACGAACAGAAAGCGAACCCCATTGCAGACCACCTGCAGATTACTTTCATTCTCTTTCCATCTGATTTTCCTCGGAGAGATCCTACTGACCGCGTAAATGTATCATCTAAATATTTAAAACCCACTGCAACTCACTGTTCCAGGCCACAGTCCTCTTACAGATCCTATTTGTACTTCTGATATCACTTTCGTCCTAAATCGCAAACGTAATATAGCTCCTGATATGGACCGCATAACTTATCGTCATATCAAAGATGCTTCTTATTGTCTTCTACTTTCATCCATATATTGTTTCATTCTCCGAACTGGCTAGATCCCACCTGACCTGGAGATTTCTACTTTCATGTTTCTTGAGCCGAACAAACCTCCAGACTGTTGTATATTACCGACCGATACCATTGACCTCTGTACTTTTAGCAAAATTGTTGATCATGTCACTGTCACCAGATTACATCTCCATCTTTCTTATGCATAAGAGTCTTAACAAAATAATTAAGAGTATGTAAATGCCTGTCGAATGAGAACACCTTATTCCGACCACATGTTGGTCAATTTTTAAAGAAAATAGGTTCCGTACTCGTAACTTTAGAGCGACGCCTAGTGTTACAATGCAAATTATTGCTAATGGTCCACAAGGAAAGGTTGACACATCAGTATTTGGTAATATTTCTAATTACAATTACCTGATAAAAGCATATGTAAAGTTTATAAGAGCTAGGCATACCCAGGAAAATACCTAGTTCAATGTGTTACATTTTATTCTTACTGTGAGAGAATGCGATAAGAAAACGTAACTTCCCTTGTTCTTTGTCACTATCTCTTGCTTCTTCTCTTTCAAAATCATATTTGTTGTAAAAAGTATTGTCCTTAATTCGAAAATTAACTTCATAACTAGTAGTTGTCTTTCAATACAAGTTGGCAAATATATAACCTAAGACTTGTAGGATTTCTTGGAGTACTCTCGCGCAAGTATCTTACATTGGAGCCCCGATAGTTGTGCCTAAATTAAATCCTACAAGAAAATTCGGGAGTATTTGTTGTATTAAGTGCATTTGTTGTATTCCAAACTGTCGTAATATAAGCGGAGTCCGTTTAATTCGAAGTCCAAGCAGACATCAAAGAAATTCGAAATATCGAAAAATATACATCGTTAACTAAAATCAAACGAGCAAAACTACTGTATATACAAGGAAAAAAAAAGTTGAATTTACCTTTTAGGGATCATATTATTTGCGTGATACAATAAAGCAAACAAACAACATGTACTCACATATAAATCAAAACCACACGTACTTAAGTACGGTACCTTATACACTGAATTAATACACAAAAACCACATATACTAGTAATAATATCTGTTCTCACTTAAAGAAGTCTGTGATCTTCGTTTGATTTGATTTAATTGTTTTGTACGATCAATAAAATCTTCAGTTTTATTTATTGCCTGAAATACATTATTAGTTGCATTTAGTTTAAATTCAACAGTTCTTAAAATTTCAACCATTTCGGAAGCTTCAGACGAGGTTGGGACACGCTATGCCTTACTTCATCACCTCTCGCGTCATCGTTTTCTTTATCATCACTACGTGGATAGTATTTTTTTGACATTCTTCCCTAGATTGAAAACATTTGAATCTGCATTCTTCTTTTTACAATTTGTCCAACAGTAAAAATTCTTGTACTGTATTACTTCAAATTATCCACGCTGGAGGTTCATAAGTTCGATTTATTCACGACTTTTTACCATAGCTTTCAATACCGTTTTCCCGTTTTCAAGAAAAATAAACTTTTTTCTTTTTTTTTTTTGTATTATCAAATATTTCGAATTAAGTAGTCCACTGTATTAAAAAAAAAAAAAAAAAAAAAACTCCTTTACACCTACCGACTGTACTTCAATGAAACTGGCAGAAATTTAGTCTGAAGCATGTAATAATGTTTAGGTACATTTAATCTAGGCTCCCCAGCCTGTTTGCTGGACTGTACAGTTTGTAACCTTAGTCCATCCCTGTGTTGTGTTGTTGAGTTGAATTTCCCACCAAAGTCAAAGCAGGCATTTCAATTGCAGCAACCTATTATATACTACTCCGATTTTCGATAAGGGACGCTAAGGAGGAGGATCAGTCGTCATACTTTTAACTATATATAATAATTTAAATTAAAATATTGATTTACTTTCATTATTTTTATATAGTTACATATTTCATTACCTGTATATATTTTCAACGAACAAGTTCGTTACTGAATTATATATATATGTGTCTGTGTGTGTGTGTGTGTTTGTAAGTTTGTTTTAGTTATTTGCGACCTTTTTTAATTTTGAGCCCTCCATTCGTTAGAGCATCAAAATGTAAAACATAACCGATGGCCACTAGTTATATCTGCATTTTCAGTGTATATACGGTGATAAACAGTAACAACTCAATGTAGCTAATTTAATAGATCTTCTAATACGCAGGTTCCAAAGATGTAAGTGTATTATCTATTGAATTTAATCAAATAAATTTAATATACTGTTTCATATAAATTTCGAAAAAAATAATTCTTCTTAAGTTCGTTCTAGCAATGCTCTTTGAGCATTCTCAGTTGTTTGGTTATATATTTAACTTCGTGAATGTAAACTTTGGTTGCTGTTATGGATCTATAATTAACGCTAAAGAAGGTGGATGATTTTTGAAAGTGAATATTGTGAAGGAATTGTTAGAATCAGAGTGGGGAAAGGATGAGAACACCCATGGATACACTATTTTCTATCAGAGTCACATGGTATAGGATCAAATAGTCCTCTCTCGCATCAGTGATGAGCGCTCTACCATTCATTGACTCTACACCCCCTCCCCCCTTTAAATGAAGTTAAGAGTATCATACAAAGTTACATAAATATTTATTTATTTATTTATTGAGATTGTTATTTGAATTTCAGGCTTCCCCTGGCAATTTGGTGCAGTTTGAAGATGTCCTGTTCAATAACGTGGATATGCCTGTTACAGCTGGAATTGTGGGTGTTAAATTAGGAGGTGATGCCAAGGCCAGAGTAAGTTACATGTGTACTTTAAATTAATACGCTCAAGCCAGCCATTGCACTGAGAAGTACCGATGATACTTTGTTGTTGTTCCCTTCGAGCTCACTTACAAGGCTTCCGCCAGTTTGGAAAATCAAGAAATATATATTTAAGAGGAAACTCGAGGAGAAATCATGTAGTTAACTTGGTTATTTATTTGTTAAAAAATTTAATACTTTTAATGAATTTAGAGCTATTTAAATGTAATATATCAACTCAAGCTTTTACTTAATAATACTTACATTTTTTTTTTTTTTTTTTTTTTTTTTTTTTTTCGTCTGAAGAGGAATAAAATTACACAAGATTATGAATGCAATACAGATGGTGTAACTGGGATCTTGTACGTTTTTTAATTTTATTTATTTATTTTTCTTCATTCTTTAAAACGTTATTCAGTGATAATTAAGTACACTGAAGAACAAGTTGAAGATTATTACTTCTTACAGGAATAGGGAAAAGAGCTTCTTTCTTGGTTATATATTGTGTGTGTTTGAGGCTTACTTAACTTGTGGTTTATCTCATCTTCTGAATTTGAGTCGTATTTGCACTTTTGTTGTGACTACTGTTTACAATTTTTAAGAAGGACTTTGTTACTTTAAGTCAAGACTGCTCACAAATTAACACACATTGATGTTAGTATAACAAGAAAACTGAGAGGACTAACTTGAAAATTAGTGTTGGAGTAGGAGAAAAGAATATTGTAGGAAGCTTAGAACTAAAGAAAAAGTGGTATCTATATAGTTGTTGAATCGTCGTCAAATCTATATCGAATCTATAAAATTGTTGAAATGGTTTTACACGGTTTCTTTGTTCCGTGTAAATCACACGAGTTCAATATAAAGGAGTATATTCGTGAATTTATGGTGCAGATGCCAGTAATAGATCCAACACCACGGAATTATTATTGAAGTGTAACATCATCTGCAGTGCACTTGAGTAGCTTTTTGTTCAAAGATCTCAAAGGTGTGGTAGAACTTCTTCCATATTTGTAAGCTATTGGAAAGCAGAGACCCTGTGAGTTTTCTTAATATAATGCTAATTGAGTATATAAATGTATTTATTTCTTGGATATTTTCATATTTCGTATTTACAATGTGCAGCGTTACAAAACTGAAGTTACGTGCCGTATTAGGTACAGATAACCTACTTTGTATAATTCCTGTAGCTATGTTAGTCAGTATGAATTAATTACTTAAACAGAACAATAATTGCTCTTGTAATCTTATGTGTGCTTTGGAAAGAAGACCAAGTCACTAGTGAGGTTGCCAAACGTTATTAGTTTTATTATTATTTTGACTATATACGTCAGTGATCAGGTAGATTTCTAGCAGCCAGGCATCAGAAAGATTTTCAGCAGTTACTCAACATGGTTTTCTAAAATTAATTGTTTAGATACGTAAGACTGATCGTTCACACTTTCCGCTGCTCATAGCTCTCAAATAGGCTGTTAAAGAATGAAAGAAAAGCTATACTTATTGCAGATTTTGTGCGTGTTTTGACATTCCGTATATGTTATATCCCAGTATATGGAGATAAAGTTCGACTAAATAGGGTAAAATTTATCATAAATATAAGAAGTGTAGACTAAAACAAAAAGCTTCCTAGCGTACATATAAGAATTTGAGTAACAAACTGTGATACATTTTCAACATCAAAACGAATTGATGGTAAAGAATGTTCCATATAAAATCAATTTAACGGAACATCATTTTTGGATGCATATGTTTGCAGAGCCACATAGTGTTAAGGATAAAAGTACTGAAATTGCATAGTACCGTATGCAACAATAGTGTAAAAGATGCCGCTTTGGACTAAAGTTAAGAGTATAGAAAACAGCAGTAGTTGGATATGTTAATGTTACTACTATTTAACATACCGTTTTCCGTATGAAATTGAAAAATAGAGGTAATATGTCATACGCAAAATTCTAATCAATCCGTTATCAAAGTATGTCAGCATTACAGTAATAATATTTCCTAAGTTAGTGGCTTTTGCTATTACCCAACACTTATGTCAATGTTATTAAAAATAATAAATCAATAACAGAAATAACGGAGATTCAGATTCTTTATAACGCAGACTAAATATTTGCATGTTGTTTTTTAATGTAAATCAGGTTCTGGGCGTTGGTTACGTGGATGCCACCCAGAGGAAGTTTTCAGTATCTGAGTTTCCAGACAACGATATTTTTTCAAATTTTGAGGCTTTGATAGTCCAGCTTGGGCCAAAGGAATGCCTAATACCTTCAAGCGAGCAAAGCCACGAATATGCAAAAATAAAGCAGGTAAGAGGCATTTGTTTCATAATTGTGTGTTTCTTTCATTGTTATATCATGTGAACAGTTTCTTTGCATGCATATAAAAACTAAAAAGAATGAGACTTGAGTAGAATTTCTGAGTAATTAATGCAGTTGTTACTTTGGTTTATCTTAAATGCGTCGATTGATGTTGAATGTGAATTGGCTTGTTCAATAAAAACATAGTTCCCACATTCTTTGTAACATCTTGAAAAGGTGGAGGAATTTAGCTTTCATTGTCAAAACCCTTAAAAGTGATTGTCATTTGCTGGCCAAAGTATTGTGTAATAAGGAATAAATTCATATCTTGTTGGCTTTCATTGTGGTTTGTGTTCTTATTTTTCAGTGTTGGGTATAGGAGATAATCTGGTAACGGTTCGTATCGTTGAACATTCGCTCTTGTTGAAGTAATCTTTAGATTCAATACAAATCGTGTAGTTTCTGGGGCCACTTTATTAAAACCAGTTGGCTTAGGTTATTTTTAGTTTAATTTAAAAACTAAAGCGTGTTCCATATTAGGATTCACACTAAAACTCTGATATTGATTTCCCTCACCCGCAACACTGCAAACATTATTCATTATTTTTAGGTTTAGATTTTGTTTTTTCATTCGGCTCCACCATCCCCAACGCTCTACTTTGTATTTTTTTTTTTTTTTTTTTTTAAATACAATGTAAGCTTACTTTCTTGCTGTAAATACAGGGTGTCCGAGAAGTCCTTCCCTGATTACAGAAATTGATAACTCAGGCTAGAAATAAGATAGAAATATGAAACTGGTGTTGAATTGTTTACAAACTATAAGTTTTTGTCTGTGTTAGGTTTGTTCTGTTTTACCAAGTCTCAATTTTGTTTGTTTTAGGTTTGTAGGACGTAAGTAAGAAGCCCAAGAAGCCATGCCAACCAACCAGGAGAAGGCACAGTGTGTCCTGTGGTACCATGAGACACGATCACCAACCACGGTGCAGAGACAGTTCCAGACAACATTTGGGAGGACTCCACCTGATGTCAAGAGCATTAAAGCCTGGTATGAGTTCACGAACACAGGGTCGGTTGCTGACCTTCCGAGGTCTGTTCGACCAAGAACCTCAGCAGCCACGGTGGAGGCTGTGCGGCAGTCTTTTCTGAGAAGTCCTAAGAAATCGGTGCGCAGGGCCTCACGTGAATTACAGATGCCAAAAAGCTCTCTCCATGACATTTTACACAAACGTTTATTGTTTCGTGCTTACAAAGTGCAACTCGTTCAGGCCTTGTTGCCCGACGACGGTACACGTCGATATGACTTTGCGGTCGAAATGCTATCACGTATTGAGGACGATAATGGTTATCTCAGACGAATTGCCTTTTCCGACGAAGCGACATTCTTTGTCAGTGGAGTAGTGAATCGCCATAATGTACGCGTGTACCAGATCTTGAAACCCTGCAGCAACGAATAACCACAGTCGTTGCATCGATCCCTCCAGTGATGTTGGCTAATGTGTGGATGGAAATTGAATATCGCCTAGATGTGCTACGTGCTACCAAGGGTGCTCATGTGGAAGTGTACTGATGTGACCAAAACTTTTATAGTTTGTAAACAATTCAACACCAGTTTCATATTTCTATCTTATTTCTAGCCTGAGTTATCAATTTCTGTAATCAGGGAAGGACTTCTCGGACACTCTGTATTTATGAGTCGAACTTCGAGTATTTGCAATAAAATAAACTCCTAGCACGAACAATAATTATATATTAACTATATCTTTAATGTCTTCGCGTTGCGAATACATTCATAAGGAAGTAAACTTATATCATAATTTGGCTTACCCTTCATTAAACCAACGAACCTAACGTATCTTTTTCTTCTGTAGCTCTTGATATTTTTTATTTAATTTGTTCTTTCAAAGCTTGAAGTTTTAACACTTTATTGCGCTCCCCATTCCAAAGTTTTTTTCTTAATCTGCCTTGATTCTTTGAGGCGTTCTTTATACCTTCTGTGTGCAGCCAAAAAATTCCTGACTCTTACGTGAAGTCCAGCGGACTTCCCTTACTTTCGCCGTATTTTCAAGCATTTCCCTGATTAAACTTATATATATCTTTTGAATCTGTCTTGATTCTGTGAGGCGTTCTTCATATTTTCTGTGTGCAACCAAAAACAAATTCCTAACTCTTTATGTGAAATCCAGCGGACTTTTCTTACCCTCATATTGTGAAGCATTTCCCTGACTAAACCTTTATTTTTATTTTATTTTATTTGATTTATTTATTTATTTATTGTCATCTTCTGAATCTGCCTTGATTCTTTGAGGCGTTCTTTATATTTTTTGTGGGCAGCAAAAAAAAAAAAAAAAAGTTCCTGGCATTTATGTAAAATCTATCGGACTTCCCTTACTTTTGCCATTTTTGAAGCATTTCTCCAACTCCATACTTTTAATTTCCCTGACCTTCCAGATCAGTGTGAATCCTGCATACGCTCGATAAATAATTGTAAATATTAAATATTGATATTGTAAGTTACAGTGTGATTTTCTTAGTACTCCGTAGTTAAATCGTAATCAAATTCAGTTTAAATAATATCTTAACACGTATTTCTTTAAAATTTTCTGTAATCTGTACAGTCTGACTATCTGCTTCCCAAATTAGTGCATATTAGCATTAGTTCTTTACTCTATATCATTAGCGGAACTGTGCGCCACGTAACATTACTAGTGCCTCGCGTTTTAAATTATTTTACACTTCCAGTATCTCGTCGAGGGGCAAAATTGCTTTCGGAATACGTAAATATGATAAAATTCAGCATGTAAACTGGACTGCATGGAGGAATTTATCTCGTGAAAACAAGTTTATCTAGCACATGAAAAGCGTGTAATTAGCTTTAAAGCTACGGAGGAACCCTCGAGGTCTAGTAGAGCTCCTTGTTACTATATGGTTAGCGTACTCGCCTTCAGCACAGGAAACCCTCTTCAATTCTCGTCGGGAGCTCATGTGGTTCAGATCTCACGTTAATCCGTAGGTCCATGTCTCACTTAGCCTCGCTGCTGAAAGGAACGCTAAACTCTAAATCAATCCATCCATCTATCAAGATCTAGTTTTTAAAGCAACTAAATTTAATGCATTCTCATTAATAAGAGGCGCGTACAAGAAGTAAGTTTCCTTAGAGCAGGAATTCCTTGAGGTGTAAGAAGTCATGAAAATCATTCGGAGCAAGATGCGAATTATACGGCGGGTGATAACCAATCTTCAGTCGTTCCATGGGACGTGTTTGACTACCCACCGTATAGATCGAGCGATTTTCATGTCTCCTTACGGCTCAAGAAATTCCTGCGTCCGATAAGCTTTAGATAATAATGAACAATTGCAGGCAACTGGGTTTTAGGGCATTGCAACATAAATGTTGATCTTACGGTATGACAAATGTCTGAATTTCAGTGCTGAATATGTTAAAAGGTAGTGTCACGTGTGTTGTATCTATAGCAATAAACGTTTCAAGGTCACGTATTGTGTCTTCGTGTTTAACGCCTTAGAGAAACTTTATATCTGGGCGCGCCTTGTAACCTTTTCTGGTTCAAAGTCAAATACAGTAAAACCTTTAAAGTTGGATACATTTTGCTTTGTATACGCTTTTTAGAAGCAAAGGCAGGTTGTGCGGTGCTATATGATAAATGGAGGAAGTAACGGACTTCTAACACCATATCCTCTGTAAGTGCGAATTTAATGAAATTTGAAAAATGAAAAAGGTTGAGTGTGGAAAGTTGAGCACCGAACTCAACAGTGAAAAGCCTTCAGCACGGGAGATCCGGGTTTGGTTCCCATTGAGAGCTCATGTGGTTGCTATCCCACTTTAAAATGCAGGTTCATGTCTCATGTAGACTGGATGCTGAAAAGAACACTAAACTCAGATCCTTCCAACCAACCAAACTGTCAAGAGTGAAAAATATGGGGCTGGTTACAAAGTAGAATGAGAAGCTTACAAGTTGAAGCATTGGTATAGTAAGGTGGAGACCCGCATTAGATTCGTGGTTTAGTCGTTCGTTTTCCACTCTTCGAATTTTATTCGTATATTGTTATTTTATTCTAATCCTTTAGCTTGGAGGACAGCTCTGTAAATTGAACATTTTTCGACAACGTAAGTATAGCCCAACTTTAGGAGGGTTTTACTGTGTAGCGCTTTTGTTCTGTAGTATTTTTATAATTGAAAATATATGCATTGCATATATGAACAATTGCTAATGAAAATACAATTACTAAAAAATTTGGAATGCTTTCGATCTTTGTACAGAGTATTAAATTTTCGCGTGACACTATAGTTCTAATGGTATTTCAGTTAGCTATTTATTAAACAGCTGCGGTAAAAAGAGTGTCTATTATGTATTTCAGGATAAGAATTTACCTGTGCTTTTCTGTCCATAGAAGCAATTTCAATTTTATTTTTGTTTCTAATTTGATTTCTGAACCATTTTTAAAACCATATTTATAGATAGCGGAGAGAAGTGGAGTTTTAGTAACAGAAAGGAAACGAATGGAGTTCTCGCATGACAGTGGCCTTGTACAGGATTTGAATAGATTGCTACATTTTGCATCCGGTCAACAAGAAAACGCTAGTGCTCTTCCTGAGATGAATCTCACTATTGCCATGGGTTGTGTTGCAGCTTCAATCAAATATCTAGAGGTAAATTCTAATTTAATTTATGCTGAAATAATTGGATGCATTTGACCGTGACAGAATCCAAAGAATCAAACGATTCACATCGTAAATTGGCTATGTGGTGTAAAATCTTGAGATCTTTAGTTCTAATTTCAGGGATTTACAAATAAGTTGTTATTAGAACTATTTTGTAATTTCCTTTTTGTTTTAGTAAAGAGTTAATAAAAATCACGTACCTTAGCGTATTGGTGTTTTATTTAATCGTCGACGCTTAAATAAAACACCAATACGCTAAGGTACGAGGTTTTATTTACAAGGGGGTGCTGAAAAGTTCCTGGCTTTGCCAAGAAAAACAAGTGTCAAAAGTCTGAGAGATTACATAGTTATTCAACGTATTCCACATTGAGATCAATGCACTTTTGACAGCATTGTTGAAGCTTTTCTAGTGCATGAAAAAAAGAAAAAAAAATAGTTCCTCAAACCAGCTCTCAGCAGCCTGTGATGTCAGAAATTTGCTAAAAATGGTGACCCTTCAGATGTTTTTTTCAGGTTGGGAAATAGAAAATTGTCAGAAGGGGCCAGGTCTGGGGACTAAGGTGGATGGTGGAGCAATTGGAATCCCAGGATGGCCAATTTCGCAGCAACAATATTGGACTTGTGTGCATATGCATTATCGTGCAACGTCATGATCCTTTTTGTGTGCTTTTCACGGCGCTTCCTCGTAAATGCCCCTTTCAGCTGGTCATGAACATTAGCACAATACTCTCCGGTGATAGAAGCGCCATTCGGTAGATAGCTCACCATTATAACGTCATCTTTCTCCCAGAAAACGGACGGCACGACTTTTTTTGGACGATTTCTGGGTACGGAACGTTCTGGGACCGGGGAAACCTCTATGGCGCCATCCGTTTGACTTTCCCTGATTTCGGGATCATAAATATGGAACCAGATCTCATCTTTTTCACTAGGCTAGCCGCAAAGTAATGAGCAAACTTGGCTTTGGATGTCAACACGTTCTTTCTTTTGATCCGTATTCAAAAGTTTCGGGATTCATTTCTCTGAAAGCTTGCGCATGTTTAGGAATGTGGTAACAATAAAACCAACTCGCTCCCTGGAGACGTCCAGTATCTGGTTAATCCTTTTGGCAGATATTCCACGGTCCTCCAGATTCAGCGCATGGGCAGCATCGGATGTTTGCTGGTCTGTTCAGGTTGACGGGCGTCCGCTGCGGGGCTCATCTTTCACCGTAAACGTGGTATCCAGGTTTTTACACTGTTGTATAGACCTTTCTTCCCTAGTGTTTGGCACATCTCCGTATGAATTTCCTTTTCAGAGTTTTCCTAGAACGATAAAACCTTCATAACGGTCCTCAGCTCCGACGACGTGAAACTTCATTGTGCCTCTTCCATCTCACCTTCTACCTGCAATGACAGATGTTGTACAATTAGGATTCAATTGATTTTAACCCAGTTACATATTAAGATACGAGGCTTTTATATGCCGACAATTTTATTCTTCTACTTCAATTTAAAGGTAACAATGGCAGGAACTTTTCAGACCTCTTCATACTCTTTACTAAACAGCTTATACATAAAAAGGAAAAGATTAGCTTATTATTCCTTTTGTTTTATTTTGCTGATTGAGTGCCTAATTTTCAGTCTTATTATGATGATAATGGTAAATGCATTTCTGACAGAAATTATCTCATTTAACACCTTGAAAAAGTTTATGAATGGTAAGGTTTATTGCATTAACTTTTTCTCTCAACAAAACTTCCGTATCAGCAAATTAACCTTTCTGGCTATGTTTGATTTAAGAATTTCATTATTAGTTAGAAGTTGTCGTACTAAAAGGGTAATAAATAAAAAAGTGAGTTTCATTTCACAAACTGAAACTATGGTAGACTTCCAAACCATGCTAATTCAATACGCAAAGTAATACAGGGTGTGTATCGGTCATGAAAAAGTCACGAAATCAGTAAACGGTCATGAAAGTCAAGAAATTTAGGTTTTGGGTCATTTTTTAAATTTTTTTTTATTTATTTTTTTAATCTGTACAAATATAAGTATAGACTGGAAAATTTTGTTCTATAAAGTGTCAAAATTCACCACCAGGAATGTCTATGGTCAGCTTTAGACACTACCAAATCGCAAGCAAAGCACGCTTCTACCGCATGCATGAAAATTCAGCCCAATTCGCACCCAAATTCGCTCTTGAAAATGTTATAATTTTATGGTTTGCGAAAGAGGTCACGAAATTTCATTTTGGAATTTTAGTAGACACCCTGTAGTATATCTATAATTACTGCTTGCAATAGATGAATGAGATCAAACATAGAACCTTTCCCTCGGATTCTGAATCCATATCAAAGAAACATTACTATCTCTTACTGTTTTGGGTCTACGGAGATTCGTATTGAAACCGGAAGTGCTAATTGGTGTCTATCACTTCCGGCTGCAATAGAGAAATAAAATCTGACATGAAACATATAATTGGTTCTGAATCCATATCAGAAAACTGCTTGTCGCTATTTCTGTTTTATCCATCATGCGATCAGTGCTGTAAACGAAAAATCGTAGATTTTCATCACTTCCAGTTTCAATAGATAGATAAAAGTCGAGACAAAAATCATTCTTGGGTGTTAAAAAAAAAATTTATATATACCTTAACGTTTTTGCTGTATGGATATAAGTGAAAGTGGAAGTACTAGTAAATTTCAAGTACTTCCGGTTTTGGTAATGTGTTGAAGATGATGATAGGATGTTTCTTTGAGACATTGAATCGATTACTGAAAACCGCTTGTCGCTATCTAATATCATTCTTATATGATTATGAACGATGAAACTGGAAATGGTTGATTTCTACCACTTAAGGTTTGAGTAGGGGTTTGACGGAGAAGAGGGGACCTATTTTTGGGACGCTGAATCAATTCCAAAAGACACTTATCGCTATTTGATACCGTTTTTGTTTTATTGCGAAAAACGTTAAAACAGGAAATGGCTAATTTCAGCCACTTCCGCTTGGAATAAGATATTAACGGAGAAGATAGAACTTACTCTTGGGACGCTGAATCGATTGCAAGAAACCGCTTTTCGATATATAACAACACTATCGATGGCTTTGGATTGGGTATTGTAGCAAAAGAAACATTCACCAAAGGTTCAACACACACTGTATTCTTAAAGTATAATGTGTAACGGTTTCGGATATCTAACATATCCTTCATCAGACACTATCTAAAGGATATGTTAGATATCCGAAACCGTTACACATTATACTTTTAAAATACAGTGTGTGTGTGTGTTGAAGCTTTGGTGAGTATTTCTTTTGTTACAATTCTCGATATATCTTACCATCTTTGCTCCAGTACCTGTCGACAGACAGACAGATAGATAGACGGACATAGCTGTTCTAAAAGACTTCCGACACTTAATGCATAGCAGTTTGGAAATCTAATAATGTTTAATGTAACGTTTTTTTTATTCTGAAAGAGAGAACTTTTTGGCTAATGTGGAGATGAGTTCAAATGAATGTTGCCCGAGAACCTGCGTATGCGCGTGAATTCCTTTACAATTTAACGAATCGCTTTAACTATAGACGAACCCAAAGTTTTTTTTCCATTTAGGTCCCTTCAAAACTATTTTTTTCATAGTTTTAGCAGCTTATACTTCTGAAAGATAGCGCTTTTTGATCCATACTCATTAGGGCATAATAACAATACATATGTGGTTCCATTTTGTACTTAAGACTGGTGCAACCTTGTTTACTGCGGACCCCTTTCGTGAACCCTGCATATTTCGCGCCCCTCCTCCTTGCCGCTATTTTGTCTGACCATTTTTCCACATATGCAGCATTCAGTTTTCAGATCTAGTAATAATAATACTTACAAATGTATATTTATTTCCAGCAAAACTTCTGCATATTATTCATTTGGCCTTTCTTCACTCGTACTGTTGGAAGAAAGCTAAAAGTGACATAGTCCTTTTTAAGGAACTATCATATTAATGGAGTACTAATTACAGACACACCATGTTCATTCATTATCAAACTAGATATTATAATATTACATGTAGATTAAGAGAAGATAATATATTTCCGTATAGTATAAAAATAAATATTAAAATATACTCTCTCTCTCTCTCTCTATATATATATATATATATATATAAAGTGTGCGGCAGAAATAACTCCCAGATTTCATATGTAAGTAACAAAGTAACGGTAGACGTTTTGCAGAGTTTTATATTAACAGTTGGAAAGGACAAAGTTTACCATTTTATTCCATATTTTCAATAACGAAATGTGCCAGTGTGTGGCACAGCGAACAATATGTACCACATTTTGTCAACTTTGCAATAATTCACCATTTCGAAAATTATACCGACCCTCACAGTCTAGCATTTCTGAAGTCATGCCCTGAGGTTCTGCACCACACTTCTAGTCATGTCTGGTGATATTGGCGCAATTTCTTGTCGGATATTCCCATCCAGTTAATTTGTCGGAGCATAGTGAAAACAGTTTTGATTAATCATTCAGTTTGGCAAATGAAAGCACACTTAATCACCAAAGAACACAATCACGTTATATTGTCACGGACTACGTTAAACATTTGTTCGCGATTGTACTTTTAGTTCATTACTCCTCAAGTTAACTTGGAAAAAATGGTGAAAGGAAACCTTAAATATTTCAAAACTGATTTAAGATTAACTTCAAAATTCTTTATCTGTAAAAACTGCTTTGTAATTTCGCCTTTGAATTTATTTCTACATACCAAAGTAAACTACCTTACACAACGTCATCGTGTAAATTCAGGCATTAACAAACATAATAATTGTTATTCATGTAGGAACGCGTACTTACTATTTCACTATGAGTACAACAAGTGCAACGTCAGCGTTAGTCAAAATATCCAAGTCGTGAGATTGCAACGTCATACTATAGTAAAAAGAAAACTTCGTATCCAACCTTACATCCAACCTGAACATTAGAGTTATGGTTGCGAATACAAAAGTATGTCGTTTACAGGACTTAACATTATACAAACATCTGTAAACCTACAACATAAAAAGTAAGGTATGTACTCACCCTATATTTCTCAATACTGATCATGATAACAATACTTAAACTATTTCCACAAACACAAATAAACAAACCTTACACGCATTAAAATCATTCTCCAAGTTCAATTATTTTCGTGTCACACTAGATAAAATGTTCATAAGTAACTCATAGCATAACCGCAATGTGAAACACTTAGCGAAATAGCCTCATCGGTTAACGTTCAGTAAGTTTCTACACAAGTTTTTTTTTTTTTTTTTTTTTTTTTTTTTTTTTTTTTTTTTAACACTTTAGCCGAAACATTGGGTCTCTGAGACCCAGCGATAAATTTTAAAACACAATGGTGGTATCCCTGGTTGCTGATGAAAGTTTAAGTTTATTTGGCTCTTTTATTTTAAACTTTCATATACCATGTATATAAAAAATCTTAAATACATTTCAAAGTAAATATAATACAAAATTGGCTTATAGGTCTCTGAGACCTTGTGTTTCTCATAACGTTCCTAAAACTAATGTTTCGGTTAAAGTGTTAAGGTTGAAGCTTAAATCCAAGTTCGCAGTTCCATAGCAGCATTACTAACACCGGATCAGGTAGTTGTAAATCCAAGATTTATATGCCAGTACATTTGAAAAACAAAATATAAATCTTTACTTTTTTATTTGCATATGAAATTCTGGAGTGATTTCTGTCGCACATTGGATCTATGTTGGGAGAAAAAAAGAATATACCAAAAGCCATATTATAAAACAAGGTTCGAGTGACGAGAGATTAATTTGCACCTATAGACGATGTGTATAATAATTCTTTGGTAGTTTTTATTTACAATACTTGTATTTCAGTTTTATCAGCCGCAGTTTTCGACGTTATTTCCAATGAATTTTTGACAGAAGCTCTACTTTTATTTCAGTTGATTGGTGATGAATCAAATTTCGGCCAATATACACTTTCTACGTTTGATTTGTCCCAGTACGTGAGATTAGATTCCGCAGCAGTAAGAGCACTGAATCTCCTGCCAACAACATTGGAAAACCTAACGAATAAGAATCAGAGTGTTTTTGGTCTACTCAACAGATGTCGAACGCCTCAAGGCCAAAGGTTGCTCAGTCAGTGGGTGAAACAGCCCTTAATGGACATTAATAGAATCAGAGAGAGACAGGATGTAGTAGAAAGTATAGTAAACGATAGTGAGCTGTTACAGATGCTGACTGAGGAGCACTTACGGAAAATTCCTGACTTCCAAAGTTTAGCGAAAAAGTTTCAGAGGAAGAGAGCTACTCTTCAGGATTGTTACAGGTATGGATGATTTATATACTGCATATTATCGGTCCTTTCTACAGCTTTCTAAAGAATGAATAGCTAATAAGGTATTTTGCTTGGTTTTCAGCACATACTTGTGCTGGCTTCAGTCAACCCGTGTAGGACTAATATGGTCAAAATAATGCAGATAAATAGTCAAGATATAAAAGAAAGTAACTTGGAAATATCAGATGCTGTTCTTATCTTTTATTTGTTTCTCGTATTCCCTAAATGTATCTGAATATATTGTGTGCTTATTAGTAATAATCTCTCTCTCTCTCTCTCTCTCTCTCTCTCTCTCTCATATATATATATATATATATATATATATATATATATATATATATATATATATATATATATATTGATTATGAGTGTAATTTTTATTGTCATTTCAATACTTTTTTAATTATTATTCTATAAATACTTAACATTATCGTATTAATCTTGATGTTCGCATGGTCAAATGGGTGACAAGGTATGATTAGCCTTAACTTCACCATGTAAAATAAAACTAAATAAATAAATAAAATAAACATTGACAGAATTAAAATCCATTCTAGCCTACGCCCTAGACGCTCTAGAATACCGCTTCTTGAAAGATCAGCGAAGTCAAGCAGTATCGAATCTGGTCATAGGAAAGATGGATGACCGTTCGCACTCACCAGATGGTGTTAGCTTTGCGACATCTACCCAGCGTCGCAAGAACAATTGAGGATTTAAGGAAAGAAATAGCGGACTTCGGTCTAGTAAGCCAGCATTAACAACGAGAGTAGCCGATATGTTGGCCACACATCTCCTTGAATGCCACAAGACGGACGGTTGGTCCTGCTGTCCCTAAGATGGTTGCGCAAGAAGTTTCCAAAATCCATTCTACCTTCTTTCTCTTTAAGGCCTGGTATGAAAATAAGTGGTTGAAAGCTTACGAAAGTAATTTTCAGTAACATATATCATTTATTTGGAGATGTCTCTAGCCGCTGTTAGAATTATTGGTCTTTTCCTAAGAGTGAAATCTGGACAAAACGGGACTGAGACTGTATACAGTCTCGGTCTTATCTAGATTTATAGATCAATATATATCCCCTGGTCTCGTGTCGAGTGCGTGCAATTGGAGGTATACCGGTTGGTAAAATAATGCACCGTTAAACTGGAGAATGTGATATTAAATATGAAATTAAGCAAAAAAAAAAAAAAAAAAAAAGTCTAATGGACATGAATTGAGTGACTTTGAAAAAGCAGCGGATGCTGATATAATACTGAATATATCTTGAACATGTAAAGATATCGCTGGTAGGTCACAAGATTACACAGAAATTCGCATTCGACAAATGCAATGACGTACGGATAGAAGTGGAGCGGTCGGATAGTAACTTTAGCCATGTAACAGTAGAAGATGCATTGAAAGAGGGAGCAGAGAAGCCCTATTTTTTGTCCAGGATGCAAGGTAAGAATATATTTTTTTTTAATACACTGACTAGCCAAACATTATGACTACCCTACGTTTTGAACGAATTCGTTGGGCCGACGTAAGAGGCACGGAACACAACAAAACTACCTACCAGATGATGATAGAGATCTCACTCGAACAGTGTGGTGCTTGGGCATACAGTGCGACTTAACGGGTGATCGTGTCTTCCAAAGGTGGGCAAGAGGATGATGAAACCAACACCAAACGACAAGGCATAGGGCACCCACATGTTGTTAAAAATATCGGACTTGGTAAACTTTCGAGAGTGGTACAGTGTGATAGGGCGCACACTGTGGCACAATTAACAGCAAACTTTATCTGACTTAATAGTAGTCAAAGCACGAGTGCGTCTGAGTATACAGTGCACCGTACACCTAGATATTGGCCTCCGCAGTTAACATCCCACTTGTGTACCAATGTTAACCTACAGCACCATCAATAACAACTAAAATGGCCATGTGTCCATTGACATTGGACCGCAAAGCAATGGTACAACGTTGCATGGCTCGATGAATCACGATACTGCTTTCATCCCATCAATGGTCGGATTACTATCCATCATCTTACAAGGGAACAGCTGCTCGAGATGTGTACAGTAGGACGACAATAGACAGGTGGTGACTTCGTTAAATCTTCACATGATCTTCAGGGGCCCAGCAATGAGGGTGGAGAGCACAGTGATGACTTCTAGCTATCGGAAGGTTATGGCGTCGGTCGTGCCATTCATGTAGGTCATGCTTCCAGCTGTCAGTGGCATCTTTCAGCAGGATAAGTCTCTCTGTCACAAGACCGACATTGTGCTTTAGTGATTCGAGGAGCACACTAATAAATTTCAGTTGCTGCAAAGACCCCCAAACTCATTCGATCTTAACCCATCTGAACGTCTTTGGAATGTCATTTAGCGTTAAATTCTAGCTCATCGCTTTCTTTGCGAAATTCACAGGAATTAAGTGACTTGTGTGTGCAAATGTGATGCGCCATGCCTCCAGCCATTTATCAACCATGTCAAACCTCATTGCTGTTGTCCTGCGAGACTGGCTGCTCAGTGTATATCGTGTTACACTATTTAAAATGCTATGGGCAAGAGAAGGAAGCTATACATTTTGCATGAAATAATTCCAATAAGTAATTGAAATTACTGTTCTCGTAAATCATTGCGTAACACAGAAATTAACATTGAGCCATCCCTTCATTGTGAACTGATGATTAGCGTACGCGTCTTTGGAAAAGTTACCTGGGTCCAATTCCCGCTGGGAGCTCATTTGGTTCGGAAGATTTCACGTCTTATATTGCCTTAGTGCTGAAAAGGGCCGTTAATCTGCACGAACTATTATCTTAGTATACATAAGTAACGGCAACTTTGGTACCATCGACTAAGAAAAATCATTTCATCAACTGAAATTGGGTTGCATATTTTACGTTGTAACTGCTTGAAACTTTCTGATTAGTTAGGTCGCTCGGTGAAGAGATAATAAATAGATTCACTGTGCCATTTGTAGCTCAGCAATTCAGCCTCCGCTAGTAAGAAAGAGAATATTTCAATTGCCCGCGAGACCAGCAATCTGTTGCTCATATCTAATGCTTTTGCATTTGCTGGACACTAGTAACGTGTAGAGTTGGAATAATTTTTGATAGTAGTTGTACTTTCCAGAGCTTTTCAGATGTTGTTCGTTCTAGCTAGGTAGCTTCGGAACTGTTGCCTTAAGCTGGAAAGCTGACCAAAGCAAATCACATTTACTAATAGTTATAATTTTAGAAAAGGAAGGAAGGCTTAGGAAGAAATGAAGAAGGGAAAAGTGAATAAATAAAGTAGTGACAATAGGGAACGTAGTACTAAAGGAAGAACAAGAAAAGTGCCTGAGTTTAGGATAGAAGTTCAAAGTAATGTAAGAAAAGACAGAAACAAGGTAACTAGTGCATTCGGTGGAACAACCTATTATGGACATAAAAGATGATGATATGAAGGAAAGCAGTGACAATAGTCAAGCAAAACAAGAATTTAAAAGAGTTTACAGAAGAAGGGAAAGAAGGGTTGAAAATCTTAAGAAAAAGGAAAGACAGTAAACTAACAAGCTGATAAAGGAGGAACATTGGTAGTCATGAAAAAAAGGGTAAAGTGAAAAATTAGAGGAGTTATGTCAAGACATATGAGATGATACGGAAAAGAAAGATGAAGTGAAAGAGAAGATAATAGAAAATTAGAAGAAGAAAGGCTTCAAGAAATTATTAAATGGAAAAGGCAAAATTCCGGAAATGAAGTAATTCCCAAAAATACACAAAAACGAAGTGAAGCTGAAACATGTTATAAATTGTATTCTCTGTTCGCTATCCTCTTATACGGTTTCAGAAACTCAAAGGAATGGTCCCTTTCCACCCAAAACCACAAAACAGCACTCAAATAACGCCAGCGCACAATCCTCCCGCTGGAGAAACCCATCCGTCAATGCTTGTACGACGTTGCCTTATGTCTTTCCAAATTGTCAAGAAAGGGATTCTGATGGTCAGTGACTATTTTTCTTTTCTTTCTTTCTTTTTGTAATTTTTAAAAATCTTTTTCACAACACACTTTTCTTTTACTTTCATGTAACTCAGAAAAAGTAAACATTTTGCTGGGAAACAGGCGGCAATGTAACACAAGCATAAACGTCTCCCTTGAACACTGATTAAATATTATAGCAATAGAATAATAAGCTCTATATAAATAGTAACTACTGATTGTAGCAAAACAAAAGAAATGTACTGTAATAGACGCACTCTCCAATTTTGATAAACATTGAAGTCTATTGTGTAACACAGATCGAATACTATTACCAATATAATAATAAAATGCGTCTGATATAGCGCTATTCACGAGATGAGACAACAAATAAGGTTTCTTTGTCTCACCTCGTAAATTTTGTAAGTCACATCTTGTCTCGCTTTCGAACATTTTTTTTTCTTTCTTTTTTTTTTTTCTCTAATTCCGATTATCTAAAAAGATGTCCTCGCCTTTCGTTTCATTTTGTAAATTCACATTCAAAATTTATGACCCGATTTTTTAGATTTCCAAACTGTTATACGTAAGTATCGGAAGTCTTGCAGAACGAGTTTGTCTGTCTGTCGTCAGGTATCGCAGCCAGAACAATAGAAGATATCGAGATGCGGATTTCGCAATCGATTCAGCGTCCCAGAAACAGGTCCTATCTTCTCCATTAACCCTCTGTTCTAACCAGAAGTAATTAAAATTAATCATTTCGGGTTGCAACAGGGTTGGCTGGTTTAAACCAGCTGGTTTTTTCAAAAAAAACAACTGGTTTAAACCAGAAAAAAAAAATGTTCGTAAAAGTGTAAGTGTTTGTAAAATCTTGATGAACACACATTTGTGGGTTATCACGTCTCACTCCCGTATATTATTCGTATTATATTCAGACCTAAATTCCCCATTCATTACTCAAAAAGATTATACTACAAAAGCAACTTTTTTTACAAGTTTATAAATGTTTATTTTGTGATTTTTTTGCAGTAGTTGTTATTGTTATGTAATTGCAATCGAAGAAAAATTCTAAATATTGTTTCGTTTCAATGTTTACTATTGATAAAATACATCGAAAATGCCGTACTTTTTGTGTGTGTGGGGAAGGGGGGTCATACAGACCCCACGAGAGACATTTAGTGAAAGAAGTATCTTTGGTATCTATTTATGTGTAAATGAGTTTGAGCCAAAGTGGACTCAAATAATTTGTATCTTTATTCACTTTTCTTATTGATATGCAGATTAAGTCGGTGTATTTCTTTAATTTGGACCGATAAAAGTCGTTGTTAAGTAACTTGAACTAAATTAGTTCTTCTGTACTCCGTAGTACTTTGAAATTGTTCATATGTAATTCTGTGTAATGGTTTCACTTGTGCAACTGTTTATCTTTTTGTCCTTCTGAAATGACTCTTGACAGTTATATTAAGAAGCATGTAAAGATCAGTACAACGTATTTTTTTTATCAGGATTCCTTCGTGAGTGAGTCGGCAGACGTATCGCATTTGTGGCCAATTAGTCCTGGCTCTGAGTTCAAATGGAGGACAATTTCTCTCGGATGTAACTCGAGAAGCGGTTTTTATTCCGCTTTAAGTTTATGTGACCCCTTCCAGCATAACCCGGTTGTTGCATAATAACATCAAGGCAAAACAAACTTATTTCTGTCCATATATGATATGAATATATAGAGCAAATCATTTAAACCATATAAACCTGGTTTAAACCAAAAAAAACGTGTTTTTTTTTTTTTTTTTTTTTTTAATAAAAACCATGGTTTTTGTCAACCCTGGGTTGCAAGATTTATCGCCTCATGGTCTCAAGAGTATATATATTATCACAACCTTCAACACTCTATGGAAATTGGAAGTGGTTCAATTTACAGTACTTCTGGTTTCAATACTGATTTTCATAGAACAAGAACTGTAAAATATATTGAGAAGTACCTTTTTTTGCAATCGATTCAGCGTCCCAAGAATAGGTTCTATACCCTCCCGTAACCTCTGTTCAAACTGAAAGTGGTTCAAATTAACGATTTTTGGTTTCAACATTTATCGCCATAGAACGTAAACAGTAAGGAATAGCGAGAAATGTATATATATATATATATATATATATAATATGTAAACACGCACGCGCATCCCCCCCCACCCTTCGTTGTAAATATACACAATCTAAAACAAGAAGCTAGCAGTGAAAATAGCAACACGTTCTAAACTTTCTGCCGTCATGTTTCCGTTTGGGGCTTGAAAGAGAACAGTTTTGCAAAAGCAATAGTTTAAGTTGATTTTCTAAAGGTTGAAGGAAAAGAAAATAAAATATTTCAGTTTAACGTCTCACGACTATGCCTGTTAGGCTAAGGGAGGACGATGATTAAAGCAAGTGAATGATAATGGAAGGATTGGTGGAATGAGAAAATGGGAGGAGACAACAGTATTCCGAGAAAACGCACGGACACGATGTTGTCAACCACAATCTTACTTGGCCGGAGGTCAAACCAGGGACCCAACGCATCAGAAGTAAGCTTTCCACCATCTATATATGGACTCAGGAAGAGGTTTTTCCTTTGATATTATTCCTCTATTACATCCAGTAGTTGTAGATGTAACCGACTACTTCGAAGTTTGAGTATTGTATTCAGATGCTTTGGAAGTCTTCCATAGTTTCAACTGTGAAACAAGTCTTAATTTCATCTAGAAGTTACCAGAATCCTTCAGCGTAACGAGAGTTTCATGAAAGCAGTGATATAACATTCGAACCATATTTATCATTAGAGTATATTGTGTAATGACTTGCGTATCTTTAAAAAATTAGAGTTTCCCACTAGACTCGTGAAATTTATCGTCTCGTCTCGAAAATTTTCATTTTTCTAATCTCATCTTGAATTTACAAGATACTTATCATCTCGGGGACAACACTAGTCTAATACTATATATCCTAACAATAAATTACGCTTAATTAGCCGTGTAGGGAAAACGTAGAATTAAAGCAACACTAGGAAAAACTGTAGGAACTAGTGGAAAAAAATATAAAATAAGAAAGTTCCAGTATCAATTGCCTGAAATATAAATTAGAAATAAACATCTTCGTGAATTCATGTTATTGTGTTTTTTGTCATAATTATGAAGGTTTATGTCCTGGTCTGTACAATTCCAATTTCTTGTTTCTTAAAGTCATTACGGATTCAGTAATTAATAAAAATTTAAAAAAATCATATATGCTCATTTAAAACCTACTTAGGCAATCTGTAGGAAAAAAGTAATATTTAAATAATGATAATAATAATTATTATCCCTTGCTAACCACTTTTATATATATTAGCAGTTTCGCAAGCGTTTCCTCGTATACAAAATTCTTAATGTTTTAATGTAGTGCTTAAAAAGAGCTCTAGAAATAACACAAAAAGGGAAATATGGCAACTACAGATCTGTCACCCTCATCCAATTTCTTTCGACCAGCCATAAATAAACCCTCATACAGAGTTTGGTGACATCCTCCACCATCCGCGGTGTGTCGGCATCGGACTGCAACTGTATACGAGGATAGTGACGCGACTGTAGCTAGAATATTTTTGAACTTTTGGAAAAAGAAATAAAGATGATATCAGTAGAAATAAGAGAAGGACAAGTAAGTAGTAGGATACAGAATACAAAAAAAAAAAAAAAAAAAAAAAAAAAAAAAAAAAAAGAGCCAAAATTGCGATAGAAAACGTTGATATTCAGTGTACTTATGTTAAAACTATTAAGCCCAGTATTATCAGAAATTTAATGAACGGATTGAAACAGAAGGTGAAGGAAGAAAGAGGGGAAGGTTAATTATTTTGGAGATATATGGATGGTTGTTTAGGAATGTGGAAAGGAACAAACAAGTAGTTGAAACCTATTTGTAAAAAGGATCAAGGATAAATAAAAAGGAATAAGCCTTCAGTAGGAAAGAGAAGCAGATGATGAAATAAACTTTTTTAGTATAACAATAGGAATTCAAAACAATGTGGTACAGGAAAGGATGCTCGGGAAGTGTTTATTTCCACAGAAAGAGTGATGTTGATGAAGGGACTAAAACGAACTTAACTAGAAATATGGAAAAAAAAGAATAGAAATGATATAGACAGTGAAAATGTAAAGAGAAAGGAAAACTTAGAGAAGTTCCATACTTTGTTAGTGAAAAATGGATACCTGAAGTAAAATTGAAGAAAGAGAGCAAGAAAGAAGAGAGAGAGAGAAGAAAAAGAAAACAAAAGATAGTTTGAAAGAAAATGCGTAGGAGAGAAAACTGAAGTTCTGAAAAAGTTACTTGAAGAAAAGAGGAGGAAGAACATACAGGGAAGGGAGTAGGAAAATATTAGATCTAGTGAAAAAATATTAAATTTAGATTTAGAAGAAAAGAAGGGAGGCAGAATTTCAAGGTTAGAAAGGGGTAGAATTTGTGTAAAGAATACGAAATTATTTACATAGAAGAAACAGGAAAGACGTTAGAAGAAAGGATTAAATAATACAAAAACAACGTTAGATTGAAGAGGGATAACGCAATATATAAGCATGTGAGAGAAACAGAGCACGAAATAGACTGGGAAGGTGTGAAAGGACTAGAAAGGGAAAAAAGAAACATTAAAAGAAAATGGAAAGACGTGCAGTGGATACGAAGAAAGAAAAAAAAAAGAATGAAACTGATAACTTGAAATAATGACCTTAATATTCCTAATTTGCGGAAATTTTTTTTGGATAGAACAGAAAAGAAATAACACAATTGTGTTCCTAATTTAAAGTTTAGTGAAAGTTTAGGAAGGCTTATTAAAAGGTTGAGGTATCTCCTAAGTAAAACAGGTGTGCCAGTTGAAAGTTTAAAAGTGAAAGTTTGGATCATGAAAAGTTGTTAAAATGGAAGGTTGGATCTTATTGGTTCTTAAAATTGACCTCCTTTCATTTTCTGGAGACATATATGTATAAGACGTAGCATTTTGATTTTATTTTATTTTGTGTCTGATAAAAGGCAGTGTGATATTGCTGAAACTGTAACACTATTATTTATTTTAAAAAGTTATTTATTTTAGTTTTTTATTGTAGCTTAGTTTACTTATAATCTGAAGTATTCAGAATCCAATAGTCTCGATTATTCATGCGTGGATTGTCCGGTTTGCGGGTTATTCGTGCAGGATGGTATTTATTATTATTTTACTTCGACGAAGGTGTTTGAGAAATTGTAACGATAAGAAACTTCGAATAATGTGAACTGAGCTCGCAGCGCGCTTGTCATAAACAGCAAGAAAAATATAGTATAAACACAGTGCTAAATAAGCGAACCAAACTTTCAAGACTTATGAAAGCTAAATATAATGCTTTAATTAAGAACAGCGGTGCAGAATATTAACTGATTTCATATTTTGATATACATAATTTGGTTTCATAATTTGTGAGTGATAGAACAACAAAGAAAGTTTTATCTTTCTAATTAAAATTTAATTAACTTTTTTAGACTGTACTACTTATATTGTAATGTACCACGTGCTTCTGTATACAAGCAACGCTATGTGCTCTTGTTTGTAAACATCTCTCCATGAATTTACTACAAACCACGTGAAATAACTACGAGCAGCAGACGACATACCACTGGCACCTCTTACAAAAGCACATGACGACAGGACAGCAGCAGCGCCATCGCCGCTCTGGACGCCCTTAAATTAGATAGGAACCAGCGGACCAGTACCAGTTTTCTGGTGTCCCTCCTACTACTTGGCTTGGAGCATTAAAAGTAACCTATCCCCAAGGCCTCGAGTCTGCTAGTCTGCTTCGGGACTATTGGCTATCCTTTCCTCCTGGCTTAGCCTGCCTCGGAGCTCTGTTGGGATTCCTACCACAGTTGCTTAACTTGCTTCGGGGCTCTGTGACTTCTAACCCTCTCACTGCTTGCTTCGGAGCATTGGGGTTTCCCACGCCACCCTGTTTAGCCTACTTCGGAGCTATGCAAAAATCCTATCCGCGACCTAGGGTCAAAAACTACCAAATTTCTACCTTACAAATTAAAAAAAAAGATAAGCACTTTTATAATATTTGGTCTAGGAATTAATTCGTGCGGTTGGTACGCAAACATTGAAGCTGTAGTACAAACACAAAATACATAAATACCTTAAGAAAAATATTGTCCATCGCTAGCCACCACTTTCGCCCATCTGTCAGGCAATGTACGGATTCCGTGGCGAAAGAAGTCCTCATCCTTGGAAGCGATCCAGTCAGAGACCCATGTTTCGATATCTTCTGAACAAGTAAACCGCTGTCCAATCAAATCGTTGTTCATGCAATCGAACAAGTAGTAGTCCGAAGGAGCAACGTCTGGTGAATACGGCGGGTGGGGTAAAACTTCCCATCCGACATTTTCTAAATAGGTTTTGACCGGTTTTGCAACATGTGGGCGAGCGTTATCATGTTGAACAATAAGTTTATCATGTCTGTTCTCCCATTCTGGTCGTGTTCTGGCCAGAGCTTGCTTCAAACGCATTAATTGTCGTCGATAACGTTCTCCATTCATAGTTTCACCCGGTTGCAGCAGCTCATAGTACACCACACCTTTCATATCCCACCATATGCACAGCATAACCTTTGCACAGTGAATATCTCGTTTTGGTTGTGATGGACCTGGTTCACCTGGTTTCACCCAGGCCTTTTTTCGTTTAGGGTTCTCGTAATGGATCCACTTCTCATCACCCGTAATAATTCGATGCAGAAACCCCTTTCTGCTCTGTCGTTGAACCAGCAATTCGCAAATGGTTTTTCGTCTTTCAACGTCTCTGTCTTTCAATTCATGTGGAACCCAATGTGACATCTTTTGAATCATTCACATGGCTTTCAAGCGTTTGGAGACTGTTGTTTGATCAACGCCTAATGCTGCTGCAAGTTGTTCCTGCGTTTGACACGAATCCTGCTCGAGCAATGCTGTCAATTCTTCGTCTTGAAATTTTTTTGGCTGTCCAGCTCGCTCTTGGTCTGCCAAGCCGAAATCACCACTTCTAAACCGTGCAAACCACTTCTGACACGTTCGCTCAGCTAGAGCATGGTCACCATACACTTCCACCAAAATACGATGACTTTCAGTCGCACTTTTCTGCATGTTAAAGTAATGCAGCAGGACACCCCGCAAAAACACTTTATCAGGCACAAATTGCGCCATGTTCACTTCACTACAAACTGGTGTTGTTGACGCTTTAATCCACTGCCCTATACTACGAACGATACGCGATGACAGGGGTTTGCAACACATGTGTGGATACACGGAACTGTGGGACGCTCCGTTCGTTGCGCCATCTCTTGTCCACCCGCACGAATTAATTCCTAGACCAAATATAATATTTATAATATAACACTATTATTATAGTAAATTTTTCATAAATAAACCGTTAGTGGGAATCAATTTCAAACCTTACTTTTATTAAACCTATCTCTACCTATCAAAAAGTTTTACAATATGCAATAATAGGAAATATTCATTATTGTGGTAAATCAATTAATATTTCCTATTATTCGTTTCATGCACTTATGCTGTTTTGTCCGGTGATTAGCACGATTAATTGTAAGTTTGTTGTATGTGTATTCCATTACCAAATGTGTAGTTCAGAATGAATTCAGTTTTATTATTCAAGTTCAGTTGTTGCACACTTAATACGGTGTTATGGCTTTCAGAGTTTATCAAGCATTGTTGCGACTCCCTCAACTAGTGGAAAGCTTGGAGACGAGAACGAAAGCAGCAGCTGTAGTAGCAATGTTTGTTGAGCCTTTGAAGGAATACTTAGTAGATATGGAACGATTTCGAGAAATGGTGGACACCACTCTGGATCTTGAGCAAGCTGAAAAGGGCGAATATCTTATCAAACCTTCATTTGACGAGGGTTTGGAAGGTATGTTCTGGTAATTAGTATCTCCTAGGTGCATTAGTTCAATAGGTACTTAGTACAGTGTTATTTTGTAGTATGTACAGTCGTTTCAGGGCTTTGTGCTTACGCCAATACGAAGATATACTCGACAACCTGTTCATCATTCAGTCTCAGTAGATTCCAAGAAGCTGGATAACTTACGATATGGTGTATGAAAGCTGGCGGAGAAGAACATCCGTTATTTTAAACCGCAAATTAATAAATAAATAAAAAAAAAAAAGTTAAATTTAAACATTTTGTCATTATCACTAAAAATCATTAGTGGAAATCAAATCGGTAAGCAAGTACAAATGATTTTACTGAATTCATGGCTAATTTGAACAGCTTCTCTTTTCCTCGTAAATAACAATCCTTCACAGTTTACTTATAGCACATGAACCTGACCATTATCCCAGATCAGTAGTCACCAAACTTACGAAGCTTCTGAGCTACCGTACCGTTTTTAAATTTTACTTTGAGCTACCAGCTAAAAGAACTATCAACTTAACAAAAAAAAAAAATGTCTATAAACTTACAGAGCATCTCAACGGAAGCTCTCCAAACCAAATGACATTGAAGGTTAAAATTGTTCTCAGTTAGAGGGCAAGACGTAGCCTATCAGAAAACAAAGCGGGATTCTGGAGAATTCATACACAATATAGGCCGCAGAGCGCATACTTGGACACAATTAACATAAGATTTTAATACGCTTTAACAGTAGTACAGACACACAATTCACCATACACTGTTAGGTATGGACTTCCGCAACCTATGTCCCACTGATGTATCAATGTTAACTGCACGGCATCATCGATAACGACTGGAATGGGGACATGCTCACCATCATTGGATCGCAGAGCAATGTAACAACGTTGCATGGCTCGATGAATCACGATATTGCCTTTATTGCATTCGACAGTCGGGTCAGAATCCGTCGTGTTTCAAGGAAGCAGCTGCTCGAGACGTGCATAGTAGGATGATAACTGGCCGACAGTGACTCCACTATGATTTGTTAAACCTTCACATGGTTTTCAAGAGACCAGTAATACATGTGGAGGGCACCATGACGGCTTTTAGCTAACGGCAGGTCATTACTATTCATGTACACTCAGTCACGTCGGTCACTTTTCCAGCTATGAATGGCATCTTCCAGCAGGACATCGCTCCTTGTTACAAGGCCATTGTTGTTCTGTAGTGGTTCAAGGAGCAGTGGTGAATTTCAGTTGTTGCAGTGGCCCCCAAACTCACCGGATCTCGTCCCAATTCAAAAGCTTTGGGATGTCATTCAACTTCAGATCAGAGCTTATCATCGACCCCTTCGCGGAATTTACAGGAATTAAGTGCAGATGTTGTGCTTCATGCTTTCATCAGATATTAAGTAAGTGGTCAACGTCAACAGAATACAAAAGCATTTGTCTTTACTGAAAACTACGCCACAAATTCCTGGACGATACTACACAAATCAGCTACTGGGCAATTCCTTTTCATGTCATTTTCCTTTTCCTATCCAGAGCTGAGCCTTTAGTAATAATAATAATAATAATAAAAAAAAAACTACATCGACCCCCTGGGGTTGTAAACCTAATCAGTTCCGTAACGCTGTTATAAGATTAAAATGTCTGCAATCCGAAATTATATTTCCTATTGAAATTAATATAATTACAATTAATCCACTCTAGACACAGAAACAAGTACTGTATGTATTTTTATACATTCTTAAGTGTTTCTTTGATGAAGAATATAGAATGAAAATCACATTATACTTTCTAAAGACAAATAAGTAACATTACATTAAAGAAAATAATGTGAGGACTACAAAACAGAAAAAGTGCAAACATAATTAAAAAGTAACTTTTGAACGTGGAATTCTGACATAATGTTTACGTCAAATGACTTCTGGGAGCGTCGCACTGTCGGTACAAGCATATATATGTGTTCGTATCCCCAAATTATGTTCATAATAAGCCTAAAAAAAAATCGTTGCGAACCGACGAGTTCGTAAACTTTGAGTTCACTGTACATACTTTGCCCTCTCCTGCGAAATATCCTATGGACGCCCATGAATATTGGTATGGCAAAAAATATTAAAACCAAAACTAAGGAGCATATATATTAAAGAACACAAGAAATATTTCCATTTCTAGATTTTGAAAATATTCACGAGAAATTAAATTAGGTATACATCGCAAATCATTCTTTATTAAAATTTTCAAATTTGGATTAAATACAGAAGAATAGAGTTCCAATAAAATGGGCAAATTTTAATAATAATTATAATAATTTTAAAAAATGGTGGTTAAGAAATAGAATTTTTATGTTAATTTACCATCCTTTACTGAAGAATGTGACAGCTCTCTATCGTTCACCATTCACTTGTCAACCCTGTACATGATATTTTATCTATTCGACGCGTCATTAGCTGAAACTTTCAAAGGTAGATATATATATATATATGTAGAGCATAGTCTTTCTTTCTTCTGTTACTATTTTCAGTCAGCCTCCGTAAGTTCGGTATACGTAAATTCATGCTCTCATAAGAAATTTCCGATATAGTAAAATTTGCTAACACTACTTACATCTGAAGTGAGAAGTACTATTAAATTTTTAACTCATTTTGAGAGCCATCTAGTAAGTGAGGCATGAACTACGTGCTAATTTGGCAGTGCTGCACCTTTCATAAACTACGAAATACGCTGGGTTAAGCTGCGCGTGCTAAATTTACGTACATTTCGACTTAGGCTAAGAGCTCTGGAACGATCTATTTATGTAAGTCGAGTGCTGTATATTTATTAATTATGTATTAGCATTTCCTTAATATCACTTTTTCTTGTTGTTTTAGCTCTGAGATCTAAGATGGACGAACTTGAGGAAGAAATCAAGCAGCTAGTGAAGAAAGTAGCAAGAGATTTAGGAGTAGACCCAAACAAAACCTTAAAGCTAGAATCTAATGCTCAATTAGGCTACTATTTTCGAGTGACATTGAAGGTAAGTTTTCTTTTGTATGTGGAAATTCCGATTTGTGATCTTGAAATTCAAAATTAAAAAGAAAAGAAGTACGAGTGAAATATCACACTATTGCGAGCGGTGATCATATTCAATGAGAAAAAGCGGAAAGGCTGTTACTCACTGCAAAAAAATATATAGCAGAATTTTCTTCTACATGCAACAGGTAGCGCTTTCGGAAGATGCTACTTCCTTCATCAGCCTGTGGTAGACTTAAAAAAGGATTTAAAAAAAACAAAAACAAAGGATGGTTAAAAAATTGGTTAAAAGGTTAAGATATGTAAAAAAAAAAAAAAAAAAAAAAAATCTTCTGTCAAACATTAAAACTCACTGACATTGTACGTTAAGTATTTTTTAATGTTTGACAGAAGATTTGATTTTTACATATCCTAACCTTTTAACCTTTTTTTTTTTTTTTTCTTAATCCTTTTTGAAGTCTACCACAGGCTGATGAAGGAAGTAGTATCTTCCGAAAGCGCTATCTGTTGCATATAGAAGAAAATTTTGCTACATATATTTTTGCGGTGAGTAATAGCCTTTCCGCTTTTTCTCATACGAGTGAAATAATTGTTCGAACAATTACACTGTAAAGACAGTTTCTGATGCCATTTTTCCTCCTGAATTCAGATACATAATTTTTTTTCTAGCACATCAGGCAATTTGGAAGAAAAAACATGTTGACTCGTGAATTAAAAAATAGCGTTTGGTACGTGCGAAACATACATTTGGCAACCGCGCAAAATGGGGTAACGCCGAGACGTTAGGTTGAACCTACACGTTCCATTAGCTTTATCTTTCTTCGCTAAACTCCATTTACTTGTAACACTTATCACATGACCACGTAACCCTGGACATATCTCTTTTTCTGTTCCTCTTTTTTTCTTTAATTTATTTCCTCCCATTTGATGAAGTGTTTTGGCGAAAGGCTAAAAATATTGTCTTTTTATTGTTGATGGTGGTTGTTGAAGTTTAGCGTCTCTTTTCAGCTTCGAGGCTAATAAAACATGGATCTACAGTTTAAAGAGTAATCCAATCCACTATAATGCCTTCAAATTTCAGTATTGTGATTATGTTTTCATTCTTTTCTGCTAAGCAATTTATTTTCTATTTCCGTTTCGCGATTTCTCTTTAATTTATAAGGTTAACTTTTTTTCTTTCTATCTTGATGTGCATATCTAACTTCGAAACTATTGGATAAAAACCTGAAACTTTGTATGAAGCAAATATCAACAAGAAAAAATCGTTTGGCACACACTGCAAGACAGATGATAGTGTTACCAATCCAACTTTTTTTTTTTTTTTTTTTAATGCATTACATCAGGTCATAACGTATATTCTAATTACATGTTAAACTAATACTTACAGTACCACATGTATTATACAGTGTTGCAAACTAAGGACATTAAAGTATTACAAACGTCCACTAAGATAGTGTAGATGTGTATTAACCATCCGACTCAGTAAGAACGCAGCTGAAACGGATGGTTAATACACATCTAAAGTACAAGGTAACCAAAAAAACTTCTTGCCGTTTTTGACATCCCATTAATCATGTGATCACAGAGAGGAAATGAAATAACGTACATGCCTGTCAAGTGATCGAAGGTTAGTCTGATTATCGATCTTTAGTAATGCAGGCACGTTGCGCACACACAGCAGTCATAGTTAGCCCAGTGTCGAAGAGAAATGGAGGTATCGAAGCAGCTTGTTCGCCTGTGTTTTTTGTAGACCTTAAAGTGGGCCTGTCAGCTGCTGCATCAAGTCGCCGCATATGCCAGGCATTTAGGGAAGAGTGTCGTGAACGAACGCACCGCCAGGCTTTGGTTCCAGTAATTCCGTTTGGGAGATGTGAGCCTTGCGGATAAACCTCTCAATGGACGGCAGCATATGTTGGATGATGAAGCCCTAAAAGCAGCAGTCGAAGAGGGCAATGATCTAACGTGTGATGAACTTGCAGAAAAGTTTCATGTTTCCGCTGAAACAGCCAGACTGCATCTGCATGTAATAGAGAAGTTATACAAGTTACGCAAATGGGTACCTCACACAGCCAACAAGGAACAGCGAGTGACAACCTGTTTGTCCTTGTTCATTCGGCACCTAAATACATCCATCTTTGATGGCTTGCTAGCTTGTGACGAAAAGTGGGTCCTCTATGACACTCCAAGCGTACCAGATAGCAGTTGTCGCCACGTGATCCTATTCCTTATACCTCAAGATCACCTCTGCACATACAAAAGGTTATGCTCTCCGTATAGTGGAATTGGCAAGTGGTGCAGTGCGAGCTCTTTTCACCTTGTGAGACCATCACTGTTGACGTCTACTGTCAGTAGTTGCAAAGGGTGCACTGTGCATTGTGATAGAAGGAGCAGGCATTGGTGAATCTCAAGGATGTGCTGTTCCTGCACGACAATACCAAGCCATGTGTGACAAAGAGGACCTGGGAGGCCCTTCAGCAACTTGATTGGGAGACACTGTGCCATGTAGTATATTCACTGGACCTTGCGCCAACAGATTACGACCGCCGAGTTCTATCACCAGGGCAGCTGCAGGAACGTTGGCAAAAAGTGTTGGATGCTGATGGAGATTAGTTCGAAACCTAAGATACCTACCATCTACAGTATTGCTCTTTGTTTATCAGTGCTCTAGAATGGCAAGAACTTTTTTTGTTTGTTTGTTTGTTACCTTTTATCTTAGTGTTGAATACAATGCTCACGATATGAATAGACATTGGGGAAAAGTTACAAAGTATTGAAAATTTGACTTTCTTTTAAAGGCTTTATTTCAAATAAACGCTAAATATGGTTTCTAATAGATGAAAAAATCATTTGCCGTTTATAGCAATTTGGTATCTCAAACCGTTCCAAAGGTGTGTTAAAGATTGACAAAGTTTGCAACGCTACTTAAAATTGTGTAATTGTGAGAAGTAGTATAATTATAACTGCTAAAGGTATTGCTGTAAGGATATGAAAGCAAAGAAAAGGAACAATCATTTTATATATTTCTTGCGTATACGCCATTTTAAGCTGCTTTGCAATCTCTACTCATATTTTTCGTGAATATCGTATGGAAATTCTGTAAAATAGACCCTGTTGATTGGTTGATTAGAGTTTAGCGTCTTGTTCAGCAGCGCGGCCATATGAGACCTATAGCTTAACGTGGGAACTGAATCAACATGAGCTTCCACGTCAAAGACGCGTACGCTAACTATATGAAACGAGGAAGCTCTGTAAATTAGACCCTATACATTGGAAAGGTCCCTCGTAGGTAAGCGGTTAGCGTATGCGTCTTTGGCGTGGGAGACCCGGGTTCGATTCCTGGCAAGAGCATGTGGTCCGGATCCCACTTTAAGCTGTAGGTGTATGTCTCATATAGCCTCGTTGCTGAAAGGAACGCTAAACCCAAAATCAAACCTGTATGTTGGATTAGGTAAGGATTACACTACACTGAAGGTTTGAACTGGTTTCATTCATCGAAGAACGAACTCCTTTTAAGTGGCTAACATTTGCTTTTTTTTCTGTGTTACAGGAAGAAAAAGTATTACGTAATAATAAGAATTACAAGATGATCGATACGAACAAAAATGGCGTAAGGTTTCACAATAATGCATTGAAGGAGATGAATGATGAATACCTGAGTGCTAAGGAGGAGTACAATGAGCAGCAGAAAGCACTTGTTGGAGAAATAATGAACATAGCTGGTACGTTGTATAAAATTTATTTATCTGTACAATTGGGGAGCTATTTGAAAGAATGAAATAGCGAACTCTGGTCTAGAAAGCCAACGTTAACAGCGAGGAAAGCTGAAGTGTTGATCATACATCATCCCAAGGTTATGAGTTCCACAAGCCGACTGCTGTGCCCTTATCCCCAAAGGGCTGTTACGCGAGGAGTAGTTTAGTATTATATTGGAAATTATTACTGACATATACTTGTAATTCTGTAAGAGGATGGCAAAACTTCATATGTACAGTCTTGTTCAAAGAAATCTTCGCCGCTCCCTGAATCAGAATAAATAGAAATCTTGTTTTTAGTGACTTCCTAGCATAGATTGTTGTGTCTTTCGTACTTATCACTCTTTTGACATTTGTTTCTACATATATTATAAATCTATTCGCAATTGGTGGGTTGCGTACTTGTAAAGGTGAATAGGGATAGGAGTTTTCCTTAGGATATTTGCGTCGAAATTTACCGAAATGAACGCTGTTTACCAAGGCACAATCCTGACATGAATCGCATAATTTGATTTTTCACGACTAGAACTAGTGATTGAAACTACTGCAACATAGCGTAATATAGGAGTAATTCACGTCGGTATTATCTCTAATGTCATGTGTAAATTAACTAATAAAAGTTTAGTTGGCTGTTCCCCCCCCCCCCTTTTTTTTTTTTTTTCACATACAAAATCACGTAAAGTACCGAAGCTCGTATCAAAATCAGAAAACGACCTTTTCCTTTGTTCTGTAAGACGCATTGCGCTGTTATCCTTAGTACGTCATTCACAGTGATCACACTTATGCTTACCAAGCACGGAATGTGTAAACGGTTACCGTATATTTAGCCACTACCTTAAATTTAAAATACTGTCGGTTCATTGCTAAAATAAAATTATATATATATATGAGATTTTTAACTAAGCCGTTATCAACTTTTTCCAGCATATAGGTTTCAATATGATCAACTACCGTAGCGAGAAAACAAAGCCACAAAGTGACATATTATGTTTTGCAATCCTTCGTATAGAATTAATTTATGCTTAGAGTTTGATTCAGCTCATATTTTAATTAGTTTAGAAAATAATTTATTAATTAAATCAGAGCCTAGCACAAATATTCATGTTGAGAATAGATCCACTCGATATATTCCTTCAAGGCTTTTGAAATATTCTGGAAATTGGAAAGTACGGAGGTTGATCCATAAATCAGGTTCCCATCAATTTTACAAATAGACAACATTGTTTATTCTCATAGCAATGTACATCGTTGGAAAGAAGACACTTTGCTCTATTTTTCGACGTAATCGCCATTTTTCTCTACGCATTTTTGTAGATGGTGCTCCAATATTTGTATCCCAATGTCGTAGAACTCCGCCACCAACCCGTAGAGGAAGCGGTTCACCTCGTCTTGACTTCATCGTCGCTCCGGTAGCGTTGGCCACTGAAGTGTTCCTTTAACTTCGGGAACAAGTGATAAGCGCGAGGTCCGGACTGTACGGTAGGTGGGGCATGACAGTCCACCCAAAGTTTGTCAAAAGGTCCTGGGTTTGATGGGAAACAGGTCAGGCGTTGTCGTGAAGCAGCGTTACACCGGCTGTCATTCGTCCTCGTCGGCAGTTCTGGATAGCTCGCCTGAGTTTTCTTAGTGTTGCACAATAACTGTCTGAGTTCATTGTTGTTCCAGGTTCCATGAAATCGATCAGCAGTATTCCCTTACGATCCCAAAACACACTAGCCATGATTTTGCCAGCAGAAGGAGTTTGAACTTCTTTGCGATTGGTGACCCTGAATGACGCCATTGTTTGGACTTCTGTTTCGTTTTGGGAGTGAAATGAAACACCCACGTTTCTTCCCCGTAACAATGGAGTCCAACAATTCTTCCTTCTTTACATTTTTGAAGAAACTGGCGAGCACAGGCAAGGCGTTTCTCCTTGTGTTCTGCTGTCAACATACGCGGTACCCTTCGAGCACAACATTGTAATATTCCAATTTTTCAGTCAAAGCTCTTTCCACTGTACCGTAAGAACTCCCAGGAATCCGAGTAACAAGTTCACGGTCGATGATCCTCCTGTTTTGAAGTACTTCGCGTTGGACCATCTCGACAATTACCTCCGAAACTGATGGTCTTTCACTCCGTTCTTCATCGTGGACGTCCTTTTGACCGACACTAAACTCCCTGCACCACTTTCGGACGTGTTGAACGGACATACACTTGTCGCCATACACCTGTCAACTGACGATGAATATCCACGGGTGGAGTCCCTTTGGCGTGCGAAAAGCGAATTACGGAACGAATCTCGCACTTGGCGGGAGCAACAATGGGTATCTCCATCTCGGACGGCTGCTGAGCCAAGACTGAGCGGCGCAGCGAAGCGCGGCCGGGCGGAATAGAGAGTGGGGGAACAGCCACGCACAGCGGTGTTGCCGGATTTCGCCTCGCACCTTCTCGTGCGACTGGAGCTCTTTGGGAACCTTATTTCTGGATCAACCCTCGCACGTGATAAAATTTATAATTAAAAGCGTGTAAAATGTAACTCACTAAATAGTCCTGAGAAGGTTCAAAGACAGTTGGACTTCCTAAATGTATGTTCGAATCTCATCTGATTGTAATCTTCCATATGATGGATAAGTTTGCATGCAGACAATTTTTCCACAAACATTTTTTTAAGTTAAATGTCAAATATCTCAAGAGACAACAGGCAATATTTATCAAATATGGCAATGTGTGATACACGAATATTAAGCTTTCTTTGATAAATATGGTCACTTTTCTGTTAAAAAATAAGTTTTTTTTAATATTAAAATTTCCAAAAAGAATCGTAATTACATTAATGTTCCATTGTGTGTAATTTGATTTGCATAACTAGTAATCCTATGCAGTTTGACTAATAAGCAATACAGGTTTAATACAAATAATGGAACGAATAAAATTGAAGGAAAACTAAAACCCAAAAAATTTTCATTTCTTATTTTAATATTTTATGGCGAGAGACAGCTCAAGTCCTAAGTACACCTGGGAAACTTCAAAAATAGCTGTTGCAGGATCATAATAATACACATTTTATACGTAGGTAAAGAAATTAAAAAAAAAAAAAATGTTTTATTGTAGGTTAGCATAGTTTAACTGTAACGTAAAATTAATGTGCATATATATCACTGGAAATAATACCCAGGATAACGCTCAAAGAAAGCACATTAATTGTTGTTCAGCTTCACAAGAAATTTGGCATAAAAATTGGTACTAGTTGACGTAGCATTCTAACATTATGCCGACTGGTATGAAAAAAAAACAAAAAACAATTAGATTTCTAGCACAATGATTCTGTTAAGATCAATAAACTCGGAACTTCTGTCCTTGTTCCTATCGAAACAACCACATTCGCATTGTACTCTACACAAATAGAATAGTCTATATTACCATCTGTTGTTCTTTACCGAGCGGTATCTGATTGATGTTGTAAACAATGCATAAAAAAAACGAGAATAAGTAATATCTCCATAAAAATTTGTTGTTATTCTGTAAGTGTCACTAGTGAAAAATTAACACAACGTCAGTATTCTGTACTCCAGGTTTAGCCTTCTGTGATGAAAGCGAACATTGACCTTGACTCCAAGACATGTCAAAGTCATAATTAAGTTCCATATGAAAAATTAGTCTGTACCAAACCATTTGTTCAAATTAGTGCTATGGATCCGCGCACAGAATTCTTATAAAGTAACCAATGAAGAAGAAATCGTAGCAAAACATCCATTTCATGTAGATTTTGGTGATTAATTTCTTACAGATTTATTTAATGATCATGAATTAATTTTGTTGTTACTTTTTACGGATTCATTTCAAGTCTGTTAATATGAGACTCGAAATATAATAAGATACTAACTGGTTATTGATAGTAATTGTAATGATATGAATGCGAAAAATGCAGTTACAGTTGCATCCTCAGTTTTGAGAGTATTTCTTTCTTTTTCTTCCCACAGCTGGTTATAGTGAAACCCTTCAGAATCTAAGCGATGTACTGGCTCAGCTAGACGTTCTAGTGGGCTTTGCTAGTGCTGCAACAAGTGCTCCTATTCCCTACGTAAGGCCGTTGCTAAGGGAAAAGGGAACAGGTGTTTTGAAATTGAAGCAAGTGCGTCACCCGTGCTTGGAGCTTCAAGATGGAGTCTCTTTTATTCCTAACGATGCTTATTTCGATAAAGGTGAGTATAGATAATTAAACAGGCTGTCTACTAGTCTGGAAAAGTCAGGGAAATATCAGAGAATTTTCTGTATATCCTTTTAAGTGTAATATTAGGTTAAATTTATGTATATTGCAAAATACTGAAAATTTAATAAATGTTTCGCTACTACGGAAGCAAGTTTCGGAAGCTACATTTTCCTAGCTTTTCACTCACGTTTTGCTATAGAAATTTATGTGAGTCTTCTTTTCGGTACAAGCGTACAAATCGTTTTCCTTTAAGGAAAGGTTTTAAGGCGTTATTCTGTAACTTCAAATAGGCATTTATCTTAAAACGTGAAAAATATTGGGGAGAAAATATACAAAGAAAACATTTCTAATTGTGTTGTGTGTATTCATAGGTGTTCATTCTTTGAAAAGAGCTCTTTAGAGTAAGTAATCCACAAGTAAAGAAATTGATGCTTTAAATAGTTACCATTTTGCTTGAATTTAGGAGTCAGTTGAATGTAGTGAATATTGTGAGAAACTGATTAGCGTCTAAGCTCTCGAGGAGAGAATGAGATGCCTTGTACGTGTAGTCTTCCTTTTACTTCTACTGTGGTTTCATTAGTGTACGTATATATGCAGGCGCGGATCCAAAGGGAGGGCTATAGGGGCTATAGCCCCCTTGACGCTCAGGTATACACTGGATAAAATGGGCTTCAATACTGCTTTACACTGGATAAAATGGCAAACTGTGGTTCACCCCTCCCTTGATCATATTCTTGATCCGCCACTGTATATATGTATATTCTCGTTCTTATGTATATCTTCGTCTTTCTTGTATTGTTCCTCCCCTTCCAATAAATTTCTTTCTCACTGATTAAAAGAAATTTCACACAGGTTTCATACACGTGCCTATTCCAAATCATTATGCTTCTTTCACATTGCGCCTAGGCCAGATCTTACAGTTAATGAACTTTCAAGCAATTTGTGTATGATTGATCGATTGTTCATCAATCATGTGTGATTAATATATAAATACAAAATATGTTAGTAGTGATTCCCCAAAGAAAATACAACCTGAAAAGGAAATTAATTTTTCTTTATCACAAGTTAAAAAACGAAAGTTTGGTTTTAATTACACAAGTGTTAATTGTGTCTAACACGTAGCTGACGAAATTTTCACACGAAACAAGAAAGTAATTTTATATTAACATGGGTGAAAAATGTCTTCATTTCACTTGGTTGTAAGCAACCGAAAATGTGGAAATTCAGTCTCAAAGCGCTCTGGCTTGAAAACGATTAAGGCTATCAAAAGCAGTTCAAAGCGTAACTTAGTGACAAATACGGGTTCTAATCCATGTTTCATAACCTTCCGTCACTTGAGGAACGAATTTCATGAAGGACGTATCCGTATTTAACGATCCGACCTCCCTCGTGGCCGTATAGTTAATCCATGTCTTCGTTACGGGTTCGATTCTCGGTGGGAGCTCATGTTGTTCGAATTCTACGTTAAGCTGTCTAGGTTCACGTCTTATATAATTTCGATATTGGAAGGGACGCTAAACTAAAATACAATAACACTAAAATGACGGTCTTGCACTCATGTACACTCATGTCCAAAATTATTGTCGCATATCTATAACTGTCTTGTAAGAATACTTTGCAGGGTACTTTTAATACTGATACTATGTGTATAATCGAGAAACGTACAGTATATTTGTGGTAAATTTCATAGGAAAAGAAGTATAAATACGAAAATTATAATGAGTAAAATAAAATTTTGCTAAATGGACAAGAAAATTTTATTTTTATTTTATTGTTCTTATTTACTGCTCTTTTGGCATGAAATTTGCCACACACATGTCTTTGCCGATTATACAGATACTAACATTATAAGAAATACCGGGTGAATTCGTTATCAAATTATATTCCTAGAACAACATATTTATAGACATGCTACAATAATTTTGGACATGAGTGCATAGTGACTTTTGTTCTTGTTTTTGATACATTGAAGAACTTGCGCAAATCGTTTTGTCATTCAAATACATATTCACACTAAATCAGTTTCAGAAGTAGTATTAATCTCATAATAAGGTAATGGCTGTAAGTTACCCTGAAAATGTATTTTGTATGTTTTCTTCTTTAATACGTAATTCAGTCTCTTTTTCTGCATTTCACTGGTTATAAAGAACTTTCAATTGTCAGGTATCCCACTTTAAACTTTAATCGCTCCCCCTCCGCCCCAATGCAACGTTAGGTATATTTCTTTAAAATAAAGTTTTCAAAATGTGGCAGAAATACTGGAATTTCTTTATTACCAAACCATGCTAAATAATGACCAGGTAAGACATCAGAGAAGGTTATTTTTATCTACCATCTCAATCAGGGGCGGAGCAAAGACTCATTCGGAGGAGGTTGAAGTGTGGCGGTGAAAGATTGTCAGTTTCTCTCTCATCGGACTTTACAGCACACTCGAATATGATCTCAATGCAAAAGAATTTTGTCACTCAAGACTGCTTAGACAATCGATCGGAGGTCACATGGTCTGACTTGGTCGCAATTTCGAAGACATCTTGTCTCAAAACTGCACAGTAGAACTTGCTTTAAATAATGAAAGCACAGTTGCCAAAGGTATAACTTTGATTCACAAAGATGAATTTCGAGGTTTAGTTAATAGGAGTAGAAATTCCTTACATTTATATGCTACGAAGTTCTTAGTGTTTCTTTGTACAATACTGAGGTTAGTTTATTCGCAAGTTATTGCCAATTTAATATGGAGGATATATATATATATATATATATATATATATTTGTCACTTAAAATGTTCTGGAAATAACTTCCATAACTATTAAGATTGTGTTTGTCTTGAACATATGCGTATGCGTGGTTTATTACGAACAGGAAAAGAATTATGATGGATTAATTACAAGTAATCCGGTTAGAAACACTGCTACCTATATTTTAGTTATAAAACCGGCCGCCCGCTGGTCAGGTAATAGTAAATCAGCAAGGACAAAAATGGATGAGAGAAATATGGTATGGGCAAAGGAATACATACCACTAAATAAATATAACCTGAGGGATGGGTACTAAAACCACGTGCAGAGTACAGTGAGCTAAAGAAAGAGTTGAGTTGAAAGAAGTGCAGTGTCAGATCAAAATATACATCAAAGATAGGTAGCCAGATTTTAACCATGTTGGCAAAATCCAGATTTAAAGCCGGTTTATATTTGTCTTGGGTTCTGTCCACGCTTCGGTCCCGTACCGGGCAGTTTTTATTGTCGTTTTGCAGTAAAGGTTACTTTTATAAACTTTCCGACTGTGAAATTGAACATGAAGGCCGTGAATTCGATAATTTAGTTTGAGTGAGAACCCTGTTGTTATTGTTGTTGTTGTTGTTGTTGTTGTTGTTATTATTATTATTATTATTATTATTATTATTATTATTATTATTATTATTATTATTATTATTATTATTATTATTATTATTATTCAGCGTCCTATAAAATAGGTTTAATCTACGTCCTTATTCTGTTGGAACTCATACCACTTTGAGTTTAAATATTGATCTCTATAGAGCAGAGTTTCTCAATCTGTGAATTGGGACACTAAGGGGATCGCAAGAGGAATATAGATGTCGCGAAGGGAGGTGAAAATGATGAGTGTAATTAGGATATAATAGCAGAAAGTATATTTTAAATATTATTTTTTATTTTGATACATACATTTTTTATTTCCATACGTACTGTCAAATACAGCAAAGAAGATTAAACAAATGAAGAATCGTTTAGAAAACAACTGGAATAAAAAAGGAAGGAAACTAGTGCAAAACTGCATATTGAAATACAATTCAAAATGAAGGCAAGTCTATATGATTCCACTACGGTTTAGAAGCGACAAGAAACAATAATGAGAAAAGCTTATTACAAGTCGGTAATTACTTATGAGGATCTCTGGCAAGAGGAAGTACTGAAAAGAGGTTGTGGTAAGAAATAGGTTGAGAAAGCCTGTTACAGAGCGAAAACAGTAAGATAGCGAGAAATGGCTTTTAATGCGGATTCAACATACCAAGAATAGGTTTTATATCCGTCCATGTTGATCTATCGAGATTGGAAATAGTAGACGTTTTTCTTCTGGTTCCATTATTGAATTCCTGTAATTTGGAAGTGTGCTGTAGTTTCGCAAAATGAAACTAAATTTGTTTTATAAAGTATCTTCTACTTTTATCCTTGTTGAAAGGAATGCAAGCAGTTAAAATTAGTACAAATCAAGTTTCTACAGTTCATGACATTGTATTTTATTTATAAACTTTGAGAATGTTATCCGTTTTCATATTGTAAAGTTCTGCTAGATAGAGCAAAGGACCTATCAGGTTTGCCGTAACTACCAGACTGTGTCATGTGATCAGGTCAAAAGTCACGTTGCGTGTTAAATCGAGTCTGAAGATTCCAAATTCAGATGTGAGATATTTCAAGCACGTAACCTCTACGTGAGGCGCCCTGGGTAATTCAAAGAAGGTGCATATACTTTATCATTATTATTGATTTTACTCAAACAACTTGAATTTTGACCATGTTCGATCCATATTTACTCTTTACCTTACGTGCTATACATCATTTTTTAAGCTCTTCATTATGTCTTTGTAATAAGCTTTCAATTAACCATCTCCTTATTATAGTTTTTGAGATGGACGACTCCTTTTTTTTTTTTTTTTTTTTTTTTTTTTTTCATTGATTTTCCATTGATTTTAACATTCACGTATCGTGATCTTTTACTATGTTACATCCATTTTAGGACAATTTACTTATGGAATGTAGAATCTGTATAGTCTCTTCTACATTTGAGCTAAATTTCAGCCATCTCTCTCTCTCTCTCTCTTTTAGTTTTTGAGGTAAGTGAAGGAATTATTTGTTTTTCATTGATTTTTCCATTAACTTTTTTTATTATTTTTTTATTTAACTAATTTCCATCCATCTTAGGGTAGTTTGCTTTTGGAATATAGAATCTACATAGTCTAGTCTACATTTGAGCTGGATTTCAGCCATCTCCTCCAAAGGCTGTTCATATCATTGCACCCGGATAGGTTCTTATATTCCGGAATCGTTTTCTCGCTACCAAGTTTTGTTACAAAATCTTCCCTTTTATAAACAGTATGTTACAAAAATCTCTATGATGTAAAAATGTTCTAAATGGGTAAAATATGGTATCTCAAGGCCTGAATAGTCTAGAGAAGAATCTCCACAGAGTTCCGAGCAAACTAAGTGCAGAGGATTTAGGATCTTCAATGCTCCGAGCAAGCAGAGAGGGGATAGAAAGCCACATAGCTCCAAGCAAGCTGGGTGGTTGAGCTTAAGAGTCCCACAGAGTTCCGAGCAAACTAAGTGGGCAAGATAGGAAGCCTAGAACTCCGCGCAAGATAAAGGCTTTGGGTTAGGTCCCTCTCAAAGTTCCAGGCAAGCTGAGAGAGTGGATTTGACCAGCTAAAGACTGATGTACGTAATAATAGTTCCCTCGGTTGTATAACGCGTTGGCGTTGATGGTCCTTCTTCGTTACATGACTAATGGTGTCGTCTGCCATGGTGTTCGTGTCAATTGCCACCGTAGTAGTTTGTAGTAGGACGCACATGGTATTGTTTGTAAATACAAACAGTGTTGGCTGTTTGTGAACACCATATGCGGGATATTATAATATTCTCCAATACATTATATATTTTTGCTATGTTTTTCGTAAGATACGCACAGGAGAGTACAATAGATAAAAAGCATGCCATAAGCAACATGGTATTATTAAGCTATATTTCATTATTTACAGATAAACAGATGTTTCACATAATAACTGGTCCCAACATGGGAGGAAAGAGTACATACATCCGATCGATAGGCGTTGCTGTGCTAATGGCCCAAATAGGTTCTTTCGTTCCCTGTGAAGAGGCAGAAGTTACTTTGGTGGACGCTATACTGGCTCGAGTTGGAGCAGGAGACTGTCAGCTTAAAGGAGTATCTACGTTTATGGCGGAGATGTTAGAAACGGCTTCAATCTTGAGGGTAAGTAACTGACATAGGGTTACTTTGTGTAGTTTACTCATTCGCTAAATTTACGTTAGAATTCACATAGAGAACATAACTAGTAGCATTTGAGTTTAAAGTGTTGACAACGTTTTCACCTTGATTCAAACTTGTTTGAAAATTTGAATGAGAAGGTGGTAAGCATCATATCAGTGTTATATCGAGAGCTTTATACAGATTTAAAATTTCCCTTGCTTCGCAAAACAATAGCTTTCCACCTCTCCTTTTAATGTGTAGTAAACTCAATAAATTCGAGACTCAAACTTATCCAATACCTTTACATTACCAAACAAACTGATAGGGTGCACATTTGATAATAAAATACTAAGCTTCAACTCCGCTTAAGCACCTGTTTCATTAATTTAATTGTAGGCGTTTCGATAACTCCTTGTCTTAGTCATCGGTACGTGAATGTGAAGGAATTTTTACATTGGTTTATGAACTCACACAATGGTAAATTTTTCAGTCCTTGAATCAAAGAAGGGAAAAAAAAAAAAACTACGGTAACATTTTATTAGTTTGCTAAGGACTGAAAAATTTAATAGTATGAGTCACGAACCAATGTAAAAAATCCTTAACAGTCATTTGTTATCGTGTATAGTTAAATGAATAAAGTGAGTGCTTAAATGAGTTCAAGGCTAGTATTTCATTGTATCCATTGTCTTGTTTATTTGTTGTAACATAACTTATTCTCGAAAATTTCATATACAACTTTGACACCTTTCTAATCACCGAGGAAAAATAATAATCTAACTGCCCCTGCCATTGACTTCCTTAAGGATTTACAAGTTTCTTGTTTGTTTGTAACAGTTTTTCTGTAGAATAGTTGGTGACCAGCCACACGAGTTGACACCGTCTGGTACTGACAATGTTGGCATATTACCTCATAATGTTGGAAAACGTTTTTTTTTTTTTTTTTTTTTTTTAACGGCACACCATTATCATGACCGTGGAAAGCTGCACTTGGTGTCAATGTGCCATTCTTGATTCGTAATGATACATTCCCATGCAGCCCTGTATTAGCATTCCTATTTATCCATAAACAATGTCACACCTGTCTCCAATTCGTGATTTTTCACGTTTAGTAAACAAAATGTTACATCAGCTTCGCATATTTCTGGTATTCATTAAGACTAATGTCGAGCTTCAACTTTATCCTCGTGATTTATATCTCAGAAATAACTATAGACAGGCCTTCCCTGGCTGGCAGATTCATTTCATTTGCACTTACGGTTCAAAAGTTTTTATCCTCCAAAGTTCGGACACCCTGTATATTAGGAATCACTCGTATGTTTGCGTATCGACTCAAACCCTGGTAGGAGGAGGACTTTCAACTGAATAGTACTTCAGAAAATACTTTCAGGTGGAGACAATCGTTCTTTTGAGTATGCGTACGAGTGGAATTTAAGTACAGTTGGGAATTAAGAATTATATTTTGTGCAGTAATGAAAATGTAAGTATATTGTATATAAATGTACAGTAATAAAAAAAATAATAATAATTTATTTCAGACGGCCACAAGTAATTCATTAATTATTATCGATGAACTTGGAAGAGGCACATCAACCTACGATGGCTTCGGCTTAGCTTGGGCAATATCTGAGTAAGTTTTTAAGTTTTCCATAGTTTGTTAGTTTTGTTATATAAACTTTTAGAAATAATAAAAATTAATGATTGTTAAAAAAAGTTCAAAAAGCCTATTCTTTTTGCGTATTTTCTTTCGCAATGAGGGAACATTTGACATTAATTATTGCTTAGATATTCACAATGTTGTACTAAGCTCTTGCGTTTCGACACGTAGTTTCGAACTAATCGCTAACGTGTATTAGGCAAGACTTAAGCCAGTATTTCGGAAACTTATATTTGAACTGGTCATATTTTATATGATTGTGATTGGTGTCGGGAACAAATGTGATTTTAAAAAAAGTGCAAGATTTAGACAGTGGGAACCACCTGAAATATGAAGGTAGTTTTACAGATTGTTTTCTTCGGTATCCAGATCCAGCAAAATTAATATTCATATTCTCACGGGGCTCATGAGATTTATACTCAATGCGAGGTATGGTTTAAAATATGAAACTTCATATTTTGCCTGTCTCTGGTTATAAGTGTAAGTGTAAGCTAATATCGGAATACTGTACTCAGTGTTCGAACTAGGCTACAATTAGAGAATGGGGAAAAATCACTTTTTTTAGGTACCAATGAAAGACATGTACTGTAAAATATACATGTGTACCGATTTCCCAAAGTAAAATTGTTAGAGAAGTAAAGAAGTTCCTCACAGAATTCTTGGTCATTTATTTGTCTCTGTGAGTGTTTTTACTCATCGAAAGTTTTCTGAGATTCCCACCAGAAAGCAATTTATTGTAGACAGAGAAAACAGAAATTTCAAGTTCAGCTTGTAACTTCTCTGTTATATTGGTTCACCAGATGACTGAGTTATAATAGGGATTTTGTTGGGAAGGGACGTTGTGCCTGCTGTACTATATTGCAGAGTTATTTTCAAATTGAACGAAGTATCTCTGTGCCAAATTCGACTGAACCGAGAACCAATTCCTTCCAGCTATGAAGAGGTTACTAAAACATTGTCGGGAGAAAAAGAAGACTGTCGTAAAAGAGGTTCAGTCCCATAATAGTAAATGTATTTTTGTCGGAACAAAAAAAAAAAAAAAAAAAAAATCCGTATTATGGTGTCCGTTAGGGGAGATTTCACTGTATCTTAGTTGTGTTCCTAGATCTGCGACCCCCTTGATTGTTTACCAAGTGTTATACGTTAATTTGAGTTATGCGAAATACGTCACAATTTCGAGTCTTCTAGATCAGAGTTTATAATCTCGTAAGTAGTTTCGCTTTCACCCACGATGTTGGGTCAGCATAAAAAATTATGTATACTAAGCGGGAATCGAACCACCTACTACTCCTGTCTAATTATTTATGTACTCTACATGTATCAATACCTCATTTGTTTTAAGTTAATTGCTGTTTATGTATCATTATAATGATTAAAAAAAAACACTATTTTTTGATTATCATATCTTTCCAGACATATAGCTAAAGAAATAAAAGCTTATTGCCTGTTTGCTACACATTTTCATGAGCTGACAACTCTTGCAGAAGAAGTTCCAACAGTTTGCAATCAGCATGTGTCCGCTCTTACTACGAATGATACGCTTACCTTATTGTACCGAGTGAAACCTGGTGTCTGTGATCAAAGTTTTGGGATCCATGTTGCCGAACTGGCTCATTTTCCAACAAACGTTATAGAGGTAAGGGAACATTGTACGTGGACGTATCAATAAGTAACATGCAACAATTTATGTAAAAGAAAATGTAATAGGTAACACATGAAGCATATAAACATAAAAGGACAATATAGCTGCTTCTCAAAACATTTTTCCTATCTGGGCACAACTCATTTGACGTCATCGAAATTAAAACGTTAGTCGACCAAGAATCGCTTCATCGAGCCAGAGATGTAGTTTGAAAGTGCCAGATCAGGACTGTACGCCGCGTGCTCGAGCACGTTTTGCCCAGATTCCTCAAGTTCCTTACGGATAGAAGCAGTAACATGGGGTCATGCATTGTTATGAAGGAGCCTGACATTCTCAGCATTAATGTTAGGGCTATTGTCAGGAAGCACACGACGCAAATTTGCCAGTATTGTTTCATTCGATGCAGCATTCACGGTAGCCCGTGTATTAGAAAATCCATCAGTAGAACCTCTTGCATATTTCAGAATAGTTACTAGCACTTTTTTTTATTATTAATCATCTAGTTATTTTTTTGGTAATTGGTATGATTTCATTCTACGCACACCTAGGGCTCATCAGCTGTAACGATGTCTTCGACAAAAATGTGTCCTTCAACATACCATACCAATGGTCTAGGCATATCATTCCCTGCCTCTAATTAACATCTGTGAGGTTCTTTGGCACCTACCAAACATTCACTTTACTATACCATGCACCACATCATACACTGTACCGTAGTGTAATGCTGAACATATTCGAAAATGGATTCGTCTGTCATTATTGCATTCTCAATGTCCGTGACATTCTGTTCGCTTGCTGCTGTTGCTGGACACTGGTCCGTGACAAATCTGCGAGGTTCACTATACCCCCTTCAAAGAATTAGCTCTACCCAGCAATGTTTGTACGGTCCATACAGCCTTCTTCATACATGTATATCATTTCCCTGTGAAATTCATTCCGGTTTGTCTGCTCGAAAAAAAAAAAAACTCCGTTCTTCACAAGTAAACGACTATAACAGACGCGCTATCCTTGGTCAGTAGTTTTTGCTTTTGCCTCTGGAGGTACACCTGATCAAACGATCGAATAATGACTACAGTGCAAACTTAACAATACACTTCTCTTTCAATTTCCCATTTCAGTAATCACGAAAATAAATTGTTGTGCGTTACTTATTGATCCGCTCTCGATGTGGTTAATTGATTATCAATATTTTACAGGCCGTATAAGCAGTTTCTCAATTGGTAATATTTATAAGACTATTCTGGTACTATCAGGTTACCTAGTTACTTGTAAATGTATTGAATTGAATTTTATTGCATTCAATGACTATTTGCATTGGCTGATTGCCATATGGTATAGAACATGTCAATGATGTGATTATACAAATATATATATTCATGGTATACTAAAAACATAACTACTTTTACAATATTTCTTAGGTGATAAAAGCATGATAAAATATTGTGGTTTCCTTATACAAAAGCTTTTTACAAAATAGAAAAATATAATATGCACAAAAATTACATTTACGTCTTAGCATTACCTATATCATGCTATTCCCAGAAGTCTATTCCTCCACACTGTAAAAGCAGTGATTTATCATAGCAAGAGAATACGTATTGACTTTTTGAAACTTCCATGTTGGGTAAGAGACTTAATTTGATTAAGCAATAAGTTAGAGTTGTACACCTTTGTATGCAATTGTTTTCGAAAACAAAGTGGTATTATGAAGAGGAACTTGGAGATGTGACTTCGTTCTCGTATTATATCCATGTTTATCTGAGTTCTTTTTGTACAGTTCTTGTTTCTTGTGGACCAAAAGTAATATTTCGTATGTATACAATGAAGAAAGTGGAAGAATATTTAGGTCTGAATAGCATTCTGCAAGAAGTATAATGGGTAGTATTGGTGATTATTCTGATCACTTCCTTTTGGAGTATAAAAATTCTCTTGAATTCGGTGGATGAACCCCAAAAGGCTATTCTGTATCTGATTGTTCTGTGGAGTAAGCTGTTAGTACTTCTTTTCTGCTAAAATGAGAACAAGTGACCTTATAAGGAAAATTACGGAGCATAATTCATTAGATAATTTTGCAATATGTTGAGACCAACTAATATCTGTCAGAACAGCAAGAAACTCAACTTGTTTCGGCTGGCTCCGTTATTTTGTCGTCTGTTCTAAGTACTGGATGTGATATCACTTTAACGTGGTTAGAATGAAAGTATAAGCAGGATGTTTTGTTGGGATTTAGATCGTTGGTAAATGTAAATTATGTCTTGCTTGAGAAAATATGATGTGCTTTTGTAGTCTTCATCTTAATATATTTTCTTTTTGGTGAAGATACATCTTAGAAACACTAGATCGAAAACAGCACTCGGTTTAAAAGACTTTAGCTTGACCAGATAACCCCATTTCTTCTCCCTCACAAAACTCTGCGAGCAGTATCATGTCATATAAATGCTGAAGTATTTCAAGTTCTTTCGTAGTACGTCTATTCATTTTCTTTGGTTTCGTTTTATTGTTGCTTTCCTGTAATTTTTGCAACAGTGCATCTCTCCTGTCTACACTGCTTGACAAATGCTAAGGAACAGTGCCATTTTTTACAATAATTCAGAATAGACATTGAGAGAAGAAATGAAACGCAGTAAATATGCAGTAGGAACAATGTGCAGTTATTCTAATGGAAAATGGTACAGATTGCGCCACGTGGAAAAAGAAGAAAACGGAAAAAGAAAAAGATGCTCTTTGGAGCATGTCCAAACAACCATGAAAAATGGGTCTTACTGCCAGAAGGACACAGATATATATAAGTATCTCAGTAAGATGTGTGATCTCCTCGGATACTAATGCACATTCTGAATCAGTTATTCATGCTGTCCAATGAACTAGTGAGAATCCTTGCTGGTTATTGTCCCACTCTCGCAAGGCGTTTGTCAGTTCTTGCACGATTCGGAAAAGGGGAGTTCGTTAAGAAACGCGTCCGACAAGGACATCCCAGGCATGCTCGATAGGATTAAGGTCCAGAGATTAAGCAAGCCGTTGCATACGTGTGATATCTTCACGTTCAAGTGTGTCCGATACTTCAGCGGTTCGGTGTGGGTGCGCATTGTTGCCCATAAACAGCATATCCGGACCTATCGCACCCCGAAAACAACGAACATGATTCAGATGAATCTCTCCGCAATAACGCTGCGATGTTACGCTAGCTCGCTCAGAGATGTGAAGCGAAGTTCTGTCATTGTGCATAATTCCTGCCACAGCATCACGCCTTGGCCATAGTGATCATTTTCATGAACATTCTATTGCGCATAACGTGTTCCCCAATCTCTCCACAGTAAGTAGTGGCCACAATCACTTGTCACAGTGAAACGAGATTCGTCGGAGAACATCACTCTGGACCACTGTTACTGATCCCAACCAGCATGTTCCTGGAACAACTATAGTCGTTCGCGACGATGGTGTGGTTGAAGTGGGATGCATTTAACAGGCTTCCGTGCATACAAACCAACCTGAATTAAGCGTTGCGAAATGGTTCTAGCAGATACATGTGTACCGGTAGCGGTTGCAAGGTCTGCAGCTGACGCGGAGTGCGTCATCGGTTTTTTCGCCACATGGATACATATCAATCGTCTTGAGGTGTAGTCTTCCTTGACGACCACCGGCATGCTTTTTCGTCGCATTTCCACCTTTTGCGGCCATTTTTACTCACGAGATGACACTTTGTGACACACTATTGCTCTCGCCACAGTAGTGACATTTAGAGTAGCTTTCAGCCGTCCAATTGCACGTCCACGATCGTACACACTCAAATGCTGTCTTGAAGCCATTCTGCACTTAATTATTGCCATTATGCACTGAATTTCACAGAACTGAGTTTCACCACCTACGGCGCTATTTACGTCAAACACCTCACTGCATAAACTTTCGACTGAATACAGAGCTTTCGTACACTGTCTTCTGTACAAATAACAGGTCCTGCTCAACCACTCCATTGCATTGCCTTTGACTGTAATTGGTCGGCTGCCGGGAATGCTACGTGGCACAAATGAGTTTTTTTTTTTTTTTTTTTTTTCTTTTGTCAGAAAAAAATTTTCGTAGCTTTTCGTCCTCTACAAACTTCCAAAAACCTGAATACTTCTTATTACCGATAATATGACAAAATCATCTCAATCTTTGTCTTCTCAATGTATACGATTGGTTCTTTATCTAATCTTTCGAAAATAACAAATTAACTGAAAGGGTACTCAATACATACAATGTTTTAGTAGCACAAATTTTAGTTCTTGTAAATGTTCCATTTTATTCGTGCTTCGCATATTGTTCAATACAAGGCTTTAAAGGAAAATAAAACGTAAGATGTGAATGATGAAATAAGTCGTTTGAAAAAAGGAAAATTTATTATTTGCTAGCTGCATAGATTTACTAGAAAAACTGCTTTATGTGTGTGTGTGTGCTTTACAGAGCACAAATATAAATGTGGAGAACAGTGAAGAAAAATCAATGAAATGAAACTATGAGGAAGTTGCAACAAAAGTTGATAATAGAGAGTAATAATGGAGATAGAATGAGAAGAAGAACTTGCTTAAGTCATTAATTGTGTAAAAGTCTCAGAGATTTGTTAGAGAGTAAGAGAGAAGAGAAAAAAGATCGTTCTTGATCAGTAATAATTTGTTAACGTTTAAGATACACTTCAAACAACTTGTAGTTCCTATTCTCTTAGTAGTTACTTTGTATAGGAGTTAGTAAGTTTCCAAGAAAACACGTTGTAATTTTGTGAAAATCATTTAAGAAAAAGATTATCCTAAAACATGATACTGAATATGTGGTGAATTTGCCCCTTTATCATCAAGTGATGCCAACCAAAAGTTGTGAGCTCCATTGGGAACCGCGAAAGAAAGAGTATGAAATGCTTCATGGAATTTGAGTAATTTTCAGGAAGATTATGGCAAACATGTGCCTTCATAAGAAGACATGAAATCACTCTCTTTTCCTCCGATTAATTTCATATCCAAACAAAGGAGGAAGTTTCTAATCTCAAACAAGACACATACTACATACGTTCCATAGAAATGGCACAATATGTACGAAGTTTTGGCGAAATGTTTTTCTTTTTAAATGTGAAGAATGGGATTCACTAATTTAAACTCCAAATATTAGGGATGATTGAGAAGTCGCAAAAAAATATGCGCCTTATTGTGCCTAAATGAGCAGTTCTTTTTACGCGTATTATTGTGGAACATGTTTTTCAAATCCAAAGATTTCAGTCCCAAGCAGTGCGAATTGTGGGATGATAGTCTCTGCAGACACGACTCTACGACGATTGCCAGGAGATCTTGTGTGCATGCAGTTTCTGTATAAACTCGTTTCTGATGATCAGAAGAAAGCTATGTTTGCATTGATGTCTCCCGTAGTGAAATTGATCCTATTCTTACCTATTGCACAGCTTCTGTGGAGAGGTCATTTTCCACGATGAACCGAATTTTGAGTTCCCAGTTGGCTCTACTTTCCCTTGATCGTGTGAACGCACTGATGAAAGTCTCGTTCGAGGGCTCGAAAATACCCGACGTAAGGGAACAGGATGACGAGGATGTTCGACAATTCAACAACTTCATATCAAAGTCATATAAGGAATAATTGAAGAAACATCTAATAGTCATGAATCCATGCCATGAGCTCGCTATGTAGTGATAGATCTGGTTCTTGAAGTTGGAACTGTTGAAGAGGCCATGTAATAATAATAATAATAATAATCCTCAACGCGCCGAGCTGGGTACTTCTGGGTGGTATATAAAACTTACGTTGAAACCGCAAAGTACACTGATTCATTGTTATCCCATCCATCTATACATATAGCCTATGGTATTTGGCAACTTTGCCTTTCCTATTCCCCACTTTGTTTATCTATTTCTCAACCCTTTCGCATGATCATATCTCGCTGCGAAAGCGTGCCACGTTTTTTATTTGTGTATCCTCCAAAATGCTTGTTATAGATGTCTTTTTCTGTCTTACTTTAGCGTATATATAATTTCGTTTATGTTACGTTGTTATCCATGCATCAATATCCAAACACCCCAATAGGAAGAAAATACACTCGCAGACTGAAAATCCTGGGAAAACCCCTGCTTGGAAAATATTTCTGAAACCGGGAGGGGCTAAATCGCCCCTTACTATGAACTAAATTTACCCTCCATTCTTGACCGATATTAAATCCAAACAGTGGGAATTGTTGGAGAACCTCAAAGAACATATACATCGTGGTATTTTTGTTAGATTTTACGAGTTATCATGAAACGAACAAACATGGAAAAGCCAGTTGAGTAAAATAATAGAAACTCGCCTCGTTTGTTCGTACATTTAATATATAGATTTAAAGAAGATATCCATAAAATTAAACATACAATAAGAATAAGTAAGTGAAATGAAATATCCCTTCTTTCCAAAGAAAACAGAAGAAAAAAATCCCATATAGATCAATGGCTTTGAGAAACCAGTCGGCGTAGGTACTGAGCAGCCATAAGAGATCGTGTAGTTAATAATCTACAGAAATAATAAACACTTCTGACCAGAGAATATACACTTGTTTATTAAAAACTAAATTCCAGTGTAACAGTTTCAACAACGTAACGTTGTCTTCATCAGAACTAACTGAAAGAGATATCTTAGAGCTCAGTTATTTATACTAAAAGTGAAAGTCCTTGTGTGCATGGGAAGCCACCTGGGTCGGACTTCCCCGGGCGTCATCTTCCGGCCACCTGTCCTGACTTAATTACCCTCCCACCTGTGTTTATCTTTTCCAGACACACCTGTTGTTTATACTGACCAATTGCCTTAAAACATTTTCTCTTAATCTACCTCCGATGCCTATTAGAAATAAATAACAGACTATACTACATACAACTGATTATAAATACAGCAATACAAATATATATATATATATATATATATATAGACATAAAAATAAACTATAAAATATAACAATATATAAAACTCTATATAACTATATACAATATTAAACTATATATACTATTAAATTTATGAATATAAATTACATATAAATATGTTCAATCTTGTTTTTTCCCTTCAATTTGTTCTAATAATTTATCCCATAGATCATGTATTAACAGTCCACTTGTCCAGTTCATTAATTTGTCACTTTTCTCTTTCTTTATTCTTCGTGCTTCCTTCCATTTTCTTATCATTGGTCTATTCTCCCTTTCTAGCCCCTTTACACCTTCCCAATCTATATCATGTCCCGTTTCTTTAACATGTTTATATATGGCATTGTTTTCTCTCTTAAGTCTCACATCATCCCTATGTTCTTTAATTCTCTCCCTAAGTTTTTTCCCTGTTTCCCCTATGTATATCATATCACAATCCTTACACGTCACTTTATACACTACACCTTCATCTTTCTCACATATTTCCTTCGTTCTACTTTTCGCTTTCTTGATCATTTCCAAAATTCTTCTTCCTCCTTTTCTGTACGTCTTCACACCACCTCTTCTAAGTAAGTTCTTTAGTACTTCTGTCTTCTCCCCGATGCTCTCTATCCCGTGCCATTTGTTCTCCTCCTCTTCCTTTCTCTCCTTTCTCCTTCCTTTCCTTCTTTCCTCTTCAATTCTGTTCTTCCTTAACTTCTGTCTGTTGTACCCGTTCTGCTCTAGTAAACTGTGGAACTTCTCTATGTCCTCCTGCTTTTTCTCCTCTTCAGTATCTATTTCTTCTATTCTTCTCTCCATATTCCTTATGAAGTTTCTTTTGGTGCTGTAATCCACATCACTTCTATCGTGGCAATAAACTCCTGCTGCACATTCTTTCCTATACCATCTTGTTGTAAATCGTCCATCTTTTCTCTCTATAGTCATGTCCAGGAAGTTTATAATGTTGTTGTTCTCCACTTCCATTTCCAGTCTTATCCCTTTTTCTTCATCTTCAACCTTCTTTACGAATTTTTCCAGTTGTCTCTTTGTTCCTCTCCATACTCCCAAACAGTCATCCACGTATCTGCAAAACAATATTAGGTTGTTTCCACCTTCTTCTATCACTTTCTGCTCCCATCTGTTCATCACCAATTCTGACAACACTGGGCTTAATCTTGAACCTATACTCAGTCCTTCCTTGATCTTGACTAGTTTGTTCCCTATCGTACAAAAACTATTGTCCCATATTACTCTCAAGGCTTTCACTATCTTCTCTTTCTTCCAGTCTCTTATTTCTCTCCCTTTCATCTCATCTTCTATGACTTTCACTATGTAATCCCTCTTTATACTCGGAAACATTGCTTTAACGTCAATACTAAACATAATTGTTTTCTCCTTCTTATTTCCTATACATTCTAACATTCTTTTCACTTCCTCCGTATTCTTTACTCGATGACTCTCTTTACCTATCCGTATCTCTTCTGCTATTTTTCTTAACTCTTCTTCCAATGGTTCTAGACAGTTTCCTCTACAGTCCAACACTGGCCTTAGCTTAATCTCTTCCTTGTGAATCTTCGGGAATCCTTTCATCTTTGGAATTCTTCCTTCTTAGAAGAATTCTTAGAAGAGGTGGTGTGAAGACGTACAGAAAAGGAGGAAGAAGAATTTTGGAAATGATCAAGAAAGCGAAAAGTAGAACGAAGGAAATATGTAAGAAAGATGAAGGTGTAGTGTATAAAGTGACGTGTAAGGATTGTGATATGATATACATAGGGGAAACAGGGAAAAAACTTAGGGTGAGAATTAAAGAACATAGGGATGATGTGAGACTTAAGAGAGAAAACAATGCCATATATAAACATGTTAAAGAAACGGGACATGATATAGATTGGGAAGGTGTAAAGGGGCTAGAAAGGGAGAATAGACCAATGATAAGAAAATGGAAGGAAGCACGAAGAATAAAGAAAGAGAAAAGTGACAAATTAATGAACTGGACAAGTGGACTGTTAATACATGATCTATGGGATAAATTATTAGAACAAATTGAAGGGAAAAAACAAGATTGAACATATTTATATGTAATTTATATTCATAAATTTAATAGTATATATAGTTTAATATTGTATATAGTTATATAGAGTTTTATATATTGTTATATTTTATAGTTTATTTTTATGTCTATATATATATATATATATATATATATATATATATATATATATATATATATATATATATATATATTTGTATTGCTGTATTTATAATCAGTTGTATGTAGTATAGTCTGTTATTTATTTCTAATAGGCATCGGAGGTAGATTAAGAGAAAATGTTTTAAGGCAATTGGTCAGTATAAACAACAGGTGTGTCTGGAAAAGATAAACACAGGTGGGAGGGTAATTAAGTCAGGGCAGGTGGCCGGAAGATGACGCCCGGGGAAGTCCGACCCAGGTGGCTTCCCATGCACACAAGGACTTTCACTTTTAGTATAAATAACTGAGCTCTAAGATATCTCTTTCAGTTAGTGTCTGATGAAGACAACGTTACGTTGTTGAAACTGTTACACTGGAATTTAGTTTTTAATAAACAAGTGTATATACTCTGGTCAGAAGTTTTATTATTTCTGTAGTGAGTTCCAGAGTCGTGATGGATAGAGTTAATAATCTAGTTTACGAACATCAACTACATACGCATTAGTATTTATACATTTATCAACTTAATACCTAAACTGTTGACCATAAACTTAAGTATTATGTGTGCTGTTTCCGTAGTTCTAGGTTCGAGAAGGTGGGTATACAATTGAGCAATGGCAGAAAGAAACAACGAACGAAATTTTTTAATCTCTCGCAAAAATCAGAAGTCGTAAATTGGAAGAAGGTTGGAAAATAGAAATGTTAGTAGAAAGAGTTTAGAATATTTGAAACTTTTTGTTAGTGTGTTGTTATTACAATTTGATTAATAAAATTATAAAGAAAAGATGCTCATCATATTTGGCCAACTTCGTAATGAATCTATCTTATTTTCAGTTTGCTAAGCAAAAACAGTTGGAGCTGGAAGGTTTTCAGAACTTGGAAGGAGCAGATAATCTCAGTGCCAGTGAAAAAGCTGCTATTAGAAAGGTTCGTATACAAGATTAAGTAAAAGACTACTTCTTTGAAGGAATTCAAGGAAAGAAACTGATTCTTTTAGATTTTTTTTTATTATTACACATATCTCAGTACAGTTAAGGATTATACAAAATTGTTGTAGTATTTCTCGGTTATTTCCTGTTCTGCAGAAGTGTTCTAGCGACTAGGCGTCAATGAGTAGTTCACCTCGATTACCTCCTGTTTCGTAGAATCGCATGAAGGTTTTGGTAGTACCTCAATATTTAAATATTTGACGAAAGGAAAACGAAAACATAAATCTAAGAACAAGGTGCGACTCGCAGTAGAGTCTTATCACGCAAATCCAGTCGCGATATGCTGCAGCGAGAATAACACACACACATATATATATATATATATATATATATATATATATATATATATATATATATATATATATATATATGAAAAAATCATTTGCATTGAACAATAATGTCATGAATCATAATAAATGCAGAAACAGGTGCGACCCTTAATATCGCCTCTTTTTCAGTGGATTATATTTCAACTGTCTAAATTAATGCAATGAAATACTGGATTAAAATATGGAATAAGGTCAACCTACCGGACATAAACTTGCACTTAAGAACCCGAATACGACTGTGTAATTGTCTCCACAAAGTTAAATTACCTGCTTCCAGCAGCTGCATTGGTAATAGTTGTATCAAAGCAATTGAATGAAATAGGTGAGCTGGTTGCTGCTTCTTATATGAGCCGTTTTAACGTTCGGCTGACGAATGGAAACAGCTCTCTGATTGGCTCCCTCACAGCCAATCATTTAGCGAGCAAAGTAGCTCAAGTGGTAGAGCGTTGGCTTCGCATTCGGGAGGTCGTGGGTTCGATTCTTGCTGCCGACCATTCTGACTGGGATTTTCCAGGGTTTTCCTCAGTTCTACCAGGCAAATCCCGGGATGGTACCTATTAAACAGGCCCTGGCCGATACCTTCCCAAATTCTTTCCTTTGCTATTGATGTTGTTATATATCCAGTATAAAATGGCCTCTGAGCTGTATCTGGTGATTGTTAAATAAATAAATAAAACCGAAAAGTACCAAAAGTGACACCATTTTGGTAAATTCCACTTCCCTCTCCGAAAATTTCCTTTCATTTTACGGTGTGCTAGTATACCAGCCATCTAGACTTTCTCAATAATTTATGAAACAATTTGTTTGTTACTTGAAATTTGTATATGTGATTACTGATTACTATGGAATGAGTTTCTCAACATGTAACACAAATATCGGCGTACTTCCAGTGCAGTACAGATTTTCCACAAACCTATGTGAAAAATCTCTCGTTCTGCGAAACAGGAACACACACATTGGGTTATTTTTCTGTTCTTTGAAACATGGCGACGCTGAGCGTGAAAAACCAGTTTGAACCCCTTTTTGCGAAACAGGAGCACACGATATTTCTGTGTGTGTCAGGTAATAGAATATTTTAAAATTAGTTGTGATATGAGCACTCATATGCAGAAAACTTTATTTTTTCAATTTTATTCACTTTTGAAAAATCACATAGTTCACACTTGGTGAGCGCTTCGATTACACTCGATATGTTTTCACTCTCGCTACTCCACAATGGTTGAACAGCAGAGTCTGTCTTTTGGTATATGGAACTTACAAGTTGTAACTTCCAATGAACAGATTTATCTTACCTGAGTGTAAACATCTCACGTGGGTCTTACTCTGAAAGCTTAACGGAGGTTTAAAAAAAAAAAGAAAAGAGAAACACTCTCGCCCATAAAGTGTTCTGCCTTATTTATTGACCCTTCCTCGTACTATATGGCTGACTTTTTAAATTTTCTATATTAAAGGTTATTTAATCCTCATTGGTGGTCTGGTGGCTGTTTGGTACACGAGGTCCAAGGATCGATCCCCGATGGAAAAACGGAACGAATTATAATGGTTCATATCCGCTCTGTATAAAGATGTCCAGTTTCGCCTCGCCGTCCTTATAAGTGGACAGGAAGCCAGAGTTAATGAGGTCAGGGAGTTCGAAATCGGTCGAGCGCATGCTCCATTGAGGATTGTAAGTGCGAGCCTCAATTAGCATGAGCCTGAGCCTTGAATGAACCACTATTACAAAATGTCCACATCTAGTCCTATAGAACTTCGATGCTGACAAACGTCATAAAATTCAGAAGAGGCTTGTCAGCGTAGAATGTTATATAGCCTTTGGAAGGACTACCAAAATCTGTTTTCAGGTTATTCAAAGTTCATTTTACAGGTGGGAAGCATTCTGGTGAGTTCACCAGCTGTCTGAATCGGTCGACTAGGAATCCAGACTTTATTCGCTGCACTACCGTTTGTGGCATAAGTTATGAGGATGTCTTGTGCTAAATATCACTCAAATCTGCATTTTCTCAAACGAACCCTTATCCAAACTGTGGGGAGGCGTTTCCTCCTTCAAGTGGTATGTAATATCGTAAACGCGTGGCTGTTTGAGACTTGATTTTAAGAATAAGGGAGGCTATTTGGAATAATATGAATGTCAGGGCTCCTCCGTGGCTAAGCGGTTAGCGTACGCGCCTTTGGCGTGGGAGACCCGGGTTCGATTCCCGGTGGGAGCTCATGTGGTTCGGATTCCACGTTAATCAGTAGGTCCACGTCTCATATAGCCTCGCTGCTGAAAGGGACGCTAAACTAAAAATCACCTAATATGAATGTTTGACACGTTGCTGTACTTTAATGAAAACATAGTAAAGTTAACTTCTTTAGTCTTATTATTTTTGCAGATATAACCCTGTATGGGGGGGGGGGGATTTATGATAGTACTCAGGATAACCAGCGTGTAGAATCAAAGCTTTATTGAAAGGAGACGGACAGCGATGACAGGAAGAGAAGATAATTACCTCTTATTGTTTGTTGAAGTGTGATATGTTCTTTATTGTTTTATTAAGTAACTAAGTATCACTCTGTGTATATACGTATATATTTTTCTTTTCTTTTTTATAATCCATAGGAAGGTGAAGAAATCATTGAAAAATTTCTCAGTAGAATGAAGGAATTACCTGTGGAGACCATGTCCCAAACTGAACTTGAGACAGCTTTGAATGAGTTGAAGTTGGAGGTTAGAAAGAAGGGGAACGCATTTGTAGAAGCTCTTCTTAAGAGCTGTTCTTAGTTCCAAGACTGATCATTTGTATTATACCTGCATCAGTACAAACTATTGTAATTACGTTGTATTTTTTCTATGAAATACAGTTTTTTAAAGAAAATATAGTAATTTAAATTAGCAAGTGTGACTTCCAAATTTCTCTTCTAGTTTTTTCTTCTGCATCCGCTTCCTTCAGCCGGCAATACAACCAGTCTTCAACGGAGGTAGTTTCACTGGAGTGTGATGCTAAATCCTAAAGAACAACATCGCTTACTGCCTCGAGCACAACTCAAAAAGGGCCCCAACCACGATAAGCAACGAATTCCGAAATATCAGATAACGAATTAAAAGGAAAACTCATTAAACTGCCAGATTATTTGTAGGTCCGGACAAGGCTATGAAGAAACACCTCAGTTTTAAACGAAATAAAATACTTTGTTACGGCGAAGTACAGGAACGTAATTTAGGAAGGTCAGGGAGCAATCCATCCCCCAGTGTGAGAAGCACAGATTTTTAGTGAATCGTATATTAATGAAAAATGTAAAACTGATATGTCGGCGCAGAATATTGCCCCCTCTAAACAAAATCTGAAACGCTTCTGGCAAAGTATCTTTTCGTAATCCTATAAGTAGCAATCAAAATACAACCTCCCTGGTGCTTCCCAGAACTGATTGTAGGTGTCTAATAATTCTGAAGTTGGGATTGGGCAGGCCAAAGGAAATCTTATAGTTCATCCCGATGAGTATAAAACAACAGCTCCAGCAATGTGAATTGGTGCATTGGCAGGATGGATTGATTTAAATCACTTGATTTTTTTTAAATAAAAATCGTTGACTTAAATCAAATTCCGAAATAAATTAATCTAAAGTGAAAATTAAGTAAAATCTCGTTTCTATTCTGTTATTTCGATTATGGAAGATAATAATCATAATTAGAGGCATGAGTTTTTCGCAATGCGCGATAAAACGAAATGCGTCAGAACTAAATAATTTTCAGTTTCTTGACGTTTTATGATATTCTGTGTGTATTTTCATTGGTTTCCGTTGTGCGATAAAATGCGAAATTGGCAGTTTTACACGAAATTTCTAACAATACGCGAAATTTTAAAAATACGTTTTCATTAATTTAAAAACGCTAATTCCCGCTGACGGAGCGGTAGAACATGGCATGAACGGTGCATTTTGGGTGATTCGGACACGGCTATAGAGAATATGTTGCGTGTTAGCTATCACCATCGCAACTGAATGGGGTGTTCCGAAGTGATGATTGTTTGAAGTTTGTTTTAAATGCACTTACATATGTGTGGCTTCTTCCAACCAGCAATGCTAAATGTGAGAGATATTTTCCAAGTATGGACTGGTGATAAGTGACAAACGTAGAACAATGAAGGAAAGTGTAGAAACATGTAACATGCTTATTGTTGAATGCCTAAATGTAACTTGCACCTATGTGTTTTCAGAAGACAGCCAATCTTTCCTACTCATAGGAAGTTTAGTTACTGATTTTCCTTCAGTTTGATAAAAAGAATATAATTTTCTATAAGTGCCATTTACGATGTCAAGTGAATATTCAGTGTATTTTAGTTTTAGGTAATTGATGGTTTATTTCTGTAGTGATCTATGAATAAAAGGAACAATCGTAAAAATGTCAGGAAATATCTTTTCCACAAAGCAACAAAATGCGAAACTTTATTTGGAAAATGCGACAAAACACGAAATATGAAAAACGAAACGCGAAATTTTCAAATTCTTAGTGCGAAAACCTCGTGCCCCTAATCATAATACAATGAGACTCAAATGTATGTACAGCATAGTATGAAAATGAGTGTCATGCAGAGGATGATTAGGGAAAATCCCGTTTTGAACGGGTGAATCCTGCTTTCTTCTCTTCGTAACATAGGGTTTGTAAATCGTTAACTGTTCTTTTTTACCGGGGAAATCACCATTCGACATTTAAGACGAAAATTCTTTTGTGTGCACGTTTGTTTGTTTGTTCCCAGATGGGAGTATTTAGAGGGGTCGGATCCCCTCCCCGAAACTTAAATTTTCTTTTAGATTTTATAACTATGCGAAATTTATGTATTTTATATGTATTTCGTGACGTAAGCTAGTTCCGATCTTTTAGAAATATGCCCCTGCCAAATATCAGTAACTTGTGGATAAAAAATGCCATGTTGATAAATGTTGCTGTACCTTTTCCTTAATGCTTAAGAAGCATTGTTTGGGATTGAAATAGGTTAAGGATTGGGGATTAATTCAATCCCATTTCACTTAAATGGCATGATTAACATTTAATACTAATTCCTAATGTTTTTTTCTTCAGTTCGCGACTTGTATTATACGAGGAGAAAGATTTGATTTAATTTCTTTTAAATCAATTTAAATTTTAAAAAAATGATTTTTTCCCACCCTGCGCATTGGGAACTTAAGTTTCTTTGGGTGACAGCCATACAGGAATATAGTCTGTTGGAAATATGGTGAAAGAGGACTCAGCGAAATATATTATGCGTTTCAAATGATCGGCGCGGTCCACTTTAACTAACTATGAAAATGATAGAGAACTAATTTAACATTAATTGGGAAACTGTTCGCCTGATGTTGACTGAAAATTTAGGAATGAGAGAAATTTGTGCCAAAATGGTTCCCAAAAATCTCATACAGCAACAAAAAAGATCAACGGAAGAGTGTTTTGTTAATCTCTGGAATTGAACACAATTACTGAACCGACTTATCACTGGTTTTTAGTATGATCCCGAGACGAAACATCGAATTTCGCAATAATGCTCGAAGGAATCGCCAAGATCAAAGAAAGCGCGCATGTGGACGTCAAAGGTGAAATGCATATTTGTAGGCTCCTTTGACTCCATAGATATTGAGACAAAGAGTGATTACTAGAGGCAGGAGTTTTTCGTAATTTGAAATTAAATATTTCGCATTTGAAATTTAAAATTTCGTATTTTGTCGCATTTTGAGATATAAAATTTCTCATTTTGTCTCTAATTAAATAATTTTACAAGCTCTAATATAAATTATACAAATTCGAATGTAGGCCCAATATAAGTAATAAACAATAATACTACTTAGGACAGTGAAGTTATTCTGTATGCAGTTACTAACAACAAATTACTTCTTTCTTCTTTTACAAGTCCAAAAACTTAAAATACACTAGCACAGTATCTTCACGATTGCCATCACAAAATGCCTCACATTGTATCAGCTATATACCAAAAACACATACGGTACACATGCGAAAAGGGAAAAACATACATACAATACATTAGCGCAGTACCTACTTGTATATCTGATTTCTCATGTTTTATCACGACGCTGAACGTCTACGGGGAATCGAGGAGGGCCGTCCCTCCCCTAAATTTTTACTCGCCTGTCTAAAATTCTCACAGTAGGCTTTGAAATGAACTATAATATGGTTGGAATCGGGCCCCAACTTCTATCGGTCACTCCCTACGTTTTAGGGCTGGCTACGGGCCTGGTTCCACATCCCACAACTACCAGCTATGAACTTGAAACGGAAGTTAGAAGTAATCCGCGTTGCCAATTGCAGAAAGAAAACGTTGCTTGGAAAATTGTAGTTTTTACTTAAATATTTTAACAACTGAAATTGACGTTTTAAAAAATTTGCAATTTGTCACGTTTTGCGGCATATTTCGCTCAAAATGTCAGTTATCGCATTTTGTCGCACCTTCAAAATACCAGTTTCCTTACTCAATCTGACATAGTTCGTTGAAAAACCAACTCTCGGCTTTGTCGGAAAACTTTCGCAACTTGCGAAAAACTTCTGCCCCTAGTGATTACCTTCAGACCAGACAGTAAACCATCATTACTACAAACAACTCTCGAACGACTTTGAAACCGGGTCCGTCGTGTTTGTCCACATATTTCTGGCAACTGGATCCTGTATCACAATAATGCGTCATTCCATACTGCATTGTCTGTTGTGCAGTTTTTGACGTCAAAGTCCATTACAGTACTACCACAACTTCCTTATTTATCCAACCTGGCTCCATGTGATTTTTTTTAATTCCCAAAAGTGAAATCAGTCATTAAAGGACACCGTATTGCAACAGTGCAGAATATCCAAACAGCTGTAACAAGGGCTTTTGTTGGTATACCAGAATATGAGTTCGAGAGATGCTACCAACAATAATAGAAACGTCGATTGAGTAAGTGTGTGCAAGTACAAGGAAATTACTTTAAAAATAATACAATTGTAGTTGGTTAAAAATGTAAGATTTTTTTTTTTTTTTTAACTAGTCTCATAACTATTGCCCAACCTCGTAAATGTCCAGAAACGGAAAAGTAAATCATGATTCTAAACCAGAATTTACTTCACAGAAGTGAGCAAGATTGGTATTAATCGATTCTTTTCGTCATACTTAATCGATTGATGTATATGTTATAATACATACAGGCTCACTAGAAATCCCCAGGCCCGGGAAAGTAAATTGTGGCTAAACTAGAAGTGTCCAACTGGTGTCAATCGATTTCTTTCGTCACCTTGAATTAACTAATGTACATATTGTACAAAGGTGGTTTCTAATCTGTGGTGACGAATTTACCTTGTGCAGCGGGAAGAGAAGGAAGCTACCATCCTGTGGGCACCTTGGACCATTGACTGTGCGTAAATGCCGCCAAAAATAAGTTCTTATTACGAGAGTTATATAAATGTCCTTTCCGACGTGAACTAGTTATAGTGCCATTAACAAACTGTGCAAGGAGCGTAGATTTACTGTGTCCAAAAATGGCATATCATGGATGTTGAAAGGGGCAGGTAAGGCGAGGCGTGAGATGGTTCCTGTGGGGCAGAAATAGGCCAACCCCCGGCTTGCCACTATCCGCACACGAGCTAGAATTCGGAAAGTCGGGACTCTGATCACCAGGAAAAATCCACCTACACGGAGGAGTATCGCGAACCGACTACAGACATCACTGAAGAAAGGGCGTGTTCGTAAGCTCTTGCCAAAACATCCAGGAGCGTCGCACCAACTGTCGAAAACTGTATGAGCGGTATCTGGTCAGTGAAAAGTGGAAGTTTATTATAACACTGGACGAGGCATATGTTTATCTGGATGACTGTCACAAGCCAGTGCATTTCTTTTTATCGATCGACAGGTGCAAGGAACTTTCAAAGATGGTTCACTGAATGCAAGGAAAGTTTCGGCACAGGATTAATGATCATTGCTGATATTCGTACCAGTGCAAGCTGACCATACATCGTGTAGCCAAAAATACGAAAGTGGATTCGGAATAACGTCCTGACACCCGTTTATCGCCATGAAGTTCTTCATCTCTACAGGAGGGCCAAGAATCGTGTGTGGGTGCATCAAGACAAGGCATCAAGTCACATCTCATTCAACTTGCCTCTTCCTCCAATTGGCAGCAGAAACTGGAATTCGTGCCATTCCATTCACAGACATTCTAGTGAAGTCCTATGGTGCTTCACTGATGGACTTTTGCGCCTTCGGCCTCCTGAAACGATCCTTGTCACATAGGAGACCTCGCAGCGTTGGAGGGGTATGGGAAGTTTGTCAGGAAAAGTGGTTGCGGTTTGACATGACTAGACTGCGTGCCAGTCTCCTACAGTGGAAACTTCGCTGTTGAGCAATTGCCCAGATGCAGGGCCACCAAATAGAGCATTATCGATGGCGGTGACATGGTTTCTCTTAAGGTAAGTGCAGTTTGAAATCGTCACCATAGATCGGAAACAACCTCTGTACATACGAGCTAACAAAATCTTCAGGCCCGAGAAAGTAAATTGTGACTCCAGAACCAAACCACTCAGGAGAATGTGCATAGCCCCCGAAACAAAATCCTAAATACACCACTTAGTCTATTTCTTTCGCGACCCTGAATTGGTGTAATGTGCATATACAGAGTCACTGCAAATTCCTAGGCCTCGAATAGTAAATTGTGACTCCAAACCAGTAACGACTTCTTATAAGTGGCCAAAATTGGTGTCATTCGATTCCTTTCATCACCCTGAATCGATTGACATAAATATTATATATACAGGATCACTAGAAATTTCCAAGCCCTGGGAAGTAAATCGACCTTTTAACTTGGAAGTGGTCAAAATTGGTGTCAGTCGATTTCGTCTCGTTGAATCAATTGATGTAGTTGTATAAGGGGCATTCAAATGAAACCCGGTCACTAGTGTAAAGTAACGGTAACGATTGTATTAACTCAAAAATGTAGTTATACACAATACACATACACATGTAGTGATACACAGTACACACACTCAAAAATAGTCGCCAAAACTGTTGGCACATTTATCCCATTGCGACACTTGCCGATCGATTCCATCCTTGAAGAAGCTAGTAGGCTGCTGTTGGATCCAGGCCTGAACCCAGTCACACACTTCGTCGTCCGTTGCGAATAGCTTGTTTTAGAGGTCCAAACACATGAAAATCACACGGTGAAAGATCGAGACTGTACGGTGGATGTTCCAGCGTTTCCCACCGAAACTGCTGCAATGTCGTCTTCACCGCATTGACCGTGTGTGGGCGGGCGTTATCATGCAGGAGGAAAAATGAAATCTTTAAGTTTTACGTCCCACGATTATGTCGGTTAGGCTAAAGGTGACGGTGATTATGAGAAATAAATGAAATGGTGGAATGAAGAAAGTGGGAGGAAACGGGAGAACCCCGAGAAAACCCACGAGCACGGTGTTTGTCCACACGGCGCAAGTTGGGATCCAACCACGGACCCCAAGCACCGGAGGTGAACGCTCTACCACTGGCCACCGCATATCATGCAGGAGGATAACGCCATTAGACAACATGCCTGGGCGTTTCGACTTGATGGCTCGTCTAAGGTTCTGTAAAGTGGCTTGATAACGCTGGGCATTGATGGTACCCCGTTCCAGGAACTCGACAAGCAGTGGACCCTTGTGGTCAAAAAAGGACATCATGACCTTACCAGAACTGGTGTGCACGGCCTTTGATTTCTTTGGAGGTGGTGAAGTCGCATGTTTCCACTGCTTGCTCTGGCGCTTGCTTTCCGGTTCAAAATGGTGACACCATGTTTCGTCCCTTGTGACAATACGCGACAGAAAGCCGTATTCCTCCTCATGATAACGTTGCAGGTAACTCAAAGACAGCGCCATTCGAGTATTGCGCTGCTCGGCGGTCAGTTGGTAGGGAACACACTGTGCACACATTTTTCGAAAGTTCAAGTGTTGATGCATTATGGTGTGGGCGGTGCCCACGCTAATACCCAGTAACCACGGTGATCACTACGGATCTCGTCCACGGTGATTCTGCGGTTGTCCAAGACTAAAGCATTCACTTCTGCAATCATTTCCCGTGTGATGACACGAAGAGCCTGTCCAGGACGAGCATCGTCTTCCAGTGACTCGCGCCCCTCAGGGAACCTTTTGCGCCATTCAACAACACTTGCGCGACTCAGACTGTACTCACCGTACACAGCCTTCATCCGCCGATACATTTCACGGCCCCCAACTCCCACCGCCGCCAAAAATCGAATCACTCCTCGTTGTTCCTGCTTACTCGCCTGCATGTTCGGTAGTGGATGATAACTTGTGTGACCACCTTCTCTTCGGCGTGAAACCACACTGGCTCTATGCAACGTCAAACGGTGCGCACGCGTCAGTCTCTCTACCAATCGATGACACCACCATACCCGCAGTTACGTGGTGCCACCTTACATGTAAGGCAAAGTTAGACGCACTGACCAGGTTTCATTTGAATGTTCCTCATATATACAGGGTCACTAGAAATTTCCAGGACCCCTAAAGTAAATTGTGAGTCTAATCCGGAATTGATTTTCTGGCAGTAGCCAAAATTGTCAATCGATTTCTTCCGTTTCCCTGAATCGATTGATATGCATATTATCCATATAGGACTGCTACGAATGTTCGGGCCCCGGAAAGTAGAATTATTTCTGTCCATTCTTTTTGGGGGGCAGTATAGTTGCAGGAGTGAGTACCTTGCCATGTTTCATTACTGGCTTTTCTCACAACTTCCAGAGAACTGTTATGATTTTATTTTCCAGCAGGATGGAGCCTCTTTCCACAGGCACATACATGTACTCACTTTCCGTAATGACACATTGCCACGATGGGAATTGAACGTATTGGACTTCGAGACACTGCCCTACTCTTCTGTCCTCCAAGATCTCCATACGTTACTCTGTGACTTTCTCTTGTGTAGATACGTGAAGAACCTTGTTAGTATGCCACCGTTACGTACGAACCTCACCAAGTAGAAGACAGGATCTCAGCAATAGTAAATTCTATTGATACCAGTACCTTGGTCAAAGTGTGGGGCGACTTTACTGCTGTCTGGGTGTTATCCATGCTGCTGGTAGTGGACATATAGATCACTTATAATCACAGTGCCGAAACTTCGCTACTTTGTGAGTATTCTGTACGTAATTCCATTTCTTTCCCTTGGATTTCATTAAAAGTTGTTTAGATATCAATCGGGTATTTGTTTTTTGAAGTACCCTGTATTTAAGAATTCAAGGATCTGATAAAATTCCGGTATCGGCTGTTACCAATTAACTGTTAATAGTGATAGCGTACCTTTCGAAATGTTTTCAAACGTTCTTTGCATAAGGAACAGTTTTGCGTATTGTTTTTTTTTTTTTTTTTTTTTTTTTCGCCCTTACGCCACCTACTGCAGGTGTTAGAAACTGGTTCATGGTACCAAATGACACTGTTTCCTGTCAGGATACGAAATGAGAATATTAGAACTGCAATTTTAGCTCCGATTTCAATAGTGTGATAAGTGCAGAGATAAAATATATTATCGGGACGATTTACTCAGTATAAAATCATTTTTCGTCATATTTTGTCGGTTTTACTGTATACGGATGCAATACTGAAACTGCAAATTAGTTAAATCAATGACTGCTGCTTTTGATAGAATGATATAGACGAAAATGGAACCAATATTGGGGAATCTGAATCCACATAAAACAATTTCTTGTTATCTCATTGCTTAACGCTTGCTCTATGGAAAACATATTGAAACCGGAAATGGTTAAATCCAAGTGACACCTTCTTTGGACATAGAATGCGCGTCTAAAAAACAATTTCTTACTATACTGTACTGTTTTCACTAAAATGTGATCAAACATCAAACGGTAACTGATAAAATAGTATCAGTGGAAGAATAAGACAGAAATTGAACCTATTCCTGAGACTCTATATTTAAAAAAAAAAAAACACTTTGAACGATTTTGCTCCATGGGGATCCAGTGTTAAAACCGGAAGTGATTTAACTCCCACTTCCGGTTTCAACAGACTGATAAGACCTACATGAAATCTTTTCTTGGAACCAAATTCATATTAGAAACCATTTCTCGTTATATTTTATTGTTTTTATTTGGATATTTGTCAACCAACTGACATAGTCATCGTAGGCTATAGGAATCTCTGTGCTTAACGAATCGCATTGTTTGGAAATGTATTAAATTTTGCACTTCTTTTACACACTAATGTTGTGGAAAGGATGAGGCAGAGAAGCTCTTTATAGGTCCCATCTTCTGGTATAGACATGACAGGTCATCATAAGAGCTTGACGTTGTGTTCGCTACACGTCATAATGAATGAAAAGCTGGATTTTCAGAACCCATTCCAAGGCGAGTGTTTGCGTCATATGAGGGACATAACAATGTTTCTTTTTTTTTAATTCGGTCAGTGCGTTTTAGCTCTTGTGAAACAAACTCTCCACTATTACATGAGATATGAACAAAAGTGTGTAAGATATAAGAGTGCGTATTGTGTTCGTTTCATGTGTGCTTTATACTTTATTTTGTTTTTCTCGATAAATTAATGTATAAAAATCTCTTTTTATTATACGTCCAAACTATGGTATGTGTAAATATGGGAGGTGTTATACAGTAAATATGTCCGTCCGTTCGCTGACAGGTATGAGAGCAAAAACTGTAAGAGAGCGAGAATCAATTTCGAAATTGATCCAGCGTCTCAATAATACAAACCATCTTTTACCATTAATCGTATATTAAAACCGGAAGTGGTGGAAATATGCGATTTCCGGTTTTTCTTACTAAATTCTGCGTCCCAAGAATAGATCCCTTATCTCTGTTCTAAAAATGGAAGTGTAGAAATTTACTTTTATTTCCAGTCTTAACATTAATCATATATCTATTAAAACCGGAACTGGTGGATATCATAGGCGGCGGCACAGTGAGTGCAGCTGCACCCACATTAACTTCGATTTCCAGATTTGCTACAATAATCCTTTATATTTTCTATATTTATTGTTTCCTATGTTTGGATATATTTGAGTGGTTTCTTAAGTCTGTCACAAGTTACGTGCTATCATACAGTGTTTTTCTAGGTTTTTTTTTTTTCCTTTAAGTAAAGCTGAAGGATTATTTTGGAGATCTTAAGGTTCAATAGTGCAGAGCGTTCTGGCAACAATGTTAGGATGTGTTGTCCCTTTCCAGCCTGCACCCACATTACCAAAATCCTGGCGCCACTTATGGTGGAAATATACGATTTTTTTTTTTTTTTTTACTAAATTCTGCGTCCCAAGAATAGATCCCATCTCCACTCTTATCTCTCTACTAAAACCGGAAGTATAAACATTTACTACTACGTTCGGTCTTACCATTAATCGTATGTTAAAACGGGAAATGATGGAAATATATGATTTCCGGTTTAGTACTCATCGCCTTACCGACATGCTTTCCTTACTAAATTCTGCGTCCCAAGAATAGATCTCATTTCTACCTTTATCTCTCTCTCTACTAAACCGGAAGTGGTAGAAATTTACTACTAATTCCGCTATTACCATTAATTGTATATTAAAACGAGGTGGTGGGCGGTTTCAGTACTGATCGTCTTACCAAGATGCTTTCCTTACTATATATTACGCCCCAAAAATAGATGCCATCTCCACCCTTATCTCTCTACTAAAACCGGAAGTGTTAAAATTCACTACTACTTCCGGTCTTACTACAATTGTATATTAAAACCGAAAGTGGTCGAAATATGATATTTTCTGCTTCAGCACTGATCGCTATACCGAGATGCTTATCTTAGTGTATTCTGCGTCCCAAGAATAGATCCTATCTACACCATTATCTCTGTACTAAAACAGGAAGTGTAGAAATGTACTACTACTTTCGGTCTTACAATTTATCGTACGTTAATGACGGAAGTGGTATAAATTTACTACTACCGGTTTCAATATTGATTTTCATAAAGAGAGTGAGAAGTATGTTTTTGATATGGGATTCAGTTTCCAAAGAATAAGTTTCATAATACCTACCTTTATGCATTTATTCAAACCACAAGTGGTGGAAATTATGATTTCGGTTTCAACACTGATCGCCATAGCGGAAAGAACGGTCATATATGTATTTTTAAATATGGATCCAATACCACAAGAATAGTTTCCATCTCCTACTTTATTCCTCTGTTGTAACTAGAAATGGTAAAACTTAACTAGCACTTCTGGTTCCAACATTGATTCCCATTCTACGGAAATAATAGGCGACAAATTTTTCTTTTTTTGGAGGGGGGGGAGAGGATTCAGCAACCCAAGAATAGCTTTTATCTCAGCTCTTATTCTGCTACTAAATCTGGAAGTATCAATTTTTACTTTTCAGTATCTGAAACATACCATCAAAGATAGCTATGCCACATGCTACACAGAATGGAGGAAGCGGTGGGAACTGTGTATCAATAAGAAGGGAAGTTTTTGAGAAGTAGACATAGATTAGTTCCCTGTATTTTGTTCGTGGAAATTACAACAACGTACTTTTGGTGTGTGTATCTCGTATACAATTATTCGTACTATACAGGCACGTAACCAAAGGGGGGGGGGGGCTGGACCAGAAATGAACCACTACTGAATGAAACGAAAAAAAAATAAGGAAGGATGAAACAAAATGAAATGAGAAAAAGAAGGATCAGCGTTAAAAATTTAAAACTACAGGAAACTTTTGGTTACTCTTTCTTATGAGGAGATCTACAACAACTATTGTGCTGCCAAAATGTCTTGAGCCGTGGCAAAAATGTGAACTAAAGCTCACACCCACGCGTTGAGCCAATAAAGGTTTAGCTGTTGCTAAGCGAGAGAAAGCGAGTGGAATTCCTTCAGCCGATAGCAGCGCTTGCAACGAAAGACTAGGGATCAAGTCAATGTGGTATATCTTTAATCTCGTTGAATTCATAAACTTCATTGCGGAGCAAATTGATAGAAAAATTAAGTTGATGCAATATATACGGATTTCAGTAAAGCTTTTCATACACTGGATCATGATATTTTATTGAACAAGCTTATTTCATTCAACTTTACTTTCAAAGCTAGACAATTCCTAATGTCATACCTCTTTCATCGCAGACAACATATAATTTATAAAAATATAAAAACTGCAAGTTTCATTGTAACGTCAGGGGTCCCTCAGGGCTCAAACCTTGGTCCATTATTATTCTTAATTTTTATAAATGATCTACCAAATTGTACTAAATTATTATTTGCTGATGATGTAAAACTCTATCGAAGAATTTCCCAGCCCTCCGATGCTCTCGCACTACAAGAAGATCTAAGCGCACTACATACTTGGTGTATATCGAACAATCTTAACATTAAAAAATGTAACATTATTACATTCACTAAGAAAACTAATAATCTAAAATTTAATTACAGTGTAAACAACATTCCTGTACAAAGAGTGGACACTAATTGATTTAGGGGTCACTATTAGCTCCAACTTTTCCTTCAAGAAGCATATCAATCGCATTGTTAGTGAAGCCTACAGAAACCTCGGCTTCGTAATCAGACTTGGCTTTGACTTTTCAAATACTAATGTTCTTAAAACCCTGTTAATAGTTACGTTAGATCCAAACTTGAGTACTCTTCAATCATATGGCATCCCAACAATCAGAAAAACAAAGCACGTCTTGAAACGATTCAATTTCGTTTTGGGAAGTACTTAACTTATAAGGAAACCGGACTATATCCAAAATTCGAAAAATATACCGACCTCCTTCGTAAGCACGATATCTTATCTCTCGAAGATAGACGTACCACTCAACTTTTGATTTTCTTAATGAAATTATTGCAAAATAATATAGACTCTGAGTATTTACTATCCCAGATAGAATTACATGTTCCAGGTAAACGCACACGTCCTAGAAATATTACTTTTCATTTACCTACAGCTAGAACAAATACGCTATACATGTCACCTATTAGGAGAATGTGTTATATTTTTAACTCCTATGCTGAAAGTAATCCTGAACTTGACATATTTACTATAAATGACCGTTCTCTAAGAACTCTTGTGCAATCTTATTGAAGATTCATTAATTAAAATGGCCATATCTATAAGCTATAAATGTGTATTTGTAATTATGTAAGTGAATTCATGCATGCTCTAACTATATACAAACTGGCTAGCTCACTATCATTAGGTAATATACCTGTTGTGATCTATATCTAACCATAAATAAATAAATATGTATTACTTGCAATACATGGTGGCGAGGTGAGCGATATATCCTGGAAGAGTCGAGGAATTTGAAATTTCTAGAAAAGTTACGGAATTCTCAGAATTTCTGCTACTAATCAGTGAGATTTCTCCGAAAGCATAGTGCCGTTGTGTAACAACGTGGACATTTTTTATCATAATTTTCGTCATCGCATCCTTGCAGTGTCAAACATGTTATTTCAAAAACAATTTTCTACTGCTCCTTTAACCTGTCATTTGGAACAGTAGTTGGCGGAATAATTAAAACAAAAATTTATGTGCAAAGAAAGTTCTCTTAACATCTAATTCAACAGAGAAAGAAACACAGATATTGTAAAATAATTTACAAGACATTATTGAGTATGTACTTTTTATAATAGTGAATATGTACTTTTTGTAATAGTTGAGGTCATAATGAAAGGAAAATTGTTATATTTGAATGAACAGAGGAAGGACGTAAATATTGTAAAATATTTTTCAATATTTTTTTTATTATTATTATTTTACTCGAGATTTCTTCATAGTTTATTAAAATACTTACCAACATATCCTCATTTTATTGTAATAACAAATTCAGTACATGTTGATAGCAAAGTAGTTTAGATTGATCGAGCTCCTGGGCCTTCAGAATTTCATGACACGCCCCCTCCCTCTCCCCGTTACGAGATCCAGGCTAAACGAACCAATATATGTTGCCAGTAAAATAGTTTAGAATGATCGAGCCCTTGGTGTGATGACCACAGTATTTCATGTGACGGATTTCCCCCTTTACGAAATCCTGGCTACGTGCCTGTACTATATGTAGTATGAAATCTGATGCAGAAAATCTGTAAACAGCAAAAAATGCGATAGGCCTACTTTTTTTTTTTTTTTTTTTTTTTTTTTTTAACAATATAGATGTACAGGATTGTGGAAACTACAGAGGAATCAATTTAATGTCACATACGATAAAGATTTGGCAGGAAATTGTAGAATGGTGATTATAGGAGGAAAGGTCAATAGGAGAAAAATGATTTGAATTTATGCTAGGAAAGAATACAACGGATTTATTTCTTTATACTAAGACGAATTATGGAAAAACATAAGGAACCCTAGTCGAAAGTACGTCATACTTGACCCATCTGTATTGGTATGATTCATGTAAGCAGAATAGTACAAATTATCACGAACTCTAAACATATTTGATTTGTGTCACCCATAGCAGCATACTCGATAGGCTCCATATATGCTAATGCTCGGCATGAGTAATTGCAAAAATACGTTGGCCCAACGTAATTTACATGTTGGCCAACCAAAAGTTGTCATCTATTTAGCCAATAATTTCGGTAGAATCTAGGTGGAATGTTTGTCGGCATGGTTAGGAATTAGGAATTGCACAAATAAAATATAAAAATAAGGTACAGCGGGGTAATTTGAATAATTTCAAACATTTTCTCATATATCTCAGAAACTGTAATTGGTATTCAAATACAAAATTGTGAACAAAAACTTTGAACCTTACTATTACTTAACCATTTTTCTTAAGATAGTAGCTATCTGAGATACATCATTGTAAAATTTGGGTATTCAATTTCCCCGCCGAAATTTCGAAAAACGTAAGTGCGAGGGGCAATTTGAACAACGAGTAGGGTAATATGAATAACCAAAAAAAAAAAAATAATAAGCAAGTCTTATAGAAATAATGTATAAACTATTTAATAGTTAGATTGCAAATTCTACGGTAGTTGCAATATACTAATTTTGAATGAAAAGAAGCACATAAATTGTAAATATGCGTCACCTGTATCTATCTTTTTGAATGTAGGCCTACACGAAAAAAAAAGTTAGGAACACTATCTAAGGCAAAGAGCCGTAATAGATTAATTCATCTTCCATCGTTAGCATTTAACGACAACGACAACAGATAAACAGTTTTTGACCTGCACCGAGACAGACTTAGTGGAACCATGTCTTACAACACTGGCAACGAATCCAGTCTCCCTTTCTAGCAGAACGTTCTGAATAGTAATTAAGAAGGCAAAAACAGCAATTCCATGTTTGACTCATTTCCTGCAGCCATCTTTAGATTTAGGCCTACTTCTTCGTCACTGGAAGGGGTAGAGGATATCAGTTTCTTTCGAGTTTTCATTTTTTTTTTCTTGGCAGGTTCTGTATTAGCACTCTTCTTTCTTGTAGTGTCCTTCGATTTGGTTGCACCCGATGCTTGTGTCTTTCCTCGGAGTTTTTAATTCTCATTGCCCGAATATTTTGAGAAGTTGAGTGGCATGATTTTCCTGTGACACGATGTCTCTTCTGCACAGAAACTTTTTTGGCCTGGGAAGCACTTGTTGTATGGGTTCATCTATAGGCTTCGTTGGGACAAAGTTTTGAGAACCATGACTGGAAGAAGAAGGCGTGTTGTTAAGGTCTTCTTCCCGAGAAGACTGCTCCACAAAATGTGTAACAAGGCCATACGTTTCCGAAGGGGCGAATCGAAATTCTTCAATAGCTTGTGGACTAAAGGGGTATATACCGGGCCATGAAAACCCATTAACTGCCAGTCCATCAGAACCTGTCCGCTTCCAGGCTTCAGAGAACAAAATGCAGAACTGAGATTTACTAATCACTGAACTCGAGTTTTGGTGAATTCAGATAGTTGCCTCTTGGTGGTAATTGGCTTTAAGGGCCTTAAATCAGAGCGATCGAGTGGTTGTAATACGTGTGCTGTGTGTGGAGGTAGGTAAAGCATTTCGATGTCATGACTTTGACGGAACTATAAGGACAAAAGTTGTGAGTGAGATTTTGGGTTTTAAAGTCCGGATTTTGGCGTACGCCTTTGAATATTACTACAGGAGGTACGAAAGACCCTCTGGCATTGCAGCATGTTATCACTGTTACATTTTCCCCGCGCTCAACAGATGTTAAACTTATCACCTCTTTTCTACCCTTTTCTGCAAGAATTTTAGGGGCTGTTATTTAGAGGAAGTCTACTTTCGTCCATATTATAAATATGGTTAGAATGGTTTATGGAGATTATACTCGTTCATTAATTTTCCCAGTAAGTCAAAATAAGAATTCGAAGTTTCATTGTTAACACCAGAAGCTCTCGCTTTTGACAAACAAATATAAAATTGTAGGCCTATAGTTCTAATTTCACTGGTATTCAAATTGCCCCGGTTTGAATTATCCAAATTGCCACGCAGTCAACAAATATGCCATTCGCATTGTATGAAAACTGCTCATTAGTTGACGCTAGCGTATATCAATGCCCTACATGCTACTGATACGATTTTAATCTAGAGCGGTTTCATTTTATTCAGTTAATAATAAGGAAAGCTTAAGGAAACAACGTTGACAATTATAACGATCTAAAAATAGACATATTCGTTCTTACGCCTTGCAGAAAGCAAAAAAGTCTTGTAAGCCTTCAGAACCGCAAGAATAGTTTGTATTTCTGAGAGCGACTTCTGCTGACCACCACCTACAAATTCACCACAGGTTCATTAACATGGCGAGCCGCGTTTCCACTCCAGCTGGCAAAATGCTGAACATTATTCAATTTCTTCGCCTATTCGAATTACCCCGCTGTACCCTATGTTTGCTCAACGTAGTTTAAAATATATGTTGGCCAACCAACAATTTGCCATAATTTCGGTGTGTTGGTGGGCTAATTGTCGGTATGGTTAGGAATTAGGAATTACACAAATAAAATTGAAATATACGTTTGCCCTACGTAGTTCAAGGTTTATGTTGACCAACCAACAATTTGCCGTCATTTATCCAACAATTTCGACCTCGCAGTCCCAGTCATAATTTCACTTCTATAGGGATTAGATTGGTAATTGAGTCCGTTGGTCAATGCTCGGTAAAGCGCCAGTTACAATGTAGACGAACGTCGACAGTTGGCTACCCGATAGTACCCCACTGTTGGGCCTAATGTATCTGCTGCTAGGGACATGGTTGTCACTACCAGAGGTGCCCGTTTTAACCTAATGTCACTCTTATGCCATCAATCCCACAACACGCTGTATTGACCTCATTCCATCATTAAGTGATATCACTGTCACTCACACCAGTGGTTAAATTCAGCCGGGGCTCAGCCCCGGTACTTTTTTGGGTGCCGGGGCTGAGCCCCGGATCTTTTCTCGTTGCTTTTTTAACTTTCTCTAAACTATAGAAATAATATTGATAAAATCCGTACTTTAACTTTCCTTTGACACTGTTTCGGTAACTTGGTGGCTCACATAATGTAAAATTGCATGTGCATTATTGAGGCAACTGGGAATTGAGAAAATAGCAGAAACAAGGTTCTTTTCTCTCCGGCCGCTGCTGGTAGTTTTCTTTTTTCTATTTGTTTTTCAACAGGGGTAGAGTTGAGCTATAAAATCCTTGGGGGGGGATGTGTCAGAAACTAAGTTCTTTCTTCTGCTATCTTCAAACGAACTACAAAATAAAAATAAAACAGAAATAAAATTACTAATTACCTTTCCTCTTTTTTCTGAAAGCTATAGATGCGGGAATTTCATCTTGCAAACTCAAAATTGACCTTCTACACTTTCTATGGCATTAAAGTAATTCATAGGGTTTGCCAAATGCTTGCTAACTCTTCTTCTTCTTCTTTTTTTTTTCAAAAACCTCCTTTCTGGCTTCACTGGTGTTGTTTTCGCAAAGTCAGAATACAAGGAAGCTTCTTGTTTTTTTTTTGGTTATGTCAATTTATGTAGGCCTTTCGGTCTCTTCGTTTTCTTTTGGGACACGCTGAAAAGGGGAAGGGAGAAGGCGGGGTCACTCCGACAATTTATAATTTCACATCTTCCGAGGGCTATGTGGTAACCTTTTTTCCCCTCTTACATGGTGGTGTGTGTACAAGTGACGGCAGCATTGGCAGAAATTTCTATAAATTGGCATCAAAGCCTGTCGAATGGAAAGGTTGAACCATGTGAGGCTACTTAATTTTTGTAAACAAGAGGTCCAAGAAAGAAGGCTAAACAGAAAAGTAGAAAATGAAAACCTCATAACAAACCTCCTTCTTGATAGATGCCAAATGCAGGCTCCATTGAGAGAAGATTATCCCTTACAGAAACCGAAAAGAGAGGTCCGAGATCCCTTATATTTATTTTCAATATCGGGTTTGGTGGCAGGTCATTTCCGTGGAGAAGGAGGGATCATTGGTCATGTAGCACTTTCTGTCTCTATTGCCACCAAATTTCCACGAGTTCGTAGCCGCAAAAATAGAAACCAATAAAAACATTAAAGCGAAAATTCCTTCTGCCCCGAAATAAAGTCCTTTTCTGAAGTAACAAAGAAGCAGCTGCTAGTCTTTGACGGCTGCAGAGTTCTATGCCCATAATTTGACAACTTTATTTCGAAACTTTTCTTTTTTCAACCCGAAAAATTGGTTAGTTGCGCTCTTTAGTGCAGGATAAGACGACGGTAGTTAGTCCGGTGCGATAGTTGTGCGTTTGTTCGCGATATTTTGGTTTTGTTACCGTAGTTATTTGGTTAAGTAACATTTCGGTAATATAAACGTAAGACGCATGTGCTGATGTGAAGCTGATCAACAGTACAGTTTAACTAGTTAATTTTAATAACAAAGTGAAAAAGGTTTCGTCGACTTCGTACTCGCATTGTTGTGTATAAGACAAGTGTTTTATATATATATATATATATATATATATATATATATATATATATATATATATATATATATATATATATATATATATGAATGCCACTCATTCTAGCTTTGGAACTTCTTTTATAAAATAACAGACAAATTCTGACCAAAGCATATATTAACTAATAAATAATAGCGTTACAGTTTCGGCAAATTAACTTTGCCTTCATCAGACACATTATCTGATAATGTGTCTGATGAAGGCAAAGTTAATTTGCCGAAACTGTAACGCTATTATTTATTAGTTAATATATGCTTTGGTCAGAATTTGTCTGTTATTATTATATATATATATAATTTTAAACGTAAGAATAATTCGGACACACGGATGCGAATGATGCGAAACGAAAGTGTAGTGACAGTGTTCATGTAGTGTGTGAAAATAATTCTAAAGCTTCCGAAAATATTTCTAAGAATGTTGGAAATGTTCAAAAAAGTTGTAGCTAACACGAAGATAACGAATCAAGCACAATGGAGGGCATACCGGCTTGTTGGATGCATGAGCAATGGCTAATATTTAAAGGTAAATACTCTTGGTTATTTTATAACAGTGGGGCATTAGGATGCATGACGTGTAAAGAAGTACAAACTCTAGGCGTGTGTTTTTCTGAGCAGGGTATTCATATTGCACCAGAGTGGGCAAAAGCCTTGATTCATATTAAAGGGGAACGTTGTAAAGCTGATCAGCAAAAGCAGCTCAGAAAGAAAATTTATGAGCATAGAGATTCAAAAGCACACACATTGCACACACAAATGTTTATCACATTGCAAAACACAAATGCTTAACGGGTTAGATATTGGGAGCACTTTGCAGAGTAATGTCAGTTGTACCGGAATAGTACATCATATCGCGAAAGAAATGAGACACAAATTGTAAATAGCATTATTGATCGTAGAACCAAAATTTCCATTCTTCTAGACGAAAGTACTACAGTAGCTAACCAAACTGTGCTTATAGTGTATTTGCAAGGGGGCAATAAATGATGGAGCTGTCACAATATTCTTCGATTTGATTCCTTTAGAAAGGATCAAGGCGATTGATATTAAGAACTCACTCATGGAATGCCTAGAGAAGCAAGGGTTGAGTAAAGAATTGCTCCAGAATATCTTGATTGGGCCCAGAAAGAGAGAGGAAGCATATAGTGGAGAGAAGTACAGAGATCCATAAAAGAGAAATATTTTAAAGGAGTTACCTTGAAAGTGAGTGGCAGTAAAAACAGCGCTTCGGAAATTAACAAAGGACAGTTCTATGAGAGTGTTATTACAAACTTGAACAGAAGGTGCTTGACTGAGAAGGACACTGTGTACTCCGAAATGATGAAAATTATTTACCCTGAGTACTGGTCGGAAAATATTAATGTCGATTATGGAGAACAAGACTTGAAAGAATTGTGTGAATAGTGAAGGCAGGCAGGTCTTGGGGGGAATGAAGGTATTAATGCAGTGTGTGCAAACGATATCAGTCAGCAATGCTGAGTGTGAGAAAGGTTTCAATGTAATGAATAATGTTGTCCCGCCAACTAGAAACGCGCTATCGGTTGAAAGTGTGTCATCTTTAATGACAATAAATATTAACCCTTTCCGGTACCCGGTTTTTTGGGCTATTTTTTAGACTTTCAGTCAAGCAGCTACTGCATCGTCACTATTTATCCTAGGATCATGGTTCATACCTCATTCTCTTCAGAATGGAGCTAGCTTTCATGCTCATACCATATACCAGGAGCGGGAAAAATGATGTCAAAGGGAAAATTTCGGAGGGATTTTTTCTCGCACTTTGGGCCCCTCTGGAGCGGCCCTGTGTGAACATAGCCGTTTAAAAAAAATCTGATAAATAGTACTTAGTATACTAAATGTGTGTGCCAAATTTCAAGTTCCTATCTTGAATACCAAGGGCGGGAGAAATTTTATCAGGAATTCCCACCATGCCCCAAATTACCGTAAAACACCATGATCTCAGGTAAAAAATTTCCTGAGACATCCCTAATTACCCTAGGGTCATGTTTCGCCCATCATTCTCTTCAGCTTAGAACTGCCTTTCAGACGGTATGACTCACGTGTCTCCATCATGTATCTAAGGCGGGAAAATGAGGAAAAACGGGATTTTTTGGGTCTAAATATCCTTTTTTCAACTTTTAGCTCCCCTGGACCTCCCTGTTTTAACGCAGAGATCTGAAAAAATCTGGTAAATACTACTCGGTGGGCTGAATGTTTATGCACAATTCCAATTTTCCAGGTGCAAAAGTAAGCCAAAAAAAAAAAAAATACCGACAATGTCCCATATTCCCGTATACAGAGGGAAATTTTTAAACATTCCGTGAGACATCCCTAATTACCCTAGGGCCATGTGTCGCTCATCATTCTCTTCAGAATAGAACTGCCTTTCAGGAGGTACCATTCACTTATCTCCATCATGTATCTAAGGCGGGAAAATGATGAAAAACGGGATTTTTGGGTAAAAATATCCCTTTTTTCAACTTTTTGACTCTCTGGATACCCCCCTGTTTTAACACAGAAATCTGAAAAAAAAAATCTGGTAAATACTACTCGGTGGACTGCATGTTTGTGCAAAATTTTAATCTTCTACGTGCAAAAATAAGCCCGCCAAAAATACTTTACATAAACCTCCCCAAAAAGTATTACACGAAAATATAAATTTTCGACTTATGACGTCATCACCTCCTATGTCTCGACGCAGGAAGATGTGAAACCATACGTAACGTCTTCTAGAATGCCTCTGGACTTGAAAAAAAAAAACGGACGAAAAAGCTCAAATAGGAGAGTTATAACGCAATGTACCATGAAACACCCCGTATGGTACAAATTGTACCATGGGATTCCCAAAGGTGGTCCGCCATTGTCACACTGGGATCCCCTCCCGTACGTTAAGCGCTGGATATCCCAAGGAAGAAACACCGCCCTCTCAAGTTGCAAGAAAAGCCAGGAAGGGCCCCGGTACTTTTTCATCACGAATTTAAGCACTGACTCACACCAAGATTTGTAACTCGCACACGCTTAACTTCAAGTACACTTCGTGAAATTAAGAGGTCAAGCGTCAGTCCTGAGGTCGAAAGCTCTGACCTCATGAGTTCGGCCACATGTGGTTACCATTCTCTTTTATACATATTCTAAGTTCCTACGACTATTTGTATTCTATCAACATTACCAGTCTCAGCGGTAGCCGTGCTTCTCGCATTTGCTTTCACAAATCGTACACACTCATAATATTTAAATTAAGACAGAGGACTTGAATAAAAAAAGAAGAAAACTTCATCTTGAAATAGGAATTAAACTTGTAGTCAGCAGAAAACAAAATGAGCTTCTTTCCATCCTTCCTGGTTTTCATAATGAAACCGAGGAAAGGACATCTATTCAAAAGAGTGGAGGTCGTCGGTGTTGGAATTTATTGCTGCCGAGGGAGTAATAAATGAAGATTTGCTAACACATAGAATGAAGGGAGATATTTTTTTCATCTTTTGTATTAAAGAAAAAAAAGAAATATTAAGATTTCTTCTAGATTTTGAGACGAGCTTTGTTTCTGTATGAGTACATTTTCATAATGTTAAAAGCTTTATCTAATAACTCTTTGTGAAAAGAGAAGATTGGGACGCTGTCAAAATTTCAAATGCAATATTCGAATATTTTAACTATTTTTTGTTATTTGGATACTGGAAGAAACTAATTTTTTCGAATAATTCGTAGCAAAGATACCCACCGTGACCTAATCTCAAGGTTACGCCATTAATACGAAATCATGCTCACTTAACCTCATATTCATAACATAATTTCATCCTCACGCTTACATTACCAGTATTGACATCACTTTCACTCGACCTCAAACTCACATCATAATTTTGACATCACGCTTACTCGACCTCATCATGTCAGTGTCACTCTCGCCCAACCTCATGATCACCTGTGTGATTAACGTACTCGCCTTTGGTGTGGGAGACCCACGTTCGATTCTCGGAAGAAGTTCATGTGGTTTGAATCCCACGTTAAGCTGTTGATCCAAGTTTCATATAACCTCACTACTAAAAGGGATACTAAACTTCCATCCAACTAAACAACTAATCGATCTCACGTTTACACTTTTACGACGTCACACTCGCTTGACCTCACGATAAGAAGATCGTGATGACAAAACTAAAACGACCTCACTGACGCTCACATCATTTCGACATAACGCTAATTCGACCTCACATTCACATCATAACTTTGACGGTACTTTTACTCGAACTCATTCACATAGCTAATTTCGACATCACTCTCACATCACCAATCTGATTGTGAGATCACGCTTTTTTTTTAACTATACTATGTGAAAGTGTCGGAAGTATTCTAGAACTGCTTTGTCCGTCCGTCTGCCGACAGGTATCAGAACTAAAACAATCAGAGATATCCAGAAGCGTGTTCTTGCAATCGATTCATCGTCCCAAGAATAGGTTCCATCTTCTTCATTGACCCTCTATTCAAACCGGAAGTGGTTCAAATTAACCATTTCCGGTGTACACATTTATCGCCATAGAACAAAAATGGTAATAGATAACGACAAACTGTTTTCTTCAATCGATTTAGCATCTAAAGACAACGTAAAATGACTATCAACAATACTCTAGGAAAATCGAAAGTGCTTCAAAGTTACTATTACTTCCAGTTTCAATACTGATTTCTCCGAGTATTCCTTCCCGGAAGTGAGAGTCTGGAAGGTTGTGAAAATAGTCATCTACGACCCTCTCAACTTCTTCATTCGATGTGAAGCGTTTCCCAGAAAGAAATTTCTTCAAGTTTGGGAACAGATAGAAGTCCGATGGTGCCAAATCAGGAGAATATGGGGATGGCAAATCCCGCAGTTTTCCCATCGCCAACGCGCGCTTGTGCATAGGTGCGTTGTCCTGGTGAAAGATGATTTTCTTCTTCTTCAAGCCAGGCCTCTTCTCGTGAATTTTGGCATCCAGCTGGTTAAGAAGGTTGGAGTAATATTCGCCTGTAATTGTTCTATCTTTTGCAAGGTAATCAATTAACAGGATTCCTTTCGCATCCCAAAACACACTGGCCATGACCTTTCCGGCCGATACGATTGTCTTCGCTTTCTTCGGCGCTGCACCAGCGGCTTCCACTCATTGCTTGGACTGCTGTTTCATTTCTGGCGTGTAGTGGTGAACTCATGTCTCATGCATTGTCACAAATCGGTGCACAAAATCGGTCGGATCCCTTTTGAATCGGTCCAAAGATTGCTGCGAAAATCGTTTTCGTATTTGCTTTTGGTCGGCAGTCAGCAAATGCGGCACCCATCTTGCGCAGAGATTTCGTATCCCTAGTTCTTTGGCAAGATGTTTCGCACCCGTTCCTCCGATATCCCCACACCCTCAGATATCTCACTCACCTGTCGTCCAACACGATATCATGGTTGTGCGACGACGTTTAAATTCAGCTGCCCACTTTTTAACGGTTAAAATGCAAAGAGCAGAGTCCATGTAAACTTTTGTCAACTTCGGATGAATTTCTGTAGGGGTTAATCCATCCAAAACGAAAAATTTGATTACCGCACGATATTCAAGTTTATCCATTTTCATAACTAACACGTGAGACGTCTAACTGCAACAATGCCTGCACACAAACTACTTGAGAGAACAAGTTGACATTTGTTATACGAATAACTGAAAAGCGCCCCCAGGCAAGAACAATAACATTTTGCTGATTGGAGTGCCATCTCTGGATCAGGCCGAGAACTTTTCACCCGCCCTCGTATAGAACAAAAACTTTTTTTCACAATCGATTCAGCTTGCCAAGAGTAGGTTCCATCTTTTCCGTTAACCCTCTCTTCAACCCAAAAGTGGTTCAAATTAACGATTTTTCAACGTTTAAACACCGTAAAACAAAAACAGTAAAGAATAGCGAGTAATTGAATTTTGATATGAATTCAGTATCCGAGGAACAGATTCTATCTTTGTTCTTATTAATCTATTCCAATCAATAGTTACAGATGTACTACAACGAAACTTTTTTTTCTACAGTTCATAAATAAATAAACGATCTGTTCCAGCAAAGTAGAAACTATTATCACTTTTTATATACTTTGTGATTATATAAAAATTAGTTTTTTTTCGATTTTACTTGAGAATTTATCCTCAAATGTGTGTCAATTTATTCAGCTCAATGCCATATATCCATTCTATTGATATATTGGGTGCTCAAAAATGGCGCACAGGAACAACGTTATTCTTTAGAACCAAAATATAGCGAAAATATTGTAATGGTATACCATCAGGCGGTTTGGGAACAAAACCTCGTGGCGAAAACCTCATAGACCAAAACCTCGCCTGATTAAAACATCGCGGCCCAACATTTCGCCTAGCCGAAACCTCACATGGCCAGAACCTCGCCGCCCAAAACCTCACGGGACAAAATCTCGCCTGGCTGAAACCTCACCTCCCGAAACCTCTCTGGCCAATACCTTGCTCAGTGGCGGCGATTGGACGTTAAAATTGGGGAGGCAAGATATGATCTGAATATGTGTATATCAATGTTTGTTAGTGTTCCTGGTTGTTTCTAACACTGTTTGACGACAGGTTGTATAACTAATAGGATACTATCTTTTTCGGTTAAAATACCATATATCGTGTTTCATATTTAATTAAGTAAATTGACAAGAGCAACGCACCTAGACACTAACCCTTGATTCGTTGCTCATGAACATCTTAAAATTCTGTCTGGAAAATTGTGTGATCAGATTATTTAATAACATATTTGTAAAATGAATACATAGAAAGGATATTATTAATCATACTAATGAATAATGAGGCTTGTTTTGCAGAAGTTATATTGAAACTGGGGGTTAATGAACAACTTACATTGTTAATTCCACACTTGCCATTAAATGTATGTTATTACTCTTAGAAAATGAAAGACAGTAAATACTACAAGCATATGCTACGACGCAATTGTAATATTAATTCCTTTGAATTGCAATTAAAACGCAATTCCTGTAGCTGTCAACTCCACGGGAAGACAAATAACCAATACACATTTACGCAACGACAAATATCAACTCCACGGGAAGACAAATAACCAATACACATTTACGCAACGACAAATATTATATGGTACCATTTTTTTCTATGAACCAGTAATATATGCAAAAACTTTACATTTCCAAATGAAACTATATACATTGTATAAAACTATATACATTAACCATTTTAAATTATGGCTTTTTAAAGGTAAACTATTGAAATTCATTCAATCAGTTATAGCATCATCCCTATTTATCCTAGGATCATGGTTAGTACCTCATTCTCTTCAAAATAGAATAACCTTTCAAACGGTTCCATTTACGTTTTCCTATCAGGTCCCTAAGGCGAGAAATTTTGAGGAAAATCTCGATTTTTTCCGATTTTTTTCAAACTTTGATCCTCTCTGGATCCCCTTTGTTAAAGCACAGATCAAATAATCAACTGGAAAATACGAAGGGGTGTACTAAATGTGTATAAAAAATTTCAAGCTTCTATCTTGAAAACTAAGTGCGGGAAAATATTTACCAATGAGCTGAGAACATTCCCACAATTCCCCAGATGACCCAGATGTAATATAAAATTTTCCTGAGACATCCCTCTTTATCCTAGGATCATTGTTCGTACATCATTCCCTTTAGAATAGAACATACTTTCAAACGGTACCACTCACATGTCTCCATCATCTACCTGAGATGGGAAAATCATGAAAAAATGGATTATTTGTTTAAAAAACATTCTTTTTTTGTATTTTTTGCCCCTGTGTACCCCCTGTTTTAACACAGAAATCTAAAAATACTGAGGAGTGTACTAAATGTGTGTTCAAAATTTCAATGTTCTAGATGGAAAAGTAAGCCCGCCAAAAATAATATTTCTACAATATTCCAGATTCCCGTATAAAATAGGATCTCAGGTAAAAATTCCCTGAGACATCCCTATTTATACTAGGATCATGGTTCGTACAGCATTCCTTTTAGAACAGAACAGCTTTTCAAACGGTACTATTCACATGTCTCCATCATGTGTCTGAGGAGGGAAAATCGCAAAAAAAAAAAAAAAAATCTTTGTTAAAAAGATATTCTTTTTTTTAACCTTTTTGCTACTCTGGGCTTCATGTTTTATCGCAGAAATCTGAAAAGAATCTGGAAAATATTAAGAGGTGCACTGAATGTGTGTGCAAAATTTCAATCTTCTACGTGCAAAAGTAATAAAAAAGTCATAACAAAAATATTTTTTATTTATGACGTCATCACACTGTACGTCTCGACGCAGAAAGGCGTGAAAGCATATGTAACGTGTTCAACAATGCCTCCAGGCTTGAGAAAGAAAACAGAAGTAAAAAGCTTTTTTGGTACTTTTTTAAATCGAATAATGAAGATTCTAGCCTATCACCGAAAAATAGATGATGTAATTTAAAAGAGTTAGGTGGTCACTTCAAAAAGTGGGGGGGGCAACTGCTCCCTCTTGCCCCCCCTAATCGCCGCCCATAACCTCGCTTGACTAAAACATCATCGCCGAAACTCTCGCGACAGCAAATCTCGTTTACGTGTGCAGGATGTCAATACAGGAAAAAAGTTCATCAGCGATTTTGGTCGGAAACGCTTAATTACGGCGATAGGGCCAACTAACGGTAATTAATGGAGTTGATCATAGGGTGACTACACTGAATAAAACAACCTACAAACGTGTTCAGAATACTTCAATACAACTAAAGTGTTTATCTGCGACTTTGGTTGGAAACGCTTAATTACGGAGATATGCTAATTAAAGGTAATTAGAGTTGAGTTGATTTTAGTTTAGCGTCCCTTTCAGCAGCGAGGCTATATGAGACGTGGACCTACTGATTAACATGGAATCCGAACCACATGAGCTCCCGCCGGGAATCGAACCCGGGTCTCCCACGCCAAAGGCGCGTACGCTAACCGCTTAGCCACGAAGGAGCTCTAAAGGTAATTAGAGGAATAACCATTTGTAGATACTACCTGGCTCAATTTTCTAAATTTTTAGGGCCGCGGTGGCTGAGTGGTAGAGCGCTTACTTCTGGTGCTTCGGGTCCCTGGTTTGATCCCACCTCGCACCAAGTGAACTTTGTAGTGGACAAACGCTATGCGTGGGTTTTGCTCAGGGTTCTCCAGTTTCCTCCCACTTTTTTCATTCCGCCATTTCATTCATTTCTCATCATCACCGTCTCTTTTAGCCTAGCCGGCATAACCGTGGGACGTAAAACTGAAAGATTTCATTTTATAAATTTTTCTTTCATAGATACTACCTGGCTTATTTTCTTAATTTTTGCTTTGTAGATACTACCTGGCTTATTTTCTTAATTTTTGCTTTGTAGATACTACCTGGCTTATTTTCTTAATTTTTGCTTTGTAGATACTACCTGGCTTATTTTCTAAATGTCTTTGTAGATACTACCTGGGTCTTTTTTTTTTAATTTTGCTTTGTAGATACCACCTGGCTCACTTTCTACATGTTTCACCATGTTCATTATCTTTAAGTTGTTCATTATTTAAAAAAAAATGGGGATGAGCTTAGGGAAAAGCCTTAAGTAGTTCAAATAATGATAAAAAAAAAATGTTCAACCGATGACTTGAATAATTTTAACTGTACCACACAAGTAAGTATTTTTTTCCTTCAGTAGATTATTATTAACATAGGACTAACAATAAAACTCTCATACAGTTTTAATGTTAGCGAAGATATATTGTCCCTTCCGTCACTTTATACTTAAGTTACATAACTTTGTTAAAATGGAGATGGCCCTTGGAAAATCGAACCCTGTTTCTTAGAGCCGCAAATGTCGTTCAACTTTTCAGGGTTCCTTTAATGATATTCCATCCTGTTCTGTGAGTAAACAATGGTGATATTGGAAACTAAATCACGAACAACGAAACCTTTCTTAGAGTGAACACTACGTATGCCATATTGCCTATTTCACAGTATTTCTGCTACACATTGTGGGAGGAATAATGAACAGGAGCTATTTAAGGTCGGAACTTCTACTCTATTATGCTCCTCCGAATGAACTTTCCCCCAAAACATCTGTCGTAGCACGCGACCTTTTCTCATCATCCAGGGTGAGAACAGCACATTCTGGTCTTCCACACGGCTACATCTCAATTTCCTTTCCCTAGATTGCTCTGGGGTCTTCTGTAAATGAGAAGTATGCTTTGTTAACTAATCAAGATAGCGTAATAGTGTTCGGGGGAAGCATTCTGTTAACCAAATGGTTCATATGCTATCTCCGAGTGCAGTTGATTCTAAGTTAATTTCTCCATAAAAACAAATTTTCGGAAGATTTTTGAAGATATTTTTAAAACGTGGATTAAATGTCTTAATAAGAGGTTCCATCTCTTCCTTTAAAATTATTCAAACCGGAAGTAGCATAAATCTACCACGTCTGGTGTCAACATTGTTCACTATAGATCAAACACAGTAAAATGAAACGAGAAATGGTTTCTTCATACGGATTAAGTGTTGCAGGAATACGGAAGTATATTCCACCACCTCCCTTATCTCTCTATTAAAGCAGTATGCGGTAAAAATCTACTACCACTTCTGGTTCTAATATTGGTCTCCATAAAATAAAAATGGTAATAGATATCGAGAAACGGATTTTTGATTTGGATTGAGGATAGCTAGAATAAATCCCATCTCAGCTCTTATCCTATAGAAGCCGGAAGTGATAGACACTTACCACCACTTCCGGTTCTAATATTGGTCTCCATAAAGCAAAAATGGTAATAGACATCGAGAAACGTTTATTTATTTATTTATTTGGATTCAGGATACTTAGTATAAATCCTATCTCAGTTCTTATCTTATAGAAGCCAGAAGTGATAGAAATCAATTACCATTTTCGGTTTCAACATTGATTCCTGGAGAGCTCAAATTGGCTAGAAACAGTTTATACAAGTCACTTCTCTTACTTTAACTTTCTATTGTATCCAGAAGTGGTATTTAAACAACTTCTGCTTTCAATATTGAGTCTCCGTTGATTGGAAATCTATCGTAGCTTCATAAGGTAAAATTTCGTTGTTATAAGAGGATGAATAAACTGGAGATATTTTAAAAGAACGTTTATTTATTTATTTATTTATTTTTACCATTAATAATTATCTTCAAAGAGCTTGCCTTGTACCTGCACATACCTACTAGAACGGCGACGCATCTTTGGAATCCTGAAACTCATCTCCTTCGATGTCCTTTTGTACATCTTTTGCTGTTTAAAAACTGCCTGAGGCTGCACAAAAAAATAAAAAGCCTTTGTACATCGAAAATTACTGGACAGACAGTGCAATATGGGATGGCGCATTGTTATATTGAAGAAAATAGTACTCGGTAATGTTTAATGAACTCGTTTTTGAAAAAAAATGAAATCTTTAAGTTTTACGTCTCGTGGTTATGCCGGAGAGGCTAAAGGAGAGGGTGATGGTGAGAAATGAATGAAATGGTGAAATGAAGAAAGTGGAGTAAACGGGAGAAACCCGAATAAACCCACGCACACGGTGTTTGTCCACCACAAAGCTTAATTGGCGCGAGCTGGGATCGAACCAAGAACCCCATGCACCAGAAAGTGAAAGCTGTACCACTGAGCTACCGCGGCCGCCAAGTGCACTTTGTGGTAGACACACACCGTGTTGCGTGGGTTTCCTCGGGGTTCTCCCGTTTCTTCCCACTTTCTTCATTGCACCATTTCATTCATTACTCATCATCACCGTCTCTTTTAGCCTAACTGGCATTTTCGTGGGACGTAAAACTCAAAGATTTTTTTTCCACCGCGGCCCCTTGAACTTGCTTTCGAATTGCATTGCATGACACGTAATTTTTATCTACCTGAGACCCATAGGTAGGACTTGTTAACAAATACATGGTTCTAATATTTTTATTAATTTGTTACAATCAAACTTCCCTATATATATAAGTAACAGCAAAATGGGGTAATGAAACTGCAACTACAATGAAAGAAATGTTTACCATGCAATACGGCCAAAGAAAGGGAAACAAATCGAAATGGAGAAAAAGTCTGTACAGACACTCAGATTTAAATTGAATCGGTGAGTGGAAAAAGAACACTCCACAACATCTTACTTTAACAAAACCATTTACGCCACAAATGTCCCATGTAAATATTTTTATATAAATAACGGCATTTCTCGTATGTTAAGACCTTTCATTTCCAAAAACACAAATAACGTAATGAGATTGGATATTTAGTTACACAGTAATTGCTATCGCGTAAAGTTCTTCTGGAATATTCTCCTTTTTCCACTCACTAACTCAATTATTCTTGTTTAAAATCATCGGAGTTACTTCTTCCTAAGCAACAATGTTGACTACACTATTAGCGAGGCACGACTCAGATATCAGTCACAACACTTACCAAATATCACAACTTTTTTCTTCTACCTTACTAATAGTCTAAGGCAAGAATCTTATGGTATTTCCTTCATGTATGTTCCTTCATTGATTATCTACTTACCATGCGCGCCGACTACGTTGGTGCTCTGAGGCTCTGGCACCCACAAGACTTTTAGTTTGGACCTGGGTTTGAACCCCTTCCTCTTGTGTTTAAGTCAGCCGTGTTAGTGACTGAGCTAGGGCAGCCCCAACTCATCCTTATAGTACCAGCATATTTTATTTTACCACAGCCCAGCCCTTTATGATAAAATAAAAGATTCATAAAAGATTTTAGTGTTCATAAAAGATTTTAGCTAAAAATAAATCAATCAAATATCGAGACTTCCCTGAAAACATATAAGCTAACACGTCCCGCCATTGATATGCACCCACATAAATTTTGGATAGTCGACGCCGTTGCTACTTACCATAGAGAAGACGAAAGCCCGGCAGTCCTTTCTTCATTGTTTGGTTTATTCACATGAAGTTTAACATTCCTTCCAGCACTAACGCCATATGAGGCGTGGCACTCGTACAGCTTAATATGAGATCCGAGCTACATGAACTCACAATGGACATCGAACTCCGGTCTCTCGCGCCGCACCTATGGCTGCTAACCATATATAAATAAGGGAACTCTCCTTTCGTTATATTTGGAACCTGTAGATAATATAGTTCCGATGTTTCCGAACATAGAATAAAAGCAATCCCGGTTAAGATTGCTGATATTCAAATTAGTGTGGGGTCTTGGTGGCTCATTGGTAGAGTGTATACCTCTGATGCGTGGGGTCCCTGTTCGATACCCGGCCAAGTAAGTTTGTGGTGGACAACATCGTGTCCGTGGATTTTCTCTGGGTATTCTTGTTTCCTTCCACTTTTCATTCCGCCAATTCTTCCATCATTTTCTTACTCTAATCATTGTCTCCATTAGCCTAAACGGCATAATCGTGGGACGTTGAACTGAAATTGTTCATTTCATTTTCGTATTAGTGCTTTTAAGATTAAAATATTTCAATGGATACTCAATAATTCGACGAATATTTATGGCTATGACACAAGAAAGAAACAGATGAAGAACAGCGATCCGAAAAGCCATCCCCAGTTAACTGAAAAAAAAAAAAAGCTTAGAAGAAAATATATTCGTAAAATACTAACCGAGATTAGTAAAAATACGAGATTTGAGCGCCAGACATCAAAGGGTATGGTTGTAGAAAAGACCTAAACATAACATTGTTCGAAAGAATATATATAAATATTTTAAATATATTCTGCATATAAACATTTTGTATAGTAGAAATTCGAGAAAAAAAGAATTTTTTAGTTTAGCATACCATAGTCATACCCTTTATGCCCTTTAGGCTAAAATGGACGGATGATTAATTAATAAAATTGAATAATTGGGATATTTATTTTTTGGGGATTTCTCATCGGGAATCGAACCCGAATCAATGTACACCAAATACATACGCACTAACCACTAGTCCAGCGAGGAGGGCTTGGAAAAATTTAATACTAACGTGAAAAATAATGTTTTCCATAGATTGCAATGTTAATTTCAGACTTTTCTAATTCCTATACCTTTCAATCAGATTTCGTATTTTTACTAATCTCGGTTAGGTCTTTACGAATATGTATATCATGTCTAAATTCCCGATTGTTGGCTGAGAACGTTTACTTTTGACACAACTTCAGATGTTGAACTTTCTCGCCTACCGTGCACCAACTTGTTTTTTTTCGACACACAGCAACGCCAGATTCAGTATTTATAATAATGCCTTTTTTTCCTTTCCAATTCTCCCGGCCAGTGTGATCACCAGGGGGCGTCATCACTCATACGTGGCGGGCTAACATGGTCTTAGATGCCAAGACCCAGAAATCTAATTCCTGAATTCTAATCCTAATCCAAAAATGGTGCATGTCTGAAATCCGGGAATTCATCTTTCCAAACGTCATTTAAAGCTTGGGTCATAGCCTTCAGGGTGATTAATTACGAAACCAAATAACGAATTAATTATTTCAGATGAACACTGGTATGGTACTTTACACATAGTAACCTCCTGACACGAATTACATATGCGTCAAACAAGGATAGGCTTAATTGCGTAGTCGGATATACAATACAAGTTCGTGGAAATCAAAGAAATAAATAAAACGACACCTCAGCTTAATCTAATGCGTAATCCAAGTTGTTAACTTTTATTTTTATTCCGTGAAAACGAAATTGCGAATATGTGGTGAAGAGCTCCGCGCTTTCATTTAATTTCCCGGCCACCCTACATCTTCAGCTGCAGAGTAATTGGCAGTTTTCATTTTATTACCCTTGGCTCTTTGGCGGTGTCAGTAGTTAAATCGCTTCCTCTGAAATCAGCGAGGGTTCTGTTTTTCTGCCAGGTCAATATGTGGTGCTGCTACCAACATTTTATTTGCATTCCGAACAGAAGTGGCCCATTACGATATCACATTCTGTAGTTGGTCAGTTATGGGGAAAAAGAAAACTCCCCACTTCATTGGAAGGGGTAATCCCACGAAGAACGAGAACAGCTTCTGTTGATCGTGCGCAAACTCGCGCTGAGTATGTTTACAATGGACTCAAAAAAGAGATCTCTCATAGTTGCCAATGGTACACATTTGTTGCTAGTTCTGGGTTGTGTCGTCATTAACCGTTTTATTAATCTAATCCAGTGGTTCCTAAACAAGGGAGTGCGACCTACTGACAAATAAACAATGAAATTATGGATAAAATACCATTTGTAATGACCATTTGCAACTTAGGTTTAGCAAATTTTACAGATGTTATATGTTTGAGTCAATGGGGATTTTGTTTTAGGAGGGGGGCTATGCTCAACCGGGGAAGCATGGGACAATTGCACCCGAGTTTGAGAATTAAATAGGCCTATATTTTAATTTATGCATAAATTGAAGTCTAAATGGGAAGAATTGCAGACTGATGAATTTTATGTGATATGATGCAAAAATTTAGCAGTGAATCTAACCGTTTATTCTATTCATAGAAGAAAAAGAAAGCATCCTTTTGGCCTACCTAATTTCCCGGTCTAGTTATTCCTCCTCTTGATTTTCTTTAATTCAAACATTTACCTTTCTTTATAACTAAACGATGTAAATATTCCTTTGCTATAATAACTAAAGTCCTGTTGATATCCGTGCAAGTTGGTGTGGAACGCCAGTTTCGCTTATCAACACCTCTTAGTTTTGGTGTTACTGACGACGGTCAACTTGAATTACAACGGACGAAAGTGATAGGAAAAACGAAGGAAAGTAACAAGTAAGAAAAAGAAATAGAAGAGTAGAATGGACGAAAGAAAGAAAAAATCATGGAATGAAATTTGACAAATACAGCAATATTTTCTGAACAAAGAGCATAAGAAAATGGAAAGTCAATGAAATTCTTAGAAATGATAAGAATTGTTGTAGAAATTCTAGCCCAAAATCATGTGTCTCATGCCCCCTTTTCTATTTGAAATATTGGACCTGAATTTAAAATGGCGAATTTCAATATGGCTACCAAATGGCATTATCTAGTGCGACCCCACCCCAAATACCCACATTCAAAGTTTCGTCATCTTCCCTCAAGTCGTTTCAAAAATACAAAGGTTCTGCTGGATTTTTCCCTCATCCTGCTAAAGTACTGTAAATACCGTACAAACACAAAATAACTATTGGGTAAGAACTGTGGTTTCATTAAGAACAAATGTGGTAAAAAGATAATATTACATCACAATAGTATGCAGAAGTTTTGCTGGAAACATAAATTACTGAGAATTATTATTATTATTATTATTATTATTATTATTATTATTATTATTATTATTATTAGTATTATTATTATTATTATTATTATTATTATTATTATTATTATTATTATTATTAGTAGTAGTAGTAGTAGTAGTAGTAGTAGTAGTAGTAGTTGTTGTTGTTGTTGTTGTTGTTGTAGTACCTTGACAGACAGCATTTTTTTTTTTTTTTAAGTAGCTGGAGGGCTTACGTAATTTCAATGCATACGTAATTTCATACATATCAATATCATCGGTGTGTATGTAAAGATCAAAGTTCTAATGATCTGTGACAGCTAGAACGTCCACCAGAATGCATTAATGCTGCTATCACCTGCTTATGTGATTTTACTTCAGCCCCCCTCTGGCTTGGATGTGGGGATGCACACGAGACGAATCGAGTCGAGATTTAAGATTGTCTTGACTTGTCTCGAGAAAATACTGTTTCGACTCAAAATTATATTCCTGTCTCGACTCCACTTAAAATTCGAGACAAGACGTTTTGAATTTCGAGGCGAGACAAAATGTACGAGGTAAAATATATAATAAAAATAAAATGTAGGAAATTTGAAACATTCTGATTTACTTGCAACAAATTTCACAAGTTATGGCAAGAAGCAACTGACACTTGGACAACAAATAGTTGAAGAGGGAATATTTTTCTGGCTTTTAAGATCAACTCCCGTTGTTCTACAGATTTCAAAACATTCCGAAATTTAAAATTGATACTAAAATTTCTTTGCCCATTTTCAATGAATTAAATGTATTCATGTCTTCTGAAAGTGCAGATATATGTTCTTTACGCGAAATACAAGCTTTCGCACCCCGTTTTGAATACTTGTGGTTTTATGTAACTAAATGTTTGCCTTTTGCGATTTGTAGGTACAGGAAGAAAAACAAAATAGTATTCCCAGTTCATATTAATAATTAAAACGACACATTGAATAGTTTGGACAAGTGTTCACCTTTTCATTCAATTCAATTGAAGCCACTGCAATTCAACGTTATAGTTATATTTGTTTACGAATAATTAATTGCTGAGTATTTAAGTTCTTATTACGACCATAATTGTCAAACCGGGAACGCAAGTTCCATCAAATATCTAAACAACTTCTGTGGATAATCTGAGCACGTGCTGATTAAGATCTTTCTAGCTCATTTGCTGTTTATAAACCTTGCGCACTCCGTGCTCGTGGGTTTTCTCGGGGTTCTCTCGTTTCTTCCCACTTCCTTCATTCCACCATTTCATTCATTTCTCATCATCACCGTCTCCTTTAGTCTCACCGGCATAATTGTGAGACGTAAAACTAAATATTTCATTTCATTTCATTTTCAATCGGAGCTTACTCGTGATTAGGCTCGCTATTTTCAATGGAGCTCACGTTCGCTAATCTCAATGAGGGTCAGAGTAGAACTTGCCCTGGACCGGGCTTGGACTACCTATTCACAGTTGATTCTGACTGACTGACGATTGCAAGTGCGTGAGATATCTCATCCACTGGGGATTTCAGGGGACTGGATACATCATATCTTACTCAAGAATTATGTGCATGAGGAAACATTCTCGCAATTACATGATTTAAGTAGTGTTATAAACTTCAGCAATGCTTTTTATATCTCCGGAACGGTTTGAGATATTGAAATGCCGTAAATAACAAAATGATTTGTTTGCCAATTGCAAGCCATACAAGTAAAAACATGTAATACTTATCTAAGCATGTTTTCGAAACAAAGCCTTTGGAAAAAAAAAATTTTTTCAAGCCCTTGTAACTTCGTTCCTATTCATATGAAACATGTCATACTATGACCATAGTATTCAATGCTAAGGTACTTTCGACGTGCATTATCCTGTCAATCTCTGTTATGCTGTGTGTATAATAGAGGCTCCCAAACTTTGAATGTTGTGATAATATAACATCCTTACTTTGCAATACTGAATAATAAATGTGGTATTTTAAGTTTTCGTTTGACATGTTATTTTTTAATATTGTGGTAGTACCAATCTTAGATTTTATTTTCAAATTAAATCTGATTTTTGTTTTTAGTGTAGAAATAAGAAAATACGGAAATAAGTTAACTTGTAAACAATTGTATCTGAAGAATTAGATTACGATGTAAATTCCATTATACAATCATGTTTGTAAATTTGTTTTATGCGCTTATAACAGCTTTACTTTCATAATTAAACTCATTACAAAAAGCTAGCATAGACATACTTAGTGGCGTATTTAGAGGGGGCTTCCGGGCTTAAGCCCCCCGAAAGTATATGAAATATCTTGCAGAATTTTCACATTTTCAGGCAAAGAACCCCCTCCGAAAGTTAGCAAAGCCCCCCGAAACAAAATTGTAAATACGCCACTGGACATATTTTTTTAAATTCCAAAATGTATTCTGGGACTTTTGAAACCCAAACTCGAAATACTTTTATTACTGTACGTGGCTTTACGTCACGTCCACGAGCTTTTAGATTATTAACCTCAGCAAAAATCCTAATATAAAATATTTGGTAATTTTAAGAAAGTAGTAGTTCCATTAGATCTAAAAATTCATGCAATTTAAGTAATTTATAAAGTTGGTTCAATATCTTTAATTACCGTCATCATAAACATAACAACAAGTTCTCTATTCCTTTTAACTTTAACACTGCCGAAACAGTGAGTGTTCGGCATAACCACTATACAACTAGTAAAGGACTACTAATGCCTGTGACAAACACCTTGGCATTTCAGCTACACGAATAAAACGCAAGCTCTGGCGCGACGTTGGCAAGTGGTAGAGGGATGTGGCTATGGCTAAGCAGACAAACTACAACACGATCAGGTGACAGGGGATAGACGTGGATGTACAAAATGAACGTGGCAATACATCTGGCCTCTCATTTGCTAGTAGCATTTAAAGGGAACTTGGAGCGTTGCCTTCAAATGCCAAGATGTTTGTCACGCCGTTTAGTCATTAATACTCTGTCTCCGAGGTAATAATTCATCACCAATGAAAATTATATCAGGGTCAAAACTGAGCAGTAATCAAAAACATAAAATTAAAAGTTTCATCCTCATCAAAACTTACAAGGTGTGTCAAAAATAATCTGTTGGTGCTAAGCTTTCGAAATATATAAAACCATTCACAAACACATAAATTCAAATTCAAAATTAAACTCTATTTAAAATCTTTTAAAATTTAATTTATAAAATTTAATTATTATACCTCTCGCTATACACCTCCAAATTAATACTTAAAAATAAAATAATCTCATATATCAACATGGTGGAGATGCTGGTTAATAATACTATGTAATAATCTGACGTCGTGCTGTTCGAAAAAACTTCGTATTGGGCTGGCAACACTGTTTGTTGAATATTTTTGTTTATATAAAAAAACAATGCGTGCAAAGATATCCTCCTCCTTATAGTTGCTTCGCGCAAAGTTTCGCTTTTCACCCTCTTTTGATTTCTCCGTTATTACGTGTGCTTTATTCTGTGCTTTAAAGCTGTTGGTGTCAATTATTATTATTATTATTATTATTATTATTATTATTATTATTATTATTATTATTATTATTATTATTATTATTATTAAATGTCGACTAAAAGCAGGGAATTCGTGTTACTATTCGGTTCAAAATCTCTTGTCGTCGCGAATTCTGTCGAGAAATTTGAAGCCTAAAGTACAAAAACGGTAATCATGCCTGTTGTTCTGTATGGTTGCGAAACATGGTCACTTACTCTGAGGGAAGAACATAGACTGAAAGTATTTGAGAACAAGATCCTGAGACGAATATTCGGACCCAAGAGGAACGGGAATGGGGAATGGCGGAAACTTCATAACGAGGAACTACATAATTTATATGGTTTACCCAACATTGTTAGGGTTGTCCAGTCTAGGAGGCTTAGGTGGGCGGGTCATGTAGCTAGAATGGAAGAAAGTAGAAACGCTTTCAAAGTCTTGACAGGAAGACCAATCGGAAAACGACCATTAGGAAGACCTAGGCGCAGATGGGAGGACAATATTAAGATGGATCTCGCAGAGATTGGAATACAAAGTAGAAACTGGATGCAGTAGCTAAGGGTAGAAGTCGGTGGAGAGCTTTTGTGAACGCGGCATTGAACCTCCGGGTTCCATAGGCCATAGAGTTAGTTATTATTATTATTATTATTATTATTATTATTATTATTACTATTATTATTATTGATTGATTGATTGATTGATTGATTGGTTGATTTTTGAGTTTTACGTCCCGTTCAGCAGCGAGGTTATATGAGACGTGGACCTACTGATTAACGTGGAATCCGAACCACATGAGCTCCCGCTGGGAATTATTATTATTATTATTATTATTATTATTATTATTATTATTATTTACAATATAATTGTTTTGTTTTTTTCCTTTTTATATATGTCTCCACAGAGAATATGTGCTTCAGAGCCATCAACACTTACTCGGACGACGAATGGGACAGAAGCATTTCACAACCACTACGATGAACGGTGTTACTAGCTGCCCCAAGACATTCATCAGATGATGTCATCCATTCTAAAAATACAGTCAGAAACTACAATGAAATTACGATCAATGGCGAAAAGAAAAGACAGTGCACAAAGGAAGGACGAATTGAAAAGACATAACTTCATAGTGAAACAATATCAGGAACTTAAAAGTTGTAGATATTCAAAATTCTGAAAACTGCAGGATTAAAATTACAACCAAGGAAACGTTAAAATCTTGATGGAAACATCAATAGTGAGCGATTTACTGTATTATGTAAATTGGTATGAAAATTTTGTCTTGACTTGCTACATTTACTGGTCAAATTATATTTATTTAATCCTGAAGAGAATTACTGAAGAGAATCTAGTTTCTACTTTTTCTCTCTTTTTGTGTAAAGAAAAAAACAGTTTTGATAGATTTTAAAGCTATCAAATTGACAATATTGGATAAAAATCTTTGCGCAAAACACGCCAGTGATATTTGTGTTCAATTAGAGATCTAGAATGTACGAAATTCGGTTGCAAGCAACACCTTGAATGAATCTTATGAACAATCCTGTTCTTATTTAAAACCGAGTAGTGCTTCGGAACTTCTTATTTTAACGGATCCCTTTCATTATATTTTGAGCATTAAAATACCATTATGAGTTGCAGGATCACTAAATTTTTAAGAATATTGAATGATTATTAAATATAGGACACATAATGCACAAATAAATTCACTTACTCCTTAATCGCTCTTTATATACAAACTAGATACATTCGAGTGCTAGCGGCCCCGGGTTCGATTTCCGGTGGAAGCAACTCGGTCGAAAAGGCGTCAGGTCAGCCCACATCCTGAGTGAGGTTTTTCCTGGATTTTCCTTATTCACACCATGCAAATTCCGGGATGGTACCGAACACATAGGTCCTGATCGCTTTCTTCCTTCACCGGATAGTGTGGTCGCCGATCGATGCCATCCTTATACGTGACGGGCCGGTAATCCCCAGAAATGTGTATAAATAAATAAAAAACATTCGAAGCAACATAAGTAAAGAGAATTCCCTTTATCATGAGAAATTTGTCTGCTTTGCACAGAAAATTATTGAAATTGTTTGAGAGGATTAGATTTTTAATGATGATGGTAAAACTTTATTAGTTTTCCCTTTCACCGGGCTTTTGCAGCACTAGTCCTTTAAGGCTGGGGGGGACGAACGACTCTTCGACCCGTCCCCTTTATCCACCTATACATGGAGACATTCTTTTAAAACAAAGTAAGTTGTTCTCGACCTTCTATATTTCGTCTTCTATTGTGTTCATTAAAAAGGTAATTTAGTAACATACCTCTGATGTGAGGTGGCGCCACTGTGGCGGCAAGAGTGAGTGATGCTGCGAGATGCACTGATCACTGTTTTGTGTCGCTCAGTGCGCGAGAAGAGATTGCCACGGGCTTTTCGCTTGCTGGTAGTCGCTGATTTTAGATTTCCGCCTGCTTCCCCAAAAATCGCAGTCTCGTAACGTTACGGCGCATAACGTGTAGATAAATTTGAAACCACCGTGCTGATCCGGTGACCTTGTCTCGCTTTTGTTGTCGTTTAATCAATGTTGGTCCAGTGTGTTGAAGAGCGAAAAAAGTATTACGTTTCCTTTTTATCAAGAAATAATCGAGTTCCAAAGCCGGTTTTGTGATTGATTAAAAATCTAGTGGTTTCTTTTTGGTACGTGCTGGGTTTTTTATTGCAAGTGTCAGGTGGTAAGCGAACCAACAAACTGAGAAAAAAAACTAGAGAGAGAAATAAAACAAGATTTTTGTGTAAATATGACCCAAAGTTTTGATAACAAGCTCCTCGTTTCCATCAACAAAATGTGTGGTCGTTTTGCTGTAGTTATGGCAGTGCTCCAAAGATTTGTTGGAGAGCGCAATATTTCATCGTTTTCCTTTAGTGAAAATATCTGAAGACAACTAAGAGAGAAGTTTTAGGTTCATACCTCCCTCTTCCTTCTCTCCCAACCCCAAATAATAAAAAAAACACCAAAGAAAGGAAGTGTAGGAGGGAGTAAAAAAAAATAAGTGAAATAAATCCAGTGAATGCTATTCTTTGGATTAGTGCCTTTGTAGTTTCCCATTTTGACCATCTGTGAAGCAGAAGCAAAACAATTCGATATGGATGATGATATATGTAAGTACAGTAGTTAGAATTGATATTTATGTTTTGTCTTGAAACAGTCTTTCAGTTTGTGTCTATTTTCTCATTAAAAAGCATGCCCATTTTTCATCTATTTTCGTAAAGGTTCTTCTCTAAGTTCACCCCATTTTTTAAAAAAAATTCTAGTTAATAACTTAGACAATAAAGAACAAAAAATTTAGAAAATGAGCTAGGCAGTATCTACAAAGCAAAAATTTAGAAAATGAGCCAGGTAGTATCTACAAAGGAAAAATAGAAAATAAGCCAGGTAGTATTTACAAAGCAAAATTTAGAAAATGAGCCATGTGGTATCTACAAAGGAAAAATTTCGAAAATGAGCCAGGTAGTACATACAGAGCAAAAAATTACAAAATGAGCCAGATAAGTATCTACAAAGATTTTTTTTAAATGAGCCAGAAGTATCTACGAAGTAAAATTTAGAAAATGAGTCAGATAGTATCTGCAAATCAAAAATTTAGAAATTAAGCCAGATAGCATCTACAATGCAAAAATTTAGAAAATGAGCCAGATAGTATCTACAAAGCAAAAACTTAGAAAATAAACCAGGTAGTAGGCCTATCTACAAAGCAAAAATTTAGAAAATAAGCCAGATAGTATTTACAAAATGCTATTACATAAACTAATAATTGTCTCCGAGACCTTTTGTATAGTGTATAAATTTGGGTGAGCAGCAATTATGACATCATAAACTGCACACCCAAATTTCTGGGCTATATTAAAAGGCTCGGGAACAGTTACTTGTTTATTTAATAGCATTCTGTTGGTAACACGTGACTCACTTTCTGCATTCTTTAATATTTTTCATTGTCTTTAATTATTCATAAAATTTCAAAAAAAGTGTAGGTGAACCTTAATATCAATGTAGAAGACATCGATAGAACAGTCAAGAAAACTGACGGACTGTTTTTTACCCTAAACTCAGATGAGCAGGGGTCGAGCAGGCAACTGTCACACAACAGGTGAACGCTATACCTCAGTACCCTTATTATTTATCAGTGCCTGTTATCGTCTATGGCACCAATTTACTTTGTATGACCAACTGAGCCGGAGCCCAGCAAATCAAAGTCGATACTACTTGAATGTCAATCAAATATTGTGATAGTATGGTACGTACTACTGTATAATGACATCAGTAGCAGGGCCGGCCCTAGGGAATTTTCCACCCCGTGCAATGACATTATTTGCCGCTTCCCCCTTTTTCCACAAAGAACAAATATTATACAATCCTATTGCGTCTGTTTATATACAGTATATTATATTATAACCTATTATGTTAGTAAAAGATAAAGCAAACCTGCAGAGGGAAGATAGTGATCTTCTTTATAGAATTCAATATCAAGCTTCGATCTCGATGTATCAATTTGCAATTCCAGTGCAACTAGCTCTTTCATCTTTATTTCTTGATTTTTCTTCTCCATTTTTTTTTTTTTTTAACTTGTTGCCACCTTCAATGATAAGGAACTTGTTTGTGAGGAGACAAGACTAGTTTTCATATCAAAACTGTGATACCGTAACTAAGTAATTTGAACAGGTGTTCGCCACTTTTCGAGAATTGAGTTCTTGTGTTTGACAAAGAATCAAGCAATTCATGCTGGGATTTGTTTGTCCATATGACCTTGAACTAATGCGACCTAAACATGACTTATGAATATAGTATTCAAATAGAAGATCAGTTTAATAAATTTAACTACCATGTTGGAAACAGACTTCATGATGATGAAGTCTGTTTCCAACAAGAAATATTAATTTTAAATAATATAGTTGTGACGGATTTTGCCACCCCTCGAAACTTTCTGCTCCGTGCAAATGCACGTGTTGCACATATAGTAGAGCCGGCCATTTTCCAATATGGCGTCCAAATCCGTCACCGGATTTTTCAGGACTTTTAGTATGTTGTTAAATACACCTTCCCAAAGGTATGTGCAAAGTTTCAGCTTGTTACGATTTTTTTTCTGGGTTTAGCTCTTTTCTGTCTAATTTGACTGGACTAAAAGTGTAGTCTGCTTCTGTTGATAAGTAGCACATGGCTGATAGGCGTCACATTCGAACAATTGTGTTTGGCGCTAAGTAGATTGAAGATAGAGAGATAAGTACTGTAACTTTCAATGATTTGAAAGATTTATAGAAAGTAGTCGCATAGTTTCAGAGGTTACTTCATACAAGCAACCAAACAAATTTCCTTTCTTTATGATGTGTAGATCAGTGGTTTGCAGCCACTACAGGCCGAAATTATTTTGCCGGTCCACATTTGCGAGTGGTCAGCTTTGGCCTATGTCATGGTGCCGTGTCATACATGAAAATATTCTAATGTAACTCTCAACTTCAGATTCAGAAACAAGTCACTAAATCACTTTCAGTTACCTATAAGTGAAGCATGGTCCGATCTGAGAAGAAAAACTTTGAAATTTATTAGTGACTTTTTCAATTATGTGAACAATTTATTCTGCTGTCTGTGCTATTAAGACAAAAGAAAGAAACTAACTGGACGTTCATACAGCTCTACGTCGTGCAGTTTCAACATTAGATTCACGAATCGAGAAGACTGTAAGAAATAAACAGCAGCAAATATCACACTGAGTTCATAAAATTGGCTTTTCAGAGGAAAAATAGATTAAATAGATAGTTGCATGCTAATAAAATTTGTAACGCAAAAGATCAGTTATTTCCGTAAAATTTGTAATTTTGCATTCATTATTTCAATAATAAATAAAATTAATAAACGATGTTAATAATACATATTAGAATTAAATATCTAAATAGAATAATCCAAAATCTTTAAGTATTACGTCCCACGTTATGCCGGCTAGGCTAAAGGAGATGGTAATGATGAGAAACGGATGAAAATGTTGAAATAAAGAAAGTGGGAGAACCGAGAGAGAATCCAGGCACACGGTGTTTGTCCACCACCAAGCTCACTTGGCGCGAGCTGGGATCGAACCAAGGACCCTATGCACCAGAGGTGAACGCTCTTCCACTGACACAAATGGGGTAATGGAATGTAGCCTGATCTTCGTTCTTGATTTCCAATACTTGTCTCTGTCTTTTGCGGGACGGCGCACTGCCTCATTTCCTCAAGGAAGTTCGAGATTTCCTTGATATTCACTTCTCACGTCGGAGGATTGGCCGTGCAGGTCCAATTGCATGGCCATCTCGTTCCTCAGACGTAACCCTGTGATTGTTCCTCTAGGGTTTTGTTAAAGATCGAGTATATGTTCCGTTCCTAGCAGACAGTTTTGCAGGCCCGAGAAATCGCTTCTACGCTACCGTTGCAGAAGTTACGTCCGATCAGCTGGAACGATTGTGGGAGGAAATTGAGTTCTGGTGGGACGTTCGCCGCATCACCAGCGACACTTACATCGAACCAAAACGAGATGTTGGTGTTAAACTTGAAGTGTTTTGCTACAAATTGACACCTCTCTCGTTTCCTTAATAATCTCAATAAATTTCTATAGATGCTTTCAAAGTTGTAAGGACCTTTCTGATTCACCTTGTATAAGAAAAAATTGAACCGTTAAAAGAAGCAGATCGTATTTATTGTTTGATTTCTTCTAACAGTCATACGCATACTGCTTCTAATGATTTATCGTAGAAAAACATCTTTTGGTTACTATTTCATAGTCATATTCCGCATGATTTCTAACAGCACATTCCGAGTTACAAAGTGATAATTATATTTACAATATTTAATAAGGATTTCAAGTAATTACAACTTGACTGCCATATAATTTAATTTATCATTTTTAAGTTGCAGAAAACTTCGCTGAAATAAATTTATATGTTGCAAATAAATTTATTTTTGGAAGCTGTAATAATCTTTTTCTCTGATTCTATACATATACGGGGCCGCGGTGGTTCAGTGGTAGAGCGTTCACGTCTGGTGCATGGAGTACTTGGTTCAATCCCCGTTTGCGCCAAGTGAGCTCTCCGGTGGACAAACACTGTTTGCATGAGTTTTCTCGAGGTTCTCCCGTTTCCTTCCACTATGTCACTCATTTCTCATCATCAGCGTCTTCTTTAGCCTCGTTGACATAATCGTGGGACGTAAAACTTAAAGATTTCATTTTTCTATGCGTATTCATAGTAAATTTCCACATCCACACAAAATAACCGTCATTTTCAACCATCTCTTTCCAGTTGAAAAAAATAAGATTTTAATTAAGTTATTAAAAAAAAAAAACAGGTTTGGAGTTCGGTCTGAGAGTACTGTATTACCAATCTTTCTGTGAATGACTATAACCGTACACGTTTGAGGTCGTAATCCCCTCTCTCGTTGGATATCTCTCGCCTCTCCAGTTTACTTCTCTTTTGCGCCCTCTATGTCACAAAGACACAAACCCACACACACAAGCATACTTATTCATTAAATAACCGCAGGTCGATAGAAGTGGGTACTGCGCATGTCGGATTAAAGCTGAGATGAAACACATGTGTTTTTGTTCCCTTTTCACCCCCTCGAAAGCTTTTGTGTTTGTTCATATGAGGAGAACCAAGTGTCTGGATATGAATAAGGACCCTGAAGGTATGCACAAAAAACGCTTTTGTGCAATGTGCAACCTTCCTTCTATTTCTTATGTTAATTAAATTAATTTATTCCCGTCTGTTTAATCTTGTAAATGGAGACATCTGTACAGTATTGTCCTAGATTTATCGTACTTGATACATGTTTCTTTGATTAATTCATAACAAAAACTGGATTTCAATGGTTGATAGTTACTGAATTACGATTTCCTATGGCTACAGACACTACAGTATTATTAGTCCCTCCTGCAAATTAATATATACCAATAGAAATTTAAAAAAAAATAATACAGTATTTTTATACTTGTCTGTAAATCATAGTTGTGACATCATTGTTCCACTCAACTACCTACATGGCAAAATAATAATAATAATAATAATAATAATAATAATAATAATAATAATAATAATAATAATAATAATAATAATAATAATAATAATATTATTATTATTATTATTATTATTATTATTATTATTATTATTATTATTATTATTATTATTATTATTATTATTATTATTATTATTATTATTATTATTATGAATTAGACGAGACCGCAATTTTGTAAAATTGGTGATGACGAGACGAGACCAGAGAACCTTATTAAAATAACTCACTAGTTCCAGTTGTTTCACAACTTGCTTCGTTAGATATTCCGAAAAAAAAAAAAATGCCAGAACCAAGCGGGCACTCAGAAATTTTTGTTAGAAGTCCAAGGTTTCGGATGGGGATCCAATACTATGAGTCACTATGTCTATATAGTATTAAACGGATATTATTCTGCTTCCGAAAAGACGATAAGTAGTTATAGAGTACTTCCATCTATGTTTTAAAAAAAATGTTTTTATAAGAAAGAGTACTGATAAGGCCCCTGGCCAGAATATATCGTAAAGAAACGTCGACCCCATATAAAAACATGGGTAAAGACGCAGACAGAGAAAAAGAATCAAAATACACTGCAGACGTCAAGCCAATTTCTCTGGCTGGATCATACCACCTGCCTATTTACACGAAGTAGACTAACTCAGACCTCTTTCAAACATTAAAAATTTCTCTTCCCATGAAACTTTGCACCAAGTTATGGAATCACTGAATTGCACCAGGTCATGGCCTATATAAAATTTCAATGTTTAATCTCAACCAGTTTACAAGTAAGGGGGTCGTGAAAAAAAAATATCTTGACAGTCGCATCGTGATTCATCAAATCCCGTAGGATATTTTCTGGGAAACTTGAAATTTGGGCAAAGGTAGGAGTCGTGACACACGCACAAGGGGAAAAAAAATGAAAACTCGAAATTTCCGTCTCCAAGGAAGAAAATTAGGGGGCAAGCGGTAGAATCACATTTTTTACATCATTTGACTCAAAACCTACAGAGTACTTCTTGTAGACACGGAAATTAGACAATCGACACAAATGTAGGACTTGTGATACAAATAAAGGGGAAAAAATCTGAAAACTAGAAATTTTCCCGTGTAAAGAGTAAAATTAGGGGCAAAAGCAAAAGTTACATATAGTTGCAGTTCTGGCAGTGGTAGATCTAGAAGGTAAAAACTAGGGGGTAGCCAGACCCCAGAGTATGATAGGTATATCATGAGTTTACTATTAACTTTCAAAAATATATAAATAATAAATTATTTCTGGTACTCAAAAAATTGGAGGATCTAGGTCCCCCGGCCCCCGGCTAGATCCGCCACTGGGTTCTAAAAGGCATTTCTTGTAAACATGGAAATTTAAAATTTGGCACAAGCATTGGATTTGTAGTACAAGTAAAAGAAAAAATCCGGAAACTCGAAATTTTCTCTTCAAAGGAGGAAAGTAAGCGGCAAACAGAAAATTACATTTTGATACGTTGCTTGGTATAAAACTTATAGAATACTTCCTGTAGGTGTGCAAACTTTATACTTGGCTCAAATGTAGGATTTGTGGTACAAGTTTTCGGGAATAAAAATCCAAAAACTGAGAATTCTCCCTCCTAGGAGAAAAAATTACGTGACAAGGGCAAAATTAAGTATAGTTACGTCACTTCCTGTAGATATGGAAACTTGAAATTTGATACAAATATAGGACTTGTAATACAATTAAAAAAAAATCCGAAAACTCGAATTTTTTTTTCTTCATGGAAGAAACTTATAGGGCCAAAGCTAAAAATTAGATCTTGTCATGTCACTTGTGGAAACGTCTCGAGTACTTTCTGTAAACATTGAAACTTGTAATTTGATACAAATGTTGGATCTGTCATATAAGTAAAACACTGAAACTTGTAATTTGGTACAAATGTAGGATTTGTCATGTAAGTAAAATATTGAAACTTGTAATTTGGTGCAAATGTTGGATTTGTCATATAAGTAAAATGGAAAAAAGTCCGAAAACTCAAAATTTCTCCTTTCATTTAATACAATTCGGAGAAAAACGAACTTTCTTTTATATATCGTATTTTCTTGATTTACGATACTATTATCTTTGGACCTCCATCCTTCAGTTAACTCTACCGATTCTGTAGGCCCTACTATTCTACGTATAGATATCTAGTCAACAACACTGACTACATTATATAAATTGTAAATTCTCAATATTAGTTTTAAATCTAACCAAAAATGAACTTCAATATGGTACTTTCATTTCAACAAGCGAACTTCAATATTGATGACTTCATTTCAGTCAAAAGAGGATTTCAATTTTGGTATCTTCATTTTAATTGAAATTTGTATCCGTTCGTTTCAATCAAAAAAAAAAAAAAAAAAATGGACTTCAATATTAGTGCCTTCATCTCAACCAATAGTGGACTTAAATGTTGATGCTCTTTTTGAATTAAAATAGACTTCAATGCTAGTATCTTCATTGATTAATTGATTTATATATGCCTTTGTTTCGATTAAAAGCGTGCTTCAGTACTGTTGGCTTCAGTTTAAGCAACAGTGGACTTGAATATTGATGTCTTCATTTCAATCACAAGTGGATTTCAATGCTGATATCTTCATTTCAATTAAAATTTGGCTTCATTACTTGATTATTGATGCCTTCGTTTCAGTCAAAAGCAGACTTCGCCACTAGTGCCTTCATTTCAGTAATTCCAATTAGTATTGGAGTTAAATATTGATGCCTTTATCAACTCAAAAGTGGACTTCAATGCTGGTATCTTTATTTAAATTAAAATTTGACTTGATTATTGGTCCCTTTATTTTAATTAATATCGAAATTAAATACCAATTGTTTGATTTCAATCAATTTGAATATTGTTATCATTGTTTTTATCAAAAGTGGATTTCAGATGCTTTCATTTACGGTACTTATATTGAAGATGGAGTATTTGTGAGTATTTTAAAAGGAAATTCCAATCCTGGAGTATTTGTTTCAAACAAAATATTTATTCTTTATTATTCTCTGCTTTTCAACTGTTACAGTATTAGTGATAACTTTATCTGAGGAAACGAATTGCAATGCGAGGCAGAGTGCCCTATTAGCTATTTCTGGCGGATGAACCGAGATATAATGTGAAGTTGAGTTCGATAATTTTATGTGAGACAGATGAAATCGTGATAAAAGATATAAGAAAAGGGAAAGAACATGGAATTTTGTGAGATTGGATTTCATGTTTCCATGTAGATGAATAGTTAGCTTACCTGACTTAGATATGCACAATCCTGAATTCGATTTCTGGCAGATAGGAAAAGTTTCTAGTGCTCTCTTAGTATCATGAAGTAATTGGAAAGTTATTTGAATTAAGATGTTGCTTACTTTGGTCTAAGAAACCAGAAACAGCAGTCATGGGGGTCTATGTGTTAATCACACACTACCAAAACAAAAGTTTCAAAGCAGTCATATCCTACGTGGTCCCTCACAGTTTAAGTGAAATAAGCCAAAGGGTATCATGAGTGAAGTATGAGATAATTTTGAAGTTTCGCGAAATGAGCTTGTGTGAAGCGAAGAGATGTGTTAAATTTTTGAGAACTACAAAGGCTATTAATTTAATACTTGCAGGTACATTTTATGGTAACATCACGCATTGCCGTTTACCTCAGACTGGATTAAGTGGGAAGTGATTATGTGCGGTGCGCTGTGTGGTTCATGTTGGGTAAACGACACGTAAAATGAGTGATCGAAGTGAACAGCGAATCTGTGCTAAATTTTGTTTTAAACATGGAAAATCGGCTTAAGAGACGTATGAAATGTCATAAGCATTCAGCGAACACCAATGAGTCACGCAACGACCTTTTTTTGTGATTTGCACGTTTCCGAACCTTAGCTCCGTGTGACCTTTATTTGGTACCATACACTAAAATCTATCTTAAAAGGGAAATGATTTGACAGCATCCACGATAACACGATGGGAAAGCTCCTACACACTACAAGAAAGGCGTTTCAGGGTTGCTTCCGGCGATGGTGATACGTTGGAATCAGTGTGTGGATGCAGCAGGAAAGTACTTCGAAGGGAACAAGCATGAGTACGTAGTAAGTCGCCTCTGTGATTCTTTTACAGTGTCAGTCCGGGAATTACATGAATAACCCGTGTATGTCGTGAGCTAAAGTTGAATTAGAGAAAGGGCGTAGAGATCATGGGAGACTGAGGTTCAGTGAGAGTTAGAGAGAAATGTTTATCTCCGGCATATGTGTGTGCAAAGTTTATTGAATGCATTACGGTATGTCTACTGTCTGCGCGTTTAATCATCACAAGACCTAATTCCGTTAACCTGTTTCTATCTCTTTTTTTCTCATTGCTTTGTAAAACATCGTATTTTTGGTCATCTTGTAAAATTCACTTAAAGTAAAGATAAGAAAGCCAGGAGAAAAAAAAAAAAGAATCAGAAATTGTTTATGTCTGTCTGGAATGAGCCATCATTTAATTTGAAAGTGGCCTGGATTCGCTGATAAACGAAAAGTTAATTTGCTCTGTAGCTTACCGCATCACGGAATGTTTTACTTTCAACTTTTCTTTTTTCCTTTCCGAGATGAGATGCTTGTCTTTCAAGTATTTGGTCTAGCGGGCATTTTGATGGAAGTGTTAAGCGCGTTTATTTATGTACTCAGCAGGTAAGCAAGCAACGTTCCTCCCTCCCTCTCATCCTCCTTCTTTTGCTAGGAGTGTCCATTGGGATGGGAGACTTCTGTGGCTTCTCCGTAAATAAATCTGCTTTGCATTTTAGCTGGTAATGTTTGGTTAACCCTAAATACTTCAGCTAAAGAACATATTTCGCGGCTTTTCGCTTAGAAAATGCGTTCTACTTGCGTCACTCACGTAATACGAGCAAACAGTTTAAAACCACATCAATTACAGAGAAAGAATGAGAAGGCCACATATTTCTGTCTGTTTATATGCATATGTACGTCTGCTGTTCATTTTGTATGCAATACAGAAGTGCCTACCCTCATGAGAAGCAAAGATGTTTTTGAGATTGAGGCTGTGTGAAGTTAAAAGGTTGTCAAGCAGGGTCGAATGAAGTGAAAGTTAAATTCTTCCTGGAAACCAATTCTAAAATTTCACAAATCTTAAATCCGTAATTAATATGGATATACCTGGGTAATATTGAAATGTTGAGGATCATGAGGTGGTATGAGGTTCAAGTTGAGGTAAGACTGCGAAAACAGATTACATTTAATCCAATATATAGTCTATTTTTTGAACTGGTGCCCTAAAACCACAGACAAATATACTGTATGTAGTTTTAACCAACCTTATCTAATCTATAGAGAATTCAGAAATGCTACAAACGAGACAACCAACAGTTCTATTGTGTAATTTCCACTGAATCAAAGTTTGTAACATATAATACGCACATTCAAATCTTGTTACGTCCGGCACTATAGCGGTATCTTCCTCAGACTATCGTTCCTAGTGAAGATTCTACAGAGAGATGCTTGTCTCCTTATATACGATTTGAAGATCCTTTCACTTACTCTTTGTTATGTCTCATTTCCTTCCAATTTTGTTCACTTGTTCATTTGCACTTTGTCCATAGAATGATCCGGTGCGTCGTCTTTCGCCTTATTTCAAACCATAGGTATTTGTGCATAGCGGACGCTTAAGGTGGATCACCACCCGGAAGTCAGTACATATTTTAGCTCATTGCCTTAACTACTGCGCAATGAAACGTTACATATTATAAATATTGTACTATAAGATAGAGTAATGTTTCAGCTACAGCACAAGACACTGATTCATTTGGTTGTGTCTCCTGATATCGAAAAATATAACAAATAAAAGAAAATATTTGATTCATTTTACAATGAGCACACAAGATGGCACTTGCTCTAAAATCTCACAAGAAGTGCTCAGTTTTACGAAATGTTTATTAGTATGTGTAAAGTATTTTAAAGTAAGGATCTTATTACGAAATAGATATATTGTTTGAACGTTTTTCGTGTTATGTTTCATATTTTATTTAAATATTAATTTACATTTAAGGAAATAGATTTTGAGACGAACTTGCGCAGAACGCCATAATGCGTTGTTGCCAAATTTGTACGTTTACTGTAGTAGTCGCAATAAGAAAATTCTTGGATTCTAGCGTTGCAGTTCGAGAAGCGGAATCGCGGTAAGGATCATAAACTGTAAGTATCCAAGCAGAATTCCATGATTACTTCCTTTATTATCTGGCATCAGTAAACACTCGACACTATCTGGCAACGCCGCACTATTTAAGCAGCGTTTAGCATAGCACTGGGAACACCTAGTGATCTACCTTAAAGAAGTTTATGCTCCGAAAAGTATTGACCATGAAACACTGCGGCGCCTCTGTGATGGTGGGAGTCTCGATATTTTTATATTTCATGAATCTTGTGATTTCATTTACGTGAAGCATTACTGCACAGATTATTTGAACATTTTTGGTAACCATGCGCATCCTACAGCCATGTCAAATTCTGTATCACAAGGAACCAAATAGTTATTAGCGTAGAATGGTGAGGGCCGCAAGAAGAAAAAAAAAGTTATAGTTAATGATGTATTGTTGGGGAATTAAGTCACTACGAGACATTGTGCCTGTTTTAGATTATCCTTGCACGCAATCTTCATGTATTGATTGATTATTCTGTATTTTTAGTAAAATAAAAACACAAGAAACTCCATATTTTTCCACCTTCCTAAACCTACCTAAACTGTGTGACAAATATCTTGGCGTGCTGCTAGCAAATGAGAGGCCAGCGGTATTGTCACGTTTAGTTTGTACACACCCACGTCTATCCCCTGCCACCTGATCGCACTGTAGTTCGTCTGCTTAGCCATAGCCACACCCCTTTAACATTCGGCAACGTCACGTCACAGTTTGCGTTTTATTCGTTTAGCTGAAATGCCAAGATGTTTGTCACAGGCCTGTCTTGATTGAAAAATTCCAGGTCAATTACATCATACCGCGTGAGCTAGGGGCGTGGATAATTTCGAACTTCCCGCGGGAGTGAGGCCTAAGACCACGTGACCTCTAGCAATCAGTCAGAATCATCATGTGATCCAAATCACTAATCATCGACGATTAAGATGAAAACCCATCCATGCTACTATTGAGGTGTTATTCAAAACTGGAAGTGGTAGAAATCAACCATTTCTGGTTTTAACATTGATCTCTATAGTGCAGGAACAGTAACACATAGAGAAAAGCGGTTTCTTGCAATCGATTAAGCATCCTAATACATTTTATTTCCATCCTTAAATTTCTAATAAAACCGGAAGTGGTTGAAATCCACTACAGCCTCCGGCTTCAGTAGTCATCTTCATAGAGCAAAAAAGATGAGAATGAGAGGTATATATATATATATATATATATATATATATAATTACCTAAGCGTCCCAAGAATATATTTAATCTCTACTCTATTTTCTCTAATAAGACCGAAATTAACATAAATAAACCACTTCCGGTTTTAGCGTTGATCACTAAAGACAGTAATAGATAGAGAGAAGCTGTTTTCTGCCATCAACTAAACGTCTCAAGGGTGTATTCCATTTCCAGCCTAATCTCTCTACTAAAACCGGAAGTGGTAGAAATCTACCACTACTGGTTTCAATATTAATTGAGAAAAATATTAAGACATACAAACCAAACTCCTTCGTGTGGTATACAAGTAACATTGGTACTTGTTTCAGAGAAACAAATAAAATGAAGTCCCGAAATTCTGGTATGATTGAGTTGGTATTGTTGCAATAGCCCAGGATTTAGTAGTATGCCTGAGATAAGCACATGGGTATTGTTGACACTATAATAACAATATAGCTTCTAGAGTTATTAACATTAATATGATTTTAAAAAAAAAGAAGAAGAGAGAAACATATCCTTTGAAGTATTTTGTCAATTTTCGATACTTCAGAAACAATCTTCTCTACAGTAGTATTAATAACTTCAAAATTACTACTATTAACACAGGAGCGCAATTTGGATTCCCAAGCGTGTAGATTAAAGTAGAGTTTGTGTGTATGTGGTAGAGTTTGTGTGTGTTTTTAATTATAACTTCGTTTTATGCTCTCCATGTTAAAGATAACTTTTTTTGTTGGAAAATAAGCTCACAACGCATCCAGTCACAAACACAAATCATACAGAAAACGAGGAAATGAAAGAAAAAAGTAATATTATCGGAGGTAATTAAAGCAAGCTCCGAAACTAACTTAACATCAAATGTTACATCATATCTGCAATGTGTATACGAAGAAGAGCGAGATGAAACATCTGAGCTATAGGTACCTAGGGATTTGATAATGGCTATGCAATTATAAACAGAAGTTTTTGTTATTTGTTGTTGATTTATATTCTCTGACTGGCAATTCAAAAACTTCTATACGACAATTTTTCATAATATAACAAACAACATATATTTCAACATTTATATGGGAATGTGATTTGTTATTATAATCTACGTTTTATATGAATCAAGATTTTGAAATTAACTGAAATACAATATCCATAATTTTATGAAAAAAAGTATCTAGTAAAATATCTGCATTGCGTCTTCTTTTCTAATAAACAAAAAATGTTCTTTTTTTAAAGTGCAATTTCTATTCCCATCTGAAGATGGGTGGGCCAAAGAAGGTAACGCCTTCTCTTGGGCCATGAATATTTGTTTATTTATTTGTAGTTTCCTTTGGAGATGGGTAACAGGATTTGTACCCTATTTATTAATTGTACTTAGCTGGGTACAATATGAAATTACAAATTTACAGAACAATACAAAGTAAAACAACAACAACAAAAAATGCATATTATAACAACCAATGAAGCGCTGAAAAGGTTTCTTAAGTTCATAGTAATAGTTCAGAGAAGAAATCCATGAGAATGGTGAATTTGCTGAGCAAATTTGGGGGGCGGCTTTCAGCTTTGGCATGTAGGTGCGTAGCGTGTGTACCATGTTGGTCAGGTTTAAATCCATCAGAAGTTGAAGAACTAGTTTGGATGATGTCTTCAGGGGAAGAATTATCATCAGGGGGACGTCTTCGGTGTTGAAACTGCGATAGTGCGTGATACTGCAGCCTCAGATCTTGATGTGGATGTAGCAGTGGTGTCTTGAAGAAATGCTGAGTGTGAGATTGGGGTTGCTGGTATATATTTCTGCTTGTAGAATTTGTTGTATTCTCGGACATTCGGAATAATTAGCAGCATGAGCACGTTTACAGTTGACACATTTCACTGGTGTGCCTCTGGTCTTTTTTTCGCATTGGTACGTCCAATGAGAGCCGGCGCACTTCACGCACCAAGGTAGTTAGGGATGCGCACGAGACGAGTCGAGACACAGCTCTTCCAATAGAGAAATATACATTTTTCGAGTCGAGACATCGCTTTTACAGCACATTTTCGAGACGAGACAGCCTCAAATCTTGTCTCGTGCGCATCCCTAAAGGTAGTAGCTTGGCAAGTTGCTTGCGAATGCCCAAATCTTTGACATTTGAAGCACTGCAAATAATGTTTCTTTTGTAGTGGTTCTATGCGAATTTTAATGTGTACTAATAAACCTTTGAAGAATCTGGTAGCCTGTAGAACCGAAAACGATTTCTTTATATAATTCTTCAAATTGGCAGTAACGATTGTAATAATTGTTCCAATAAACTATAATTATTCGAATGAACGAATAATTCTTCTGATAATTTCCTACTATATGAAATAATTAATCTGATAATTGTTTGAATAAATGTGTTTACAATACATTTTTAGGCAAAATTTAGGGGATCACGATATAATTATAAATTCATAGTTTTGAGACTTCAAAATTTACACGTTTTCGGTAGTCATGACTCCGTGACTTTCGCTCACATGTCATTTCACCCACTCATAATTTCGTGGATTTATCCCCCCAGGAAGAATGGCGTCATGACCTTTCCCCCACGAAACTGGTCTTGCTGTAAGAAATTGAAATGAAAAGATGTTCTTTAATCTTATTTGCGTTAATTAATAATCAATAAATTGTGCCCGAGAAATCGGCAATCTCCACCTGTTTGATAAATGTGCCCCACTTACAGAAGGATGAAGAAATTAAATGTCGACCAAAGCCAGGGAATTCGTATTATTATTCAGTTCTCAACCAATTCGACCGAGATACCGATATGGTTCTATCACTAAAATTTTTCATGATGACAGCAGTGAAATCACCGCCAGATCATGTTATTCTAACCGGTTTCAGTGGTTCATAACTTTTGTTCAACTAACCAGCTGACGCTATAAATTTTCTGTTTCGTGTGTTTTTGGTTTAAGCTTTCAGTGCAATTTTCATTCGTGAATATAAGTATGTATCTCCATTATTCTTAAATAATAATCGAGAAACTTGCCTGAGGATTCGGCGATTACCGCTACTACATGTTTGGTAAGTACCTTACTTTAGGCTTACACAAAAGTGAAGAAATTAAATGTCGACTAAATGCAGCGAATTCGTTCCCTTGTTCAGTTCTAAATCTTTTGTCGTCGCGAATTCTGTCGAGAAATTTGAAGTTTAAAAAATATATAAAATGATAATCATGCCTGATGTTCTGTTTGATTGCGAAACATAGTCGCTTACTCTGAAGAAAGAACTCAGACTGTAAGTATTTGAGATCAAAATCCTGAGACGAATATCGGGACCTAAGAGGAACGGGAATGGGGAATGTCGGCAACTTCATAACAAGGAAGTGTATAATTCATACGTTTATCAAATATTGTTAGGATCATCAAGTCTAGGAGGCTCAGATGGGCAGGGAAGAAAGTAGGAACGCTTTCAAAGTTTTAACTGATAGTCTAATCGGAAAACGACCATTAGGAAGATCTAGGCGCAGATGGTAGAGCAATATTGAGTTGAATCTCGCAGAAATAGTAATACAAAGTAGAAACTGGATTCAGTTGGCTAAGGACATGTCAATGGAGAGCTTTTGTGAATGTGGCATTGAATCGCAGGGTTCCATAGGCTACGGAGTTGGTTAGTTAGAAAGGTGGTAACTCTAGATATAGATAAGGTCGTCAGATCCAGGAAATACAATGATCAAGTCATCCATACTGTTTCACACATCTAAGCAACAAAACATCAAGATCGACCATGTTCCACATTTACAATACAACAAACTACATTGAAAAGACTTGGTTTGTTAGTTTTTAATTCTTTTTTTTATTACAACATAAATCTTATCGTCATTTGTTGTAAATTTCCTGCAAGATTCCAGAAGGAAAATGATTTGAATACGCAATGAAATGAAAAAAAAAATCAGTTTAACGAATATGCCCTTTAGGTTGAGACGAATGATTAAGACAAGTGAGTGATGATAGAATAATTGGTGAAATGACAATATGGGAGGAAACGGTACACTCCGAGAAAACTAACGGACACAATATTGCCCACCACAAACTTACTTTCTTGGGAATCGAACCAGGGATCCCACACACCAGAGGTAAACATTTTATCACTGAGCCACAATGCCCCCTTGAATATATGATGAAAACAAAAGACATTGGTTGCATAATAAGTCCGTTTGCAGTAACGTACCAAATGTCTTGCAATGTATAATTTGACTGGGAAGACTTAATGGTACCAATCTATTCTGCAAGTGCTGGTAATCAGGGACGCATTCCGCGGGGTGTGCACTGGGTCGGGACTTCCCCCAAAACACTTGATAACTCGACAGTCGACACACATTTGTACATTTTGTCAATAAAACTACACTTTTTATCAGAGAAATAGTTGATGTAGCGTAAATATTTGACCGTACACTTCATGTTTACTCTTTCTTTTCCTATAAAGACAATCTAGTTCTACAATCATTTTCTGAGAATATAGATGACAGTACTTGACAATTATTTATTTTCTATAATCTTTTCGGGTCTACACATAGGCGTAGTGTCTTGTAGCAATTGATCTTCCAAACTTTGGATCCCCAACAGGGTTGCCAACCGTCCCGATTCTGTCGGAACTGTACCGATTTCTGAGTTATTTGTCCCGCGTCCCGACCGAACATTCGTCGGGACGCATATTGTCCCGACTTATCTATTTTCAAAGTTAGTTAATATTTTACTGGACCACTTTTACAAAGGAATAACTTATTCTTTTACAGTTTTATGTATAGAATCAATTTAACAAATTTCTGTTTTAATTTGGTTCATGTTCCGGACAAATGTTCGGAACCGCTTTTCTGCCGACTTAATAAGAGCTGACGTTCTCTGGACATGTCTTGTGCTGACTTTATATCAACTTATAAGAGCAACGAAAAATTGATCAAGGCTATTAGGAGTACCGAGAAGTACATTTTTCTTTGAAATGCTAAATTCTGCAGGAAGAACACGAAGTCTTTCTTTTGCATTCTTTATCTTAAGTTTATCAAAGGGAATGGCCAAAGAAACGAATTGTTTAGTTGATAGTTTGTTTCAGTCGTTCTTTAAAGGACCTCATTTGTTTGTCATAAAAAGCAAACATTCTATATAGTTTTCTCTTTAAACATTGTTTACGTCAAGTAAATTACAATTGCTTTAGTTTGAATTTGTTGTATGATCACTGGTGCAAATCTCGGGGAGTGAGGGGGATATGCCCCCTCCAATCTTGGAACTGGAGGAGACTGTCCCCCCCCCCTAATAATCCGATTTGAAATATATTTTTTGGAGAGAAATGTGATGATTTGTGTCCGATTGCCACAAAGTGAGATGAATTAGATCCCCCTCCCCCCAGAATAAACCTCAAGTCTGCTCGCCTCCCAATATTGAAGACATCTCTGCTCCCCAGATCCTCCATAGCATTGTTTTTCAACTTCATAAATATTTTGAACATCCTTATATATATATATATATATATATATATATATATATATATATATATATATATATATATATATATATATATATATATATATATATATATATATATATATATATATATATATATATATATGTATATATGGGAACGGTCTTACCCGTCCCCCCAAATGTTGAAGACAGATTTGGGCGCTGTGTATGATAATAGCCAAAGAATAAGACTTGATCTTAATAATACTTTTTGTCAGTAATTCCTTAAAAATGTTACGCAGTCATTTGTGCTAATATATATATATATATATATATATATATATATATATATATATATATATATATATATATATATATATATGTGTGTGTGTGTGTGTGTGTGTATATGTATGTATGTATGTATGTATAGTTTTCTCTCTAAACTTTGATTATATTAAATAAATTGCAGTTGTTTTGGTTTTACACCTAGTCATGAGCAGTGGGTGGGAAAATTAACAAAAAAAAAAAAAAAAAAACATAGGGTGCTGCATTCATTCAGGTGAGTGTTATTTAGCTGAGTATTTACATTGTTTTCAACAACTCGCCGTACGTGTACTCGTCTCCGTGGAGGGAAGGGGCTTCAACACCGATTGTCCCGTCCCGAATTTTTCTTATGACGAGTTGGCAACCTTGATTCCCAATGAAAATTTCTGAGTACGCACCTGTAGATAATATTCATAAAAACAATAGACAGTATAATAGACAAGCTTTGTCTTTTCCACCCCGCTGAGTTTATCGTTCTTTCGAAACATACAACAGTAAAAAAAAAAAAAAATGTTTAGGAAAGGGTTTTAGAAAATGATGATCCCGTATGTGTTCAACAAACACAACTGAATGTATGATTAGTAACATTGGAATATCATTGCTTCAATATGGCCAAGTTCTAAGGTTAAAAAAAATATAAAAATAAAAATAAAAATAAAAAAAATACAGGTCAGTATCCAATTTAAGAAGGTGGCCAAATTACACAACATTATTGGTTTTACTGCACAATATTAATTCAGCATAAGGACAATAGATTTGATGATAAAGTACGGTCCTTGCAGTTTCAGAATTTCCAGGCCTGATTGACGTGACATATACAAACAACATTCGTGTAACGAAATGAAGCAACTTGTGGAATGGTTGTGTCTACTTTTCAAGGCAATACTGATGTTTGCTTAGTCTAGCGAAAGATTCTGGAAAATCCTTCTTCTCCGTCGATGCAACAAATTGTTTTAACTAAGTTTGTAATAAGTGAAGCACAACACGTCCTCAGGATTTGTCAGTCTTCCGGAAGAAAGGTTCTCGTGCTCTCATCAAAGGAGAGATTTATGTTGTGTTTACCTCAAAGACGTTCTCCAACAGTGAAACGTTTTGCACTGCTGATGACAGGCAAGGGTGTGGTGGGTAAAGGCTGATCGTCTAAGTACAAGATTCTCTCAGTTTCTCAACAACTCTTTGACAGCGAGTGGGCTAACCTGTAATAATGTTATGAAATACGAGAAAACTTGAAAGCTATGATTTTTGGATCAAAATATCCAATGTATTTCAATCAAAATTTTTCTTGTACGCCTGACATCTGAAGAACTACATACATTGTAGCTAAACCCAGGGGTGCTAGTCCCCTCAAAGGCTGTGACGCGAATCCCCCCAAATTAAAATGAAATGAAATATTTATGTTTAACGTCCCACGATTATGCCGGTTAGGCTAAAGGAGACGCTGATAATGAGAAAAGAGTGAAATGAAGAGAGTGGGAGGAAACGAGAGAACCCCGAGAAAACCCACGAGCACGGTGTTTGTCTACTACAAAGTCCACACGGCGCGAGCTGGGATTGAACCAGGGACCCCAAGCACCGGAGGTGAACGCTCTACCACTGAACCACCGCGCCCCCAGCCCCAAAATTAACAAAGTATCCCCTTCACATTTAATTTTACACCTCTTCCTATCACAACACGTGAGATCATTGGTAGACACTAGATTAATAAGTAGTTTGATAGGCAAAACATGTTGAAAATTAATCAACTTTCAATGATGCAATCCCTTCTTTTGTTCGCTTGGTGATAACTTTGCTACGATGCTCAACTATCCTGAAAAAGAATTTTTGCTGTTCGTCACTGACTATTTTTTTCTTTTTTTTTTTTTTTTTATCAGAGCAAGTCCTCTTTCTCCGGTACACTTAACTAAAAATTATTTTTACTTTACTTTTTAACTGGTCTAACATTCCCTATACACCTCAATATTCACTTATAATAATCAGTATTCTTCTGATTTATTTTTGTATTTATTTTTATACGTATGTTTATGTTAAAGTTAGTCTTTATTTATGTATTAGACATATTGTTATATTTATTTTTACAACGATTAACCAAAAGCAAGGATACATTATAAACCAGTTGAAAATGCTCCAAGAGGATTGCCAGAACGAACTTAAAAAGAATGGAGAGATGGAGCGGGAAGGATAACTGTAATTGTTCCGACATGCAAAAGTAAATCTTTTTATCCACATCTAATTCTGTTTCTCGCAAAATATCATCTCTCTATGACTTACGGTTCCCGAGAAAAGGCTCTTCAAATCTCCCAAAACTCGAACTTTTTTTGACCAATATCTGGGGAACGGTGGTCAGTTTGCCAGTAGCCAGTTGTCCAGTGGCCACCGGCTACTATTTGGTACCAAAATGTTCACCATTCTCGGTAGGTATTGGTCAATACCAATATGATCTCTTTATGACTTACGATCCTCGAAATATGGATCCTTAAATCTCTCGAAATCGGAACTATTTTTTAACCAATATGTCGGGAACGGTAAGTTATAGAGAGATGATGTTAGTGTCGATTAATATGTAAGAGCATGGTAAACATTTTGGTACCAATATGCACTGGTGGCCACTCGCCAAACTAGTGGCAAATTGGAAAGTGGCCACCGGTTATTATTTCGTACCAAAATGTTCACAATCTTTTTAGGTATTGATCAACACCAATATCATCTCTCGATGACTTATGGTTCCAGAGATATGAATCCTTAAATCTCCGGAAATCGGCCATTTTTTGGGGAAAAAATCCATCATTTTCTCAGATAGTTTTGATGCTCTATCGAATGGAGGTCTCAGAATTGAAAAACTCGAAAATAACAGACAGACGGACAGACAAACACACAGACATAGAGAATTCAGTAACGAAATTTTTTAAGTTCGTTGAAAATAAGACATATTTGCTTAAAGATAAAGATACAAGATGACTACAAAAATTGCATGTGCGGACTGAAATAAGTAAGTTTGATAAATGCTTCAAAAGTAACTAAAGTTATTAAATTCGAACTCCGCATCGCTCAATTTTATGTGAAGTAACCACTTTCAGGTTGTTCGCAGTTTTGACGAGCGATGACGTCACAATCTTAAAGAGTACACGTATTTCAGGAGGGTGTCCTGTATTTCAATTTTCAAAAATTGGCAATCCTAGTCACCCCTTTCCACCCATCCAAATACTCACCAGACCTGATGCTGCTTGACTTCGGTAATCGCACGAGTGCCAGTATATTCAACGTCGAATTGCCGTTTGCTAAACCAATCCCACAAATGAAATGGAAAGAATTAGTTGGGTCGAGCGGAAAACGAATGAGAGAGTGTTAAAAATGGTGGATGAGAAAAGAACACTTTTAGATATTATTAGGAAGAGGAAGAGAAACTGGTTGGGACATTGCCTAAGAAGAGATTGTATCATGAGGGACGTCCTAGAGGGTATGGTGGCGGGAAAGAGAGGGAGGGGGCGAAGGAGACTACAATTAATGGATGATATTAAAACAGAAAGATCATTCGCGAAGACGAAAAGGTTAGCGGAGGACCGTGGAACATGGAAGCTTCTCAGCTGCGGAAAGTGACCTGCCAATAAAGGCAGAATACCTATGATGATGATGATGACAAATGAAATGAAAAGAAATAACAAACACTAGGAAGAAAAATTATGAAAACAATATTACATTGTGTTGGAGGAGTGTTAAAGTAACTCGAGATTTTTTTTTTTATTTTTATTTTTACATGTGTAAAATCGAATCCCAGGGTGGAGGTATTGCATGCTGGATTTCAAAGTAGCTTGAACTCTAAGAAATCCCACGAACACGGTATTTGTCCACCACAAAACCCACGTAGAGCGAACTGGAAACAACCGAGGACCCCACTCATCAAAAGTGAACGCTCTACCATTGAGCCACCGTTCCTCCATCATTATAAATGAGTGAAATTTGTATATAATACTTATTACAGGCATCTTGACGCTTTTGCGTCATTTAAATTTTATGAGTCGAGAGAAATAATTGAAATACTTTAACCAACTAACAGCTACATTTTGTGTGTGTGTGTGTGTATGTGGTCTCAATTTTTGTATATGTCCTCAGTGATTTCTAGAGACGCTGTTCTTTGTAGTAGAATCATTTCATTCTTTTACTGATTCAAATATCTAAGCTTGGAATATTTCCAAACTTTTTTTTAAAAAAATCCAAAAATGGAATTCAGAAGACTAAATCACTGTAATTTACACAGATTATTGTCACATATTTATTTATTTATTTATTTAACAATCACCAGATACAGCTCAGAGGCCATTTTATACTGGATACGCACGTATAACAACAGTAACAATGGAAAGGATTGGGGAAGGTATCGGGTAGGGCTTGTTTAGTAGGTACCATCCCGGTATTTGACTGAGGAAAACCCCAGTTAGGATGGCCGGCAGCGGGAATCGAATCCACGACGTCCCGAATGCGAAGCCAACGCTCTACCACTTGGGCTACTTATATAACAATTATTGAAAGCTTCAGATCTTCATTTTATGAATTTTTAATGTTCTTTCCATATATAAAGACGAAATATGACCTTTTTTAAATTAAAAAAATGTTTAGAAAATACATATATGCTGCATTTTTTTAAAGTTCAGAATATCTGACAAAATGATTCTCGAGAGTGATTATTTTCCGAGTGGATTCCTCTTTTCATCAGTAGGATTATAGATCTATTTTTCCTCGGTTATTAATGCGTCAGAAGATATTAATGTCCCTTATAGAAGACGCTTTATTACCGCCGAATACGTCACAGCTATGTGGATGATGTTTGTTGGAGATGTCCCAAATATTGTTGGCACCTGTTTCAGAAGAAACGCATATTCAAAGGAAGTTATACATGTAAATGTGGGAAAGGAGAAGAAACCATGTCATATTTCTTCTACATTATTATTATTATTATTATTATTATTATTATTATTATTATTATTGTTATTATTATTATTATTATTATTATTATTATTATTATTATTATTATTATTATTATTATTATTATTATCAGGATTCATAAGACAATGAAACAATAAAATAAGGATGCAAACATGCACGGTAAATTGTAGAAAATAACCAAAAACAAATGCACGAAAGTCAAAAGAAAAGTCATTCGACGGCATTTTAGTATATAATGATGGTCCTGCTCAGATTTTGTTGTGTGCAGCCCCTGTGTTTGTCAGTGAAAAACGATCTACAGAGTCTGCCAAAAAAATGTATACACTTTTTTTTAAAATAAAAAAAAAACTATATATCATATTAATTATGTTTAATTATTGTTCAAACATATCTTACAAACCTTCAAGTAAGCATATGTTTACATTATATATTCAAAATGTTGGCTGTTGGCGACCAAACACCTAACAGAACAACGAGTGATCGCTGCAGTACAGCGGTCAATATATTAATGGAGACCAATGCACATGCCTCTGTAATCTTCTGGCGAAGGTTCTGGAGCGTGCGCGGCTTACTTTGATATATTTCATCTTTCACAGTTTCCCACAAGAAGAAGTCCGTGGAGGTAAGATCTGGCGAACAGGGAGGAAACTCAATGGGCCCTCTTCGTCCAATCCATTGTCCCTGCAGATTGTCATTCAGGAAAGCTCATACTACTAGATGGTAGTGGGGTGGGGCCCTGCCCTATTGATAGAAGACCCCATTGTCTCCATAAAGCGCACGCACACCTGGTAGAATTAATGTCCGTAACATTTGCAGGCACGCTTCTCTAGTGATAGTACCATCAAAGAAGGGTCCTATCAAAGCCCCAAGCTGTAAGTCCACATCAGACAGTAACCCCTGGTACATTGACTGCCTTATTATCAATATGGACGTGCGGATTTTCCGGTGCCCAGTTGTTAGCCGGGTTGGTGGTTCCGTACCAAACTCTCTTCTCCACTGACGCTGCACTTCGATGACATTCTCAAACCCGATAAAACACTTCAAAACGTAGTTACGCTGCTCGAACGTCAAGCGTGTTCTAGCCATTTTATCTCACTAACCGAGCTGATAGTACCGACATCTGTTGAGCGACAAACCGTACTACAACATAATTTTAACTGAAACAATTGACAATGGTGACATCTGTTGGGTGAAAAACCATACTACAACATATTTAAATTTCAGAATGCCAGTAGGATGCCAAATAGTGTATACATTTTTCTGGCGGATTCTTATATAGGCTAATGAAAATGTTCTTTCCACGTCATATGACGTCACAGGGGCATGTGAAAAGTAACACAATTCTTCTTTGGTAATTACAATGAAAAACTGAATACTTTTTTTTTACTATTAAGTTAAAATGTAGCAAATGGCATAGAATTAGCAAATTTGAGAAAAAGAGAAGGACTTAACATACACCCATGCTTGAAGAGATCCGTCCACCTTTTATTTTATTAATTAATTAATTAATTTATTTATTTATTTTATTTTATTTTATTTTATTTTATTTTATTTTATTTTATTTTATTTTTTTTTTTTTTTGTCGTTTTGGAAATTCATTATTGCATGCTATAGATAGATGGAATTAAACAGATGTGAGGTCAACTGAGGTGTTGATTCACGATAAAATACTAAAATCTCCTACATGCATTGTACAATTCCGAAAATAAGTCATTTAACAAGAATTTTAGGAATGATCCCAAAAAATGGATCAAAAGATTGCGATCTTGACCAATAATTAGTTTTTGGATCAGGGGCCACAAAATTTTTTAACAATCCCTAAATCGAGTTTTCGTATTTTTTTACGGGATAAGTACATCATACTGAGTTAATTGATAGTTTGGGTTTGACTATGCTATCTATATGTAGTTCTCCAGAAATAAGGCTTACCAAAAAAAAAAAAAAATGCCTGAAACATATTGGATCTTTTGATCCAAAAAAGTTATGAGTCAAGGATTTTTCAAACAGGACTGTACAAACGGTAATATAAAAGTGCCAAAAATATAACTGAAAAACCAGGTTTAAATATGCAAATATACATTTATTTACATTTTTCATGAAGTCATATATTATTGTCAGAATACAATTTTTCTCTTTCTTTCTTCAATTTAACGACCCACGCTTAATGCTCCGTGGTTAAGGAAGGGTACGGGTTTTCTTTTCAGGTCGATTGCTTATTCTCTCATATCCTACTCTTACCAAATCCATTTAGCAACTTACGGTACAGTTATACCGAAAAATTCCTATTTCTTCCTGCTCTTTTCCACTTTCATCGTGACGGAAAAAGCAAAAAACAGATTGATTCAATAGAATCTGGTGATATCTCATGATGGATCAAACTTCATATCTTCTTCTCTTTATCAAAATTCAAACTTTTTTTTTTTTTTTTTTTTTTTTAAAGACAGAGCGCTAACTGGCTACTCGCACACCCATACACAGCTGTTCTGCTTGCTCAGTGAAGTTTAATGCAGAGTTGCAGGCGTTCTCTTTATTGCAAGTGTTATGTTGCTACCTGAGACGAAGAAAACTTTCTGAACTTTTTGCAGCTAACCCTGATGTGTATCTGAGTGAGGAAAATTGATAACTAAACTCTACATATATATATATATACATGCTATTCTATGAAGAATGATTCGAGAGAAGAAAATTGAAAAGGGAAGTATGAAATATAGGAAAAATTCAGTATAAGTGTGCCCTAACTAATAAAAACTATAAAAACCAGAGAAAACTGGAGGTATCATGGAAACGAAACATGTAAGCCTTTTGGCACATTTTAATCGTACAATCATAGTTTTCTATATTCCAGCAAGAATGTAATTATTGACCCATATATGTGTGAGTTTAATGTATTCATCATTTTCCGTACTTGTGATCGAGTGACCGAGGATGAAAACAGCAGTACCTTTCCAAAATATTCTCGCGGAAATAAAAGTATTGACACTATAAGGTATATTGTGGTCAGGGGTGCTGTTATGTAATTATGATTTTTTTAGACTATGATCTAAAACTCATGAGATTTTCCAACAGATGAACATTAAATATTTAGAAGCAACATTGAGGATGATTGCTTTTTAACAAAGGAGAATGGAAATAATATACTTTATTATTCTAAGTGAAACTTCCTTTCATATTGTAATGTACCACGTGCTTGTGTTTATAAACAATCACACGTGCTCTTCCTTGTAAACAACAACCACATGTTGTTTACGATGGAGTACTACACCCAGGGGTGTAGCCAGCAGGTTTGTGTAGGGGGGGCCGTCGTTTTTGAGGGGGGGCAGCTACAATGTACAAAGCCAAAAAAATGTGTTGCTGCTAATGTTTTTGAGGACACAATTTTGGTTTCCTTCTGGAAGACTAAAAACACTATTTTAGTTTCTTCTTCTTCTTCTTCTTCTTCTTCTTCTTCTTCTTATTATTATTATTATTATTATTATTATTATTATTATTATTATTATTATTATTATTATTATTATTATTATCCATAAATTATATTCAAGATAGTTTTTATTATGCTTAATCAAGAACTACTGCCCGGGACCAAACGGGATTCACTTTTGTGCATAACTATAAAGGTAACCAAGAAAGTTCAGTCCCTTTTCGTGGAAGTCTGTGTTCAATTGGACCTTACACTGTGAGTTGAATGCGAGTGGAGATAAGGCGAACGTCAGTTGTTGATGTGGGTATATCCAACATACTACCTGGTTGTGGCAATTCAGACACACTGTGAACTTGCGTAAAGACAGAGGGAACATGGGACATCCACAGAGCGTCATAAGAGCATGTATGCTGAACGAGTTCAAATGGAGGTCAAACGCCGCTGTAGCGGGACAGAAGATATACCAGGCCTTTGGTGAGGGTGTCGTAACGACGCGGACATTGCAGCGATGGTTTAAAAAGTTTAAGAACGATGACGAAACACCCGATAACACCACGTGCCAGAAGACCAACACATGTGCAAAGAGGAACTGGGACTACAATTCAGTTCGGCAGCAAATCCATCAACTTGTGAAGCACTACAAGTTGGGTCGATGGGTCTCTCATATTTTGACTCCAGTCCAGAAGGAAACGCGGAAGTCGCCTGCGTTTATTTACTGTTTCGGAGCCATTTCTGGACAGAGCGTTGACGTGTGATAAAAAATGTGTCCTATACGAAGCTCCACGGCGCCGTCATCATTGGTTAGCATCCCATGAACAGTTTTCAAAACAGCAGAAACCAGCACTGTACCAGAAGAAGGTCCTTCTGTGTGTTTTGATGCATCGTGCATCGGGATCTGCAGCTGGTCAGAGTATCAATGCAACTATGTACTGTCAGTAGTTGAGCTGTGCTCAACAAAAACTCAAAACAATGGAGCCATCACTTCTGAATTGCAAATGGGTCCTCGTTTACGGGACAACGCTAAGTCCCACGTGGCTAGGATGACTCAGGACACAATTTTCCGACTTGGATGGGAAACAATATTGCAACCACTATATTCCCCGGGTATTGCACCGTCCGATTATCACCTATTCCATTCCTTGGACAATCACCTTAGAGGACGCCAGTTCAAATCCCTAGTAAAAGTCCAAAATGCACCTGATACTTTCTTCGTTTCACGGCCCACCAAGTTCTACCGCGATGGATTGCATGGCCTTCCAGAACGTTTTCAGAAGGTCGTCGATGCTGATGGGGACTATTTTTGATCTTCCAGGTTAGGTGACATATCGATGTTCGAAGGTGGTGGGTGAAAAAGCAACAAAACTTTTCTTGGTTCCCTTTATATTTAAATTTAAGACCTTGTATACAGAACCTATCTATAAAAGATTGATTTTCTTTGAAATTTCACTTAATTTCTTTATGGTTTCCTGACAAAAATATTTATTTATTATTCGTGACTTAAAAAATATATAATTATTTTATTACACTGAGTAGAAATAAAAGAGAGAGCGAATGAAATCCAAATTGAATAAAAACATTGTTTCTCACCAAATTTTCCATCGTCTATATCTTTTAAAACACTTGTTAAAACATATAAAAATATACTGTACTTACAAATCAGTTTAGTACCTTTGTTTTATGGCTGTATTTGTAGTACCTTGTTTGTCTTCAAACTGTCAAATATAAATCGCAGTAAATTGTGTAATCTGCTGTCACAAAAAAGTATCCTATTTTTCGATCGGTATAAGGAAGAGATACTATACTATTTTTCGATCGGTATGGAAAAACGATATTTCTCCATACTATTTTACCATAAATTATTAATTGTCAATAAACTTTGTTACTTTTAAATGAATGAAGCGAGATAATTTTACTATGATGTTTTAAAAGCTGGTCATTTGGGGGGAGGGGGTCAAGAAACCATTTGGGGGGGGGGCCTGGCTCCGATGGCCCCCCCTTGGCTACACCCCTGACTACACCTTACGTTGGATTACTTCATGAAGCAGACGACGGACCATCACCTATAAGTCACATGACGACAGAGAGCAGCAGCGCCACCGCCGCCAGGAGCAACTATATAATAAAGAGGATTCAACGGACAGTCACCAGTCTGTGATTAGTCTCCATTCCTCTAGCTTGCCTGGAGCTCTAAGAGAATGCCAACCTCAAAGTCTCTCGTCTATTGCGGGACTCTAGCCTTCTTTTCCACCTGGCCTAGATAGCTCGGAGCTCTGTCGGGATTGCAACTTCTGTTGCTTAGCCTGCTCTGGGGCTCTGTGACTCTTAACCCCCTCACTGCTTGCTTCGGAGCATTGGAGTTGCCTACACCACTCTACTTAGCTTGCCCGGAACTCTGTAGAGATCCTATCCTAAGGCTGTAAGGTCAAGGAGTACCTTTTCTGTAGTTCGCACTAGAGGAAGTTATATTGTAGTATTTCTGTAAATCCTGTTGTATTTTATTAGAAGATTTTTATAATAAACCGATAGTGGGAGTCGATTTCGGACTCTGATTTTCTCAACCTAGCTCTACCTACTCCTTCAAAAGGAAGAACTTTTACAATATTAACTTCTACCTGAGGGGACCAGAACCAATATACTTCGAGACAATGATCATGATAATCAATGAAATGCTGGAATGAAAAACGTGGGAGGAAGCGAGATAAGATCGAGAAAGCGTCCACTGAGGAATAAAAAACGTATGTAACATACGTAAAAATGCAGGTTACATGGCACAGTAGTTTTTGGACTTAATATACAATCCTACATAACGTCCTGAGCAAAGTAAGTGTTCCATGTAAGTATTCTGAATACATATATTTTCGGTACAAAAGAAAGAACTGTATATAGGCGGTCAAAATTTCATATACAGATGGACGTATATAACATAGAGCTGACCTATATAATATACGAAAGACTATTAGCTGTCAGACATCCTACAGCAGCATGATGTAACATTTAAGCGGGAAAAGGGTCGTGCATACGGAATACGGAATGAGTTGTAAGCTTACGCACAACCTTCGGCAGGATTTTAAATCTGGTTTTAATGTATATCTTTTTGGCTTGTGTATAGCCCGCTCAGTAGAAGTAGGACCAACTATGCGTCCTTTGTTATGCAAATTAGGGTGAGTCTTGGCAATAGGTCTTTTGTTAAGAGGAATGTGGTTTATCCTTGAGGGTTTACGTACGCAGGTGGGAACAATGGATGCCGCAGATGTGTGTATATGTAATCTTTTAAACGATTTATTGTTGACAGAGAAATAGTTGAAGAATGTAGTGGGTGGGGATGAGAGAAGTGTACATTGTTTATATTATTTTGTATTGTTGACAGGAATTGCGTTTAACCTTGGATATATTTGTATACAATAGATGTTTTATTTTTTTTTATTATATTTTATTGCTTGTTTATATTATTTTATTGTGGACAGGATTTGCGTTTGACCTTGATTAGTCACGTAGGCACAAGTTTGTTTTGGAATTTCTAAGAAATGCTTATATTGTTTTGGGGGAGAGGTAGAACACAGGTGTGCGTTAAAAGTTTTTATTGTGGACAGGATTTGCGTTAACCTTGACCATATGCTTGAACAATACATGTTTTTGGAATTTCTAAGAAATGCTTATATTGTTTTGGGGGAGAGGTAGAACACAGGTGTGCGTTAAAAGTTTTTATTGTGGACAGGATTTGCGTTAACCTTGACCATATGCTTGAACAATACATGTTTTTGGAATTTCTAAGAAATGCTTATATTGTTTTGGGGAGAGGTAGAACACAGGTGTGCGTTAAAAGTTTTTATTGTGGACAGGAATTGCGTTGACCTTGACCATATACTTGAACAATAGATGTTTTTGGAATTTCTAAAAAAATGATTATATTGTTTTGGGGGAGAAGTAGAACACAGGTGCACGTTAAAGTTTTTTTATTGTTGACAGGAATTGCGTTTGACCTTGATTAGTCACGTACGCATGGGAAAAATTCAAAGATTTGTTTCTGTTAATGATCACGTGATAGGGAGACTTGTATGAACTTGTTATTGTTAGCACGCCATTTTATTGTGACGTGAACGCTTAAATACAGAGTTTCAGGAGAGTGTTTTATGTATTACGCTATGGCTCCCGTTCGCAAGTTAGTTTTTAGCGAACTCGACGACGAGGAGACATTATCATCGCCTTCTGCGGGAACTAAGAAGTTAAAGACCGACAACAGGTCGGATTCCCCGGATTCTATTGAAGTAGTCTATATATCATCTTCGGATGATGAAATTTATTCATCATCTTCGGATGAAGAAGGCGAATTGGAGGAACCAGAGACACCATCTCCAACGGTGTCGCTAACGCCACCTGCATCACCATCACTGTTAAGCCGATCCAGTTCCAGATTTTGGAGTTTAAACTGTTCATGTTCCAGTCAGAAAGTGGATCGTGATTGTGTAATAGATGCAATTCTTAATTGGGACACTGATAGAATATTAATTTGTGGTGGATGCGCAGAAGCATTGGCTAATCAAATGGGGCATGACTGTTTGTTTTTGAGTCCAGAGGAACTAGAAGATCGCGCCTTGAAATCTTTGCTGGACGTTGAAGTAGAGGACTTATTTTATATATATGCGAGAACGCATATTATTGGCATATTTACACAAGAACTCTTTTATGAAGCCTTTTTTGACTTAATTGAAGAAAAGGACCCTAATTTTTTGAGTGAATTAGTTAAAATTTTTGAAAGCAAAGACAAAAAGAAAGGCTTTGCAAAGTGATTGTGCGTGTGTGTGTATGCAAACTGAAGTGACAGTGTTTAAAAACATGTATTTTCATATCAGTGGTGGTGGTGGTGATTATATTTGTGTATCTTGTAGTGACAATAATATTAGTGAACTGTGTATTTTAAAAACTATAAATGTATACTTACGTTTAAATATTATTTCCTGTGAACAATGCACGTTGAATCTTCAACACCGGTGTTTGCTTCTTCATGATACTGGAACTTTTGCTGTACAGCATTTATCCAATGAAATAACTCTTATTGATTTGTTTGAAGTGTTTGAAGAACATCATAGTGAAATCTCAAGTATAAACTTTATACGAAAAACGCGAGAATGTTTAAACAACATGGAATTTGTAGGACAAATAATTCCGTTTTTGTTGAATCGTAAATATGAAATTTCACCATGTGTTAATGAATACATTATCGACATACAAGGTTTTAAGATTTCAAATAATGAATTTATTATTCGTGAATTTTGTTTAATTGCATGTGATGATACAGTAAATTTCCATTGTTTAGTAAAATCTCCGATTGAATACAATCAATTATCTTTAGGATGTCAGAAACAAGTTGATTGGTTAACATCAAACTTACATGGACTAACTTGGAATAATAAAAACGGATATACTGTATCACATATACGTAACCTTGTGTATCAATTATGTTTGCAAGATGCTACCTTTTATTGTAAAGGTGCAGAGAAATCCATTTGGATTAAGAAACTATTTTTGTTAGATAATGTTATTGATCTTGAATCAAAACAATGCCCACCATTAAATGAATTATGTGCAAATGTTATGAATGAATATTGTTCTTTTCATGAACAAAATATACAACTTGAGAAAAAATCAGGTTGTGCATATCGAAATGCCCAACAACTTAATTTTTGGTGGAAGTTCCAACGATCAACAGCATTAACTAACACATTTTCAATGATGTAACTTTACTTTTTTATATATTTTTATGTTTGTGAAATGAAACACAAGAAGTAAAATTTGAAACTTTTATTTTTTTAAAAAAAATCTTTTTTTATTTATATATTTATGTACATAATATATACAAACAATAAAATTATTATTTCAGATAAATATTTTGTTTTCTTTTTAAAAATTTATTTACGTGGTTATATACAATTTTATCATTCTTTTTTAATTTTGTCTTATGAAATTAACTTAAAGTTTTTTCAAATGAATTATTGCGTACTATATGATACTTGAAAAATAATACGAAATATCCACACAGCACAGATTCTTCGTCTTGGTATGGTTGACTATTTACATAATAAACTTTACTATTTTTACATAAGAATGAATGAATTTCTTTTGGCACAGGCATTCGTAAACTATCGAAATAAAATCCTTCATGATTTTTGTTTATGTATAGTCCAACCCAATGACTTCCTGTGGAATCTGATGTATCAAGATTAATGATTAGTCCAACAGGAGTTTGCACTGTTTGTGGAATTGTATCAATGGAATAAATTCCGTTCACATATGATCCAGTTTGTTTATCACTGAGAAGCACTTTTAAAATTTCATCTGTATACATGATTTTTGTTTATTTCTTTAACGGAGTAGGAACATATTTATCACTGGTATTGTTCACAAACAAAACATAGTCATACACTTTTACATATTCACTGTATAATAAAGCTTCATGCACACTGCACTTGTAATGTCCAAATCGATGATTATAATGTGCACACTTTGACACATGAAATCCTAGAGATGTGTACCGTGGACAGTCCAAATCCTCGAGATTGATAATATCACGTTGAAGAATTTCCTGCAGAAAGTCCTGACGAGCTTTGCCGAAAGTGTAAACAGATGAAATATTTGTACAATATTTGCGAAGAATTTCTTTAAGGTGTGAGTATTCGACATCTCCTTCATGCCATTGGATTCCATAAAAATTATCACACAAGTATTTGTTTGCTTCTATTATTGTTTCACACAGTTCAGTATTAGCGCACGGAGGTTTAAATATCCAGCTTTGTATGAATGGTATATCTGGATTAGCTATTGCTAACTCTTTAACAATAAGTTCATCGTCATCCTCCCCACGATAAGCGGAGAAGTGAACAACAACCCTCATGCTACTCAACTGATTTAAATTTAAAATGAATTATCACTATATACATTTCTATCTTTATCTATTTGTATGAGTGAGTCAAATTGAGCGTACACAATACAAGTGATGGGTTGTGTTAATGACTCTTTGAATGATACTTTTAAATTAACGGGAGCATCGCGTACAACATCCCAAGTAGTATCATCCAATGTAGCAGTAGGGGATAGAATAAATGCATAAAGAGTGTATCCATGTGGATATTCATCATAGGTAACAGTATGGCCATCATCTTTATAAAATATTCCTGTACCGGAAAACAGAGTCTGGTAACTTAGAACGTATAAATTATTTGAAAAATCAGGGGTGAGGGGATTGGGAGGAAATGATTTTGAACCAACTTGTAGTTGCAACTTGTTAACGTTAAAGTTTTGGAATTCAAAAGGATTAATTTCTGATTTCCCATTAAAGGCTGCGTTAGAGACAAATCCGATAACGATTGCTTTAGTTACATTTCCAAGGAATAGATTATCAAGATTGTATGAATTTACTTGTTGAGGTATTGTATATGATCGAGTTTCAACTCTTGTAAGAGGTAATTTGGCCGTTTCATGCACCATACCTGAATTTATTTCCATACCAACATGTGCAGATGTGTCAACACGTCGTGCATACATCGTAACTTCTTGAAGCACTACTTTATAAGATGTATTTGGAGCATGCATTAAACAAAACATATCTTTTGTTCGGTGTAATTTAATACGAAGACCAACTTTGTTTGGAAGCACACGACCTAAACTTGCAATATCAACATGAATACGTCCATACATTTCAAATGGTGTACTATTCTTAACAAAAGCAGCACGTTTATTAAACCCTGTATTTGTTTCATCTAATGAATTAAATTGTTTTGCGGTATCTTTGTACCATAAAGAAGATGTAAGATGAGTTTGCGAAGCATCATTTGAATAATTTAACAAGGTTTCAATATATGCACGATAAGGATAAGATCCAGATGATGAACTAATTAATTTATCATTTAATGAAATATCAACTTGACTAAATAATGAATGTAAAAAGTTATTTACTGGTGCAACTACATCGTTTGCATCTAAATTATTACCATTTGATTTTGTAATTTTACAACGTACATAAAGATAAAGATAAGCAGGATGAATAAATTCACCTGTTTCACCAGGAATAACAAATTCAATAGGTCCTTCTGAAGTTAGTGTAGAAATAGGACGATATTCCACATGAGAGGTTGCTTCTATCGCAGTTTGTGTCATTGGAACGGAAAATAAGTCAAATTCTGAAGTACAACACTCATGGCTATTTGAATTAAGTAAAGCCATTATGAAAATATATCTTTAGTCTTCCTTCTTTTTGTTTTACGTTTAACAGTACGAGAACGTTTACGTTTGATTGGTGGTCCAATTCGTATTACAGGAGCTTTACGTTTTCGTGGCCGTCTCTTACCGCTACCAGATAGTAACTGACCAACTTTATTAACAGCTTTTGTCTTTAATGTTTCACCAGCCTCTTTTACACGTGCGCGAACGGATTCTTTTATTGGACGATTTTCTAATACATCGCCTGCAACTTGTATGCCTGTTTGTAATGCTTGGCGACCTAATGCTTTGGCACCTTGTTTAAGGAATGGTAATGCAATACGTGTTAAACCTTTAAAGAAACTACCGATACCATGTCCACGTTGATAAACTGGTCCTGAAAAATAAGGTATTCCACGACCACGTTGATAACATATACGTCTAGATTTCATTCTTTTATTTAGGAGCAGCGCGTTTAAAATGAAGTGTTACCGTCAATGTCCCGGAACGAAATGGCAAATTTCGCCCTGCATGGTCCTTTAGTAGTACTTCGATATTGTTAAAACAAAATTTTGAAACTGGTAAATAATGAATATCTTGAAATGTAATTGTTTGCACTTTTCCATATTTTACATTGCAAATTGTTGCAATACGTAATAATGGTGCCTTGGTATCACCTAAATATTGATATTGTACAATATCACTATACACAAAAATTTGATGTGGATAACCAATATCAACGTAAGGTTGTTTAAATCCACGTTTATGTAAAACAAGATCTTTATTTTCAGGAAATCCTAATTGTAAAGACAATGTTGGTGACAATGTAAGTGATTTAACACGTTGATCACATTCTACGAATACTGTATTTGACACATTAAATCTTATGAATTTGGAAACTTTATTTAATTCTTCAATTAAATGGTACACGGTTGAATAATATCCAGGTGTAATTTTACTTTTCTGAGGTTCCCCATCTTTTAATGTAAACCAAACAACATTTTCACCATCGATAACATTATGACATGTTAGCGGAATGTGTATTTCACTTAAACCAACACACCAATCGGATTCAGATAAGCGAATAGTATTATTTAATTGATTAATAAAATGTGACGGACTATTTTTAGGATATACATCAGTACTAGCATTTGAAACGAGTGTAATGTAAAAACTATCATCAATACTATCAGAAATCATTTTTGCTTAAAGTGTAGTGTTAAGTTTGAAGTTCCAAATTGAAATGGTAGTTTTTGCCCGTGTTCATCTTTTAAGTTTACTTCTATCGTGTCAAAATACTTTTTCTCTACTTTAACATAGTGTGGTGTGTGAAATAGAAAACATTTGATGCGTGGATGCTCTTCATCATAAACATTAAGTTTTCAAAGTAAAGGTCCAACGTCTTGTTGTTGCTTTACAACATCAACACAAACATTTACTTCAGTTGGAATATTATAATCTAAATTGCACGGGAATTTTCCACGTGGTAGTATTCTTTCTTGTGTGTTTGGTGGTTTTAAGTATACAACAGGAGAAAAATCTGTTGAATGTTCATTAATAAAACCTAAAATGTGTTGTAATCCTTTTGTAATACCAATCATACATTGATCGGACGATTTTAAAATATGTGATATAAATACTTGATTTTTATTTTTATGATATCTTATCATACGTACATTTTCAGGTATCATATCTAAAATACTTTTTATAGAAGAATAATATCCCGGTATGATATTAATTTCGTGACGTTCATGTTTACCATCAATTACAGTATTTATGGTATTTTTTTCGTTTTCACCTACATTATAAAAACTCCAAGGAATATTGATTTGTGTTAATGCAACACCCCATTCTCCATCCCTTAAATCTATAGGTTGTGCAAGTTTTACTCTATACGATGCTGTTGTATTATCAAAAAGTTTACTACTTGCATTTGAAGGAAGAGTAACGTAAAAGTCATGTTTAAATGTTGAATTCATGTTGAAGACTGAACAGATTTCGCTTTAATCCATGAATTCATACTTGACGGATATCCTAACCACTTTACATAAATCCACCCCTTTTTTCGTTTAAGTACTTTTTCAATTAAATAATTTTTATTTGAATTAATTATTACTTTTTGTAATTCTTGTGCATATAATATTCCTTTAATTTCATCACCATTCCAATCTTTTAATTTATAAGTTACTGGATTTGATTTAATACATCGATCTACAACAAATATTTCTTGCGACCATTTTGGTAAATATCCTTTCTCTAACTTGTGTTTATATTTACTGACACGTACATAATCACCTGGATGAAATTTACATGTTAATTTCTTTTTCGCAGTTGATGTTCCATATAATGTGTTCCATACTTGATTAATGTTTGAATCATTTACTTCTGCAGGTGCCATTTTAATACTTCTGTGATACGAATGATTATAGTTATGTACAATTTTATCGAGAACATCAATATAACGATAAGTATTTTTTGCTGTAAAGTATCGATACAATCTTTCTTTTAATGTTCGTATAAAACGTTCTGCTAATGCACATTTAATTTCCGAATGCACACTATAATGATTAATTTCATTTTCTTGAAATAAACGTTTTACATGTTGATTATAAAATTCACCGCCTAAATCTGTTTGTACATGAAACACGGGTAATTTTAACTGTTTAAAAATTTTTTGTGATTGCTTTAACCATTTCAGGACCCTTTTTTGTTTTTAATGGAACGCAATACGCATACCGTGAGAAAATGTCAATACAACATAAAATATATTTATAATTATTATTATACTTTGCAATATTTTGCATATCTGCTAAATCCATTTGTAATGTTTCATTCGGTGCACTAACATAATATTTTTTCGCTCGAAAACTTTTCGTGCTGGTGCATGCAATGTATACGCATCTTGTGATGCTAACCATTCTTTTATTTTCTTTTGTGATAATTTCGTTTTACGTTGCAATGTTTTAATACTAGATAAAGAAGCGGGATTTGAATAATCATAATATATTTTTGATAACTTTGTCATTTTTATTACATTTTATATTCTTTCCAACCTTTTAAAAAATCTGTTTTACGAATTTTACTACTAATAACTTTCGGTGTACTTAAAGGAGTAGAAATAAATTCTTTAGGAACATTAAGTTCTTCTAACAAAATTTTAAACTCTTGAATTCCTACTGGTTGTCTTGAATATTTTCGCATACGAACAACATCATTCACTAAATCTATAATATTTGAACCTGGAATTTGTTTTCCATGTATCTTTACTGTTCCTGATTGATCCCAATCTATTTTATTCGAATTTATTAATTGTTTAATTAATAGATCTGTTTTCCTTCGATGTGTTTTCGGTACTGATTGAAAAATGTCTGATACAACGGGTAAAATAGAATGATTCTTCTCTTCAGATGATGTTGATCCCTGAATTTCTTTTTCAACAATAGGTAATGTAACAGGTTTTTGTGTAGATGAATATTGTAAATATTGATGTAATGCTTGCTGGTACATTTACCATTTTTCTTCAACACTAAGATCACGACGTTGTAAAATATTACTCATTTCTTCATCTAATCGCGATTGATGTGTATCTATAGACTTAGCATTTGATTGAAATTGATGCATTGCATTCTCAGGAACTAAAATCATTTTACGTAAGCCTGACATGATTTTTATCTTCCAAAAATACTACTTGCTACAGCTCCTAGAATTGGACCTAGTAACATTGGTAAGAACGCACCACCTTTCTGAAGTAATATCTTCCTTTTCTTGTTTAATGCTGTACGTTGTTGAGAAAGAACTCGCAAGATCTTTTTATGTCTACGTAATCGTTGCTTCTGACGAGAATTTAAAGGAATGTTCCCTTTTATTGTATTTTTAGCAACTTGTGAAATGGTTCGTATTAAATCACCTGAAGCATTTTTCAAAATATGTTTACGTTTTGCCGCTTTGCATTTACACAGAGCACGGAGTGTGCTAAAGTGTTGTTTCACCTTCAACATCTTGATAACAACTAAACATACACTACGATTTCATCGTCTTTTACGCTTGTGTACACGTACATTGTTTCATCGGGAAATATGTTTGTACGAATTCTTAATGCGTCATTTGTTTTCTGTGTTAAATCAAATAATAAATAAGTATGAGGTGAACGTGTTACTTCATCAAATACATCAACGATATGTTTACTTTGTCGTGGCATGATTTGTCTAGCTAAATATTGAATTTGTAATTTATCACGTGGATTTTTAAATACTATAATATAATGTGCATTTAAACTAATATCACGTGCATATTTTCCTTTTGGAAACAAATTTTGTACTATAAATATTACAGTTAATTTTCTATGATGTGCATATTTTGTAAATAAATTTGCGACATCACCATTGGTTTCAGACATTAAATCATCTAATATTAATAATGAATTTTCTTCAATATGAAAAGTATTCATATCTGGAATTCCCTCTACGAAACGAATATTTGCATGAGAATCCAAGTGTGGTATTACTGCCTCATAACACCATACAATTTCACGAAATATTGTAGTAAACATATGTTCACGTTCATTAAGTAAACGATTTACAAAACAAGTTTTACCAGCCCTTGATGGACCAGCAATTAAAATGGTAGAGGGATGATTAAACTTTAACATCTCGTTATCAAATGAATGCATGGAATAGAAAGCTCACCTTTTTATACATTCGCACACACACTCTCACTCAACAAAATTAAAGTGACTAGACTATTTAAAATGATTAGAATATTTAAAATGACTAGAATATTAAAAATGACTAACTATTTAAAATGACTAGAATATTTAAAATGACTAGAATATTTAAAATGACTAGAATATTTAAAATGATTAAAATATTTAAAATGACTAGAATATTAAAGCATGTTCTTAATATAATCACAATCAATAAGAGTCAATAAATAAATAAATAAATAAATAAATAAATAAATAAATAAATAGAGCTTCAATATGAATTTAAAAAAGAGTTTGCATAGCAAACAAAATAGCACGCACCCACTCAAAAGCATTTGGCGTTCGTGGGTCAAACGTTAAGTCTCTTGGTAACCGTATGGTAATGTCCTAGTCTTTTGTACGTCATGTAAAAGAATATCGTCTTCGTCATCAATACGTTTACGTTTTTTGTTAACCATACGGTGTGTCTTGGTTTCTCGTCTTGAAAAGATTTGGAACCTACGTTTACGGATAATACTTGTAGGATTTTCTATTACTACAGAATCAATTTCTTCTCGCACTAACGCATAGAAGCTCTCAAAATTAATTTTTTCAGAGGTTCTATGGTTCAGTGTTATCCCCCGAATTTTGTAAATGTGCCGAAATTCCCCTGCAGCATTTCTAAGCCGCATACTATAATTTTTGGGCCCTAAAGCTATGAGAGTGATAAATTCCCACCCTTCATCTAATTCATCTGTTAAATCCCCAAGATAATTACCCAACTGTAACACGGGTTCCTCATCTTTCCTTTGCAAAAACATAATACTGTCCGTATCACAGTAAAGTGCTCGTTCAGGTCCTACAGCAGTCAAAAGGTCATAAAGTTTAAGTCTGGCCCACGAAGTAATAAATGCTGCCAAGACGACATTGGAAAATCCTAACGGGGTGTTATCATTTTCCAAGTCCTTGTAGTTCATTAGTAAATGCCTATCACCGACTGGAATCACTGAATGAACTTCATATCTTGCCGATGAAAGGTACCTAAGAAACTCTTCTGAGTTGTTGAGGATTGTACACTTCATCGTGTCCGGGCGTTGACCCCATTTCCCATACAGCGAATTAAGGTATAATTTCGCTGTAGCGCGCAATCCTGGGTTCTTCCTTATATTATCATAATTTAATTTAATGCCTTCATGGGCATAATATTCATCGATATACTTCTTTTTGTCTTCTTCGGTTTTGCAAGAAGCAGGAAAACCTGAGGCTTCCTGTTTCATTTGAAGAAAGGAGTTCACGTAATTCCCGAACAGACCACCTGAATTCCCTTCTTCTGGGTCCATGAGTTCGAACTCCCAAATTTCGTGAATATCGATGATCTTATAACCTTTTTTAAGAGCAAGGTGAAGCTCTGGAGTACAAAATGTACTTGTTATTGCACGATCCATTCCTTCATGTGTACATTCCCCTACAACTTCATTTACCTCTTCTTCCATACATGTCCTGCACAAGCCAAAAAGTAAGCGTCCACCTGCCACATATGGGAGAATAGGAAAATACATGTTTTTAGGAGGCATAATGGTGCATTTTACTAACCCATGAGTATTTTCCACTTCTGGAAAATCCGGCCCCCTGTGAATCTTAGGCATTCCAATCGGCATTGGTCTACGTGCCATTACCCAAGGATACAGAGACGTAATATCGAAGTAACGGATTGTCTCATTATCCTTGCAATTAACGTATGATCTGAAGACTTCAGTACGTCCACCTTGATATGCCATTCTTGGAACAATAGGATCCGCTAGATGAGTACAATGTTCTTTAATGAACTTTTGTAAATCTTTATCTGTCTTCACCCTATTGTCCCAAGTACATTCCCAGATCTCGTGTAACTTTACACCAAGATTTTGAATGTATTCTCGACGTCTCATGGTTTGTTCGTACCGTCTTGCATACGTATCGCAAGGATCCTGAGAACCATGAATGATTTCATCACGGTTATTAGGAATACATGAAACACACCCGTGGAAATTGCAGCCATAAAATTCATACACTGTTTTTGTACTTGGATCGTATCCATCAACCCTGTATTTACCAAAGCGTACCTCTGGACCAGTACCACAGTACTGGATATTCCTACCAAGTTGATGCTCAACATATTTTAACCACAAAAGTGCTTTTGCACTTTGTCGCTCATTATGTTGAAATCCCTTTGGTGGAATAACAGCAATGGTATTCTCCGGTAAGTACAGAGTACTGTACGTTTTCATACTTAACCCTGCAACCGTGGAACAAGCAATAAAACATTGGAGACCATTCGTCTTCTCTTCTATGATGTTACTAAATTTGATGATAGCTTCTGTAAGAATTCTAACATCATTTTCACAGTAAGCCAACATTTCCTTTTGGAGATCATACTCCTCGCCACTTGCAGCACGTTCTTGGTGCCAGGCGATTAGTTGCTGTCTTTCTTCCATGTTTCGCGAGTCAGGATCAAAATATTCAATAGCGGGAACCGGATCTACATAATTTTGATTTTCCAAAGTATTAAATAAATATGGGAAATCTCCCTTTTTCAAATTTCCAGATAGACCGAACGTTTTCGGAATTTTGGATAATTTAATTCCAAGGAACAAATAAGTGTCACGGAAGAAGAATCTATTTGCAACATTCATACAAAATATTTTTTGACCCTGTATCAGAACATCAGGAACAATATGTTGCTTCTCAATTAGATTTCTTAAGCAAAAGATACCATCAAATCGTCCAGAATTATGTGCCAAAATTACTATGCGTTGAAACACTGGACGCGCCATTAACACGTGTTTAATGAAGTCATCCATTGTTTTAAAAGAAAACGAACGATTTCCATTTTTATCACCGCAAAAGTTGCAGGGATCATCCAAAGATTTACTCATACAGTGTGAACATGTATGTCTGCTACAAATCAGGGCGACTTCATGTTTCCTTTCACCATTCTCATTTTCAGGCATTAACATTGTTTCTATATCATATGCAATGTACATAAACCTTTTGATATGTGTAGGCTTCAATTTTTGCACAAAGCATTGATGGTTAGGTTCAACGTGAACCTTACACGTGGCACAAAAATGTTCACCACACTTATGTGCAACTTTTCGAAGTCTACTGTCAGTCATACGATCACAATCGGGACAAACCTTTACATAATGACACTCACTAAAGCCAGCTTTATTACGTGCCAAATGATTATTAAAACATTCACCCTCAGAAAACTTTCTATTACATGCATCACATTTGATTTTTCTTAATGTTGGGTTTTGGTAATGCTGCTTATTGCAAGCTAAACACCGCAATTCACACTTGTGTTTACGCCGACGATCATCGTATGCTTCCAAACATTTAGTGCAATACTTTCTATTTTCTAAAAAGGATGTAATGCACTTAATTGGTGCGAAATGGCCAACAGTATTACCTCTTTCATAATAAATATACATTTGTTTCGGTGCAGGAGTTCCAGGGACAAGTACCTTATATTTGCGTTCATTAACAGATTCATCTCTTATATAAACAACAATTTGATACTTCTCTGAAAAATATTTCTGAAAAGTATCAACGTCGTTTAGATCGCAACCATTCTTTGTTTTAACATTAACACTTGCATCCCTACAAAGTCGCTCTGCTTTACTTTTCCAAACTTGATCATCTCTTTTTAGATTATATAAAGTGTTTCTAGTTCCTTCATATTTTTCCAAATACCAAACAATACTCTTTGGCAGACAGAGCATATCAGAGCCGTTAATATAAACAATGTGACGGTTAAGAACTTTTTCCATATCTTCATAACGGGCGGCATTACATCTTTTTGATATACCTTGCCCGCTTACGTTTTTAACTATATGAAACCGAAATTGGAGTTCATTTCCGAGCAAAAATTCTTCATTGGAATTTAGTATATTTTCCAATGAAGTTAAAATGAGTTCAGCACTTAAATCGCTCTTTTTTCTCCAAGGAATATACGCTGGTTTTTTGTTTCTACTGTTCGAGCTATCGATACAGAGACCAACGTAATCCTCTGCTCGGGCGTCAGCGAGAACCTCGTCTAACGCAAAGTTAACTAATTTCTTAATATATCCTTCTGGATTTTCAATATTGTTTTCACCAGAAGGACGAACAGCGATTTCTCTTCCACGAAGATTAAAATTCGTGAAATCTTTTGTGCTGTCTCTTACGATTTCGAAGTTACCATCATCTGATTTTTTAAATTGTTTGTGACCAACTTGGTCGCGCCTATGCGACACATTTCCGTGAGATGGTCCTGGCTGAGGAGATACTGATCCATAGCCAATAGTATCCCGTGAACATTGCACATCTGGATGAACATTGTTTACAGGATTTGTCCCTTGGGTTATTTGAGCAGATGCAACTGCATCGATACCCAACTCTTCTTCTAAAAACTTACCCAGTATCTCCATATAATCATCATTATTATCAACGGAATTTTGATTATATTCTTGTTGTTCAGCATCATCAACAATCATTCTATTATCCATCATATTACCCAAGTTTGAATTTCCTTGGGGGGTATTGACTATGGAATTATTACATGACGATGCTAGAACATTACGTTGGGCCAAAACAAAACGCGAGCCATACTGATAAAATTCAGATACCTATCATTTACTCTATCAAGTTGTCCTTCTCCCCTATTAAAATAATGAATAAACCTCTCGTGCGCTAAATGATACATGTTCTCCCCTCTGAAAAATCCTGCAGAAAAAAGATCTAACACATCTGCAGAGGAAAGACATGTATTCAAAACTGCGTGTTCATCAGAAGCAAAATACTGGTGTAATAATGAAAGCAAATACTCACACCTTTCACTCTCTCTATGGCCATCCTTCTGTAATTTTGCAATTTTCTGCCAAGCCGTCAGGACTCTTTCAGCATTATGCAACCCCTTCAACTCTTCCTGGAAGAGGGTTTCATCCACGACATTAAATTCTAGGTTGAAGAACTCCATCTGTAATCAGGAATTGAGTTTTTCTTAATATAAATATAATTATAATAATTTGGTGTTTCTGTATGTCTGTAAATACAGTCACTTCAACTTCAATATATGTACTTGTTTTGTCTTGTTTTGTTTTCTTTAACACAATAATTTCTTCCTATGTCCAATTTTTATCTTGACTAATAATATACAATAAATTTAAATTTGAGGATGTAATAAATTACGTCATGCAGGTATCGTCGTCAGCATTCAAATGATTATAATTGTACAACAATACAGTATATATACAATACAAAGTATGACGTCACACAAATATAAAGTGGTAGAAAACAAGTTTTAACATGTTTTGCAATTTTTCCTCGTAGTTTGCACTGCAAACGATACGTAAAAGATATGAAAGGGGAGGAAATCAAAGCCATGCCGCCAACAGTAGGAGAGGAAATCAAAGGAAAGCCGCCTACAGTGGGAGAAGAAATCAAAGGAATGCCGACTGAGTGAGAGGGGAATTCAAAGTTAAGCCGCCTGAGTGGGAGAGGAAATCAAAGCAATGCCGACTGAGTGGGAGGGGAATTCAAAGGAATGCCAACTAAGTGGGAGAGGAAATCAAATTATTTATCAGTTCACACAAAGTGTTCCGACTAATTATTAGGAGAATTTAAATAAGAACAAGTTTCGAAAGGAAACGAAAAATAAATAAGTTGAGTGGGAGGGGAAATAAAAGTCATGCAACCTACATTGTAATTATAAGGCTTGTGTTACATAGACATCTTTCTTGAATGTTAGTAAAAATAATAAATTAATGTTAAAGTTATTATAGGAACTTTGAAAGTTAGAAAAACAAAAAAGTAATGAAAAGAAAAAAGTGAACATGTCCACCCGGACATTAGAAATAAAAATATTTAAACAGTATGGGGAAAATCACCATAGGGGCTGTGGAATAGTGGCAAAACATAAAATGAAGAAAAGAAAAAATGAACATGTCCGCCTGGACATCAAGAATAAGAATATTTAAACAGTAGAGTGAAAATCATCATAGGGACGCCAGGACATTGGAAAAACCTAAAATGAAGAAAAGAGAAAAGTGAACATGTCCGTCTGGACATCAAGAATAAAAATATTTAAACAGTATAGTGAAAATCACCATAGGGACGCCAGGACATTGGAAAAACATAAAATGAAGAAAAGAGAAAAGTGAACATGTCCGTCTGGACATCAAGAATAAGAATATTTAAACAGCATAGTGAAAATCACCATAGGGACGCCAGGACATTGGAAAAACATAAAATGAAGAAAAGAGAAAAGTGAACATGTCCGTCTGGACATCAAGAATAAGAATATTTAAACAGCATAGTGAAAATCACCATAGGGACGCCAGAAAATTGGAAAAACATAAAATGAAGAAAAGAAAAAAGTGAACATGTCCGTCTGGACATCAAGAATAAGAATATTTAAACAGTATAGTGAAAATCACCATAGGGACGCCAGAAAATTGGAAAAACATAAAATGAAGAAAAGAAAAAAGTGAACATGTCCGTCTGGACATCAAGAATAAGAATATTTAAACAGTATAGTGAAAATCACCATAGGGACGCCAGAAAATTGGAAAAACATAAAATGAAGAAAAGAGAAAAGTGAACATGTCTGTCTGGACATCAAGAATAAGAATATTTAAACAGTATAGTGAAAATCACCATAGGGACGCCAGAAAATTGGAAAAACAAAATGAAGAAAAGGGGAAAAGTGAACATGTTCGCCTGGACATCAAGAATAAGAATATTTAAACAGTATACTTAAATTGAGTATAGGGGCTGTGGAATAGTGGAAAAACAATGTTCTAATCTTAACAAAGGAAATTTAACATTTTGGCTATCATGAAAGATACCTCCGTCAATACTTTATTATAACTTCCCGTAAAAGTTTGTAGTTTACATTCAACTCTGTTAGCACTCTTTTCTTAGTTCTACATAATACGTAACTATATCTTCTGCACATCTAACTTAATCATATTTAGCTTTTGCGCATAAAGAATGTCATAATTTGTGCGTGGGGGAAAATGTTTACGTTCATCTTAACATTGGTTGTTCACTAACATATAATGTACCTACTGCGCATCCATATCACACACTGGTAGCCGTCGCGCGAAAAATAAACGATTTTGTGCATGGCGGGAAAATGTACACGGTCATCTTAACATTGGCTACTAGCTAACAAGTAATGTACCTACTGCGCATCCATATCACGCACTGGTCGCCTTCGCGCAAAAAATGAACAAATTTGTGTATGGTAGGAAAATGTACACGTGCACCTGAATAGTGACTGTCAAGCTGTATGCAGATCTAGCCTGTATTATCATTTACTGAATGTGTTTTGTACAAAAAAACAACAAATACTACATATCGTACCTATAAGAAAACCACTATGGATCTCTTGCGTACAGGAGCGGTGTGTATAGATACCATATGTTCTCTAAGCATTATTGATCTTTGCGTAACACGTACCTATCCGCGCACGTTACATTATAATGTTCGTCTTCGCATTCGCGTCGGCGTTCGGACGCGTTTTCCATTCGCGTAGCCCGCGCCGCGCCGCGTTTTCCGCTACCGGGGACCCGCGTTGCCGCAACCGGATATTAATAATTACGTATTCACATCTAAGACAGTTTCCTACTTGTGCAAGCAAATATGTCTATGCAGAAGCCATTAGGTAAGTGACAAATTGTTTTTTATATTCAAATGATATTAAAATTGAAATTGTGTATAGGTATAATACATACAAGACAATATCATATATAAAATCATGTGTACCAATGCATGACACAAAACAGTGCAACAGCACAATCGTACAAAGTCATACATACGAAAAGCTACAATACACATCCACACATACATACAGATGCATACAACACACCACAACATACAAAGTCATACATACGGAAAGCTACAATGTACAAACACACATACAGACACACATGCATGTTAATATGTCACCACACACATCACATACATAGGCAAAATCATAGCAATACACCAGGAAACACAAAACGGAAGCCTACCAAGGCCTACAGAGGTAGACCTATGTACATGCATGACAATGCTCCACCACATACATCACATACATAGGCAAACAGCAATAATACGGGAGCAACACAAAAGGGAATCCTACCAAGGCCTACAGAGGCAATGCTCCACCACACACATCACATACATAGGGAAAACAGCAATAATACAACAGGAAACACAAAACAAAAGGCTACCAAGGCCTACAGAGGCAAATCTATGTACATGCACGGCAATGCTCATCCACACACATCACATACATAGGCAAAGCCACAATACTACAGCAGGAAACACAAAGGGAAGCCTACCAAGACCTACAAAGGCATGCATTTGTACAAACACAGTAATACCGCACCACACACACACACACACACAGAGAGAGAGAGAGAGAGAGAGAGAAAGAGAGAGAGAGAGAGAAAGAGACACACACACACACACACGCACACACACACAAACATACATACATACATACATACACATACAAACATGCAGAGAAAGAAAGAGAGAGTGAGAGAAAGAGAAAGAATGAAACGGATGTCTATCAACGCACAAACAAGCAACAGACAGATATACTTGTAAATAGATGCCTACATACAAACATATATACATATAAACAGTTGTGGGCACGTACATATATACATATATACACATATACAAGCAATATATATGGTCATAAACCAAAAACGTAATCAAATACCCTCAAATAACGGATTCATATCAAAAGTTCATACAAAATATGCTACAAACTTGTCTTGATATCATTCTCCTCCCCTTTCTCATTCCACCATTTCACTCATCATAAAGAAAACTAAGACAAAATAGCTCAACATGTGTATTCTTGGAACGTAAAACTAGTAAATATCATTTACATGTATGTAAGACTAGCAGCGTTCACCCCGCTTCGCTGGGGTCACCCCGGAACGCAATAAACCTTGTTAATTAGATAATTTTTACTTTTTCGCTTTCAAGTGATATGATAGAAACCATAGTAGATTGCAGTAAATGTTAACATTATATCGCCTGTCATTTATGTTAACCCGCCCCGCTTCGCTGCGGTCACCCCGGAACGCAATAAACGTTGTTACTTAGATAATTTTTACTTTTTCGCTTTCAAGTGATATGATAAAAACCATAGTAGATTGCACTAATGTTAACATTATATCGCCTGTCATTTATGTTAACTCGCCGAGTGACACGGTCATGCGGGTTGCATATAAATACGTTTATTTTTATACCTATGATGAACTAACAAAGGATTTGTACGTTATGGACACTTGAATGGTCAATTATCTCAAGACACTGGTAATTAAAAATTAAAGTGATATGATAAAAACCATCTAGGGTCCAAATCCTAATAACCCCCCAAAAATGAAAGAAATTGGTTCAGCCGTATTAGCGTGATGAGGGAACAAAGGATTTGTACGTTCTCTTTTATATATAAGATACAAATATACCAGTCACCCCACCGTAAAAATGTCTTTCTACGCCTCTAAAATGCGTATAGAACATTTTATCCTATCTCTTTCATGAATATTTAATCTTTCTAGCCTAATTTTTTAAAAAATAAAAAGATTCCAATGAATGAATGAATACTGGTTCCATTTTATTCAGTCAAAACATGAAAAGTCTTCCTTTTTACGGCCGACCGTCATAAAAACATCACTTGTCATTCAAGGGATTCCGGCCAGGAAGGAAAAAAGAAGAAAAAAATGTCAACAAAAACAAGTATGTTACCCAAAGCAGTTAGACTTGTCTCATTCATTGATAGTTTCGTAGCCCGGAAAAGGGTGTTCTAGGGGGAAAAGGGAGGTCTGGTTCATTCACAAGTTTTGCTACTATTTTCTTCTTCTTTTTCTATGGATGTAAACAAACCCTTATACCTATTTCATTCACAAACTTAGAGGATTACCTGAGTCTCTCAAAAGAGAAAGTAAACCTCCTATCTGGTTAGAAGAGCCTGATCTATAGGAACACAAAAATGCTTGTAATTCACGTATATTTTAGCATAAAATGAATAAAATTAACATGATTAATTCCATTTTTTATTCTTTTATCATTTCCAAATACTTTTCACATCGCAATGAATTGTAATAACCCAAAAATTCAAACATATATTCGTCTCATAATAGTACTTTACTCTTATAGAAGTCCGTATTTACATTGAAAAATCTGTTAAGATATGATTCTATCATTTATATTTCCAATACAAGAGTTCAAGCACCAATACCTACAATCGATAAGTGTGTTTACTAGAGTATTATTCTATTTCTCAATCGAACATATAATAACTATTTGCTTTCTTTGCTAAGGGTGGTACGGTAAGTCAGTGAAAAAACGTTTTCTCTGGTCCCGGGTTCAATTTCTGTCCATAGAAAGTTATGTTGGACAACATTATGTCTAATTTTTCTCGGATTCATCCCGCTTTCATTAACTGCAATTTATAATCTAATCTAATCTAATATGTTAGTCTAACTGACATAATTGTGGGACGTTAAACTGATCAACTTCATTTTGTTTTTGCATTCATTATATCCACTACCATTTACTTCAAACGATTTCCAAGTCGTAGCAATTTCATTCCATTAAACATCAAGAATAGCATATGAGTTCCCTCTGGCATCAAACCCGTGTCTCCCCTCATACAATCAAGTGTTGTTCCCTCTAAAACATGTAAACAAATACTCGTTGATTCAAAATATGTCTGCTAAGAAAACTGTTTCCCTCCCTATGTCCACATTTCAAATGCATAAAAATAATAAATATTCTTACCTTAATGATGAACTAATCAAAGGCGTAATGAATATATCACCAGCAAGGTTTCATACAAAAACAATCACAACGAGTAATATCACACAAATAATATCAATCAGCCAAAATCACCAAGTCAAAACAGAGATCAAGTCCGAACGGAATAATTGTTCAATAATAAAATGTTCGTTTCTCTTCCTATCAATTTTATAAACAGGTCTTCCCGCCAAAACAAGTTTGGGCAACTCAGTCCCCGCCCTTCCAGCCTTCCGTTGCAACATGTGTTTCGGTGCGGGTCTCTTTACAGCAGTCATAAACAATAAAAGAAAGAATGTTTCGTTTCAATACAATCTTTACAAAAAACTTGAGGAAAACAAATTCATGTAACAACCTAACTGTTACGTAAAAGGGGAACAATACATAAAGCTTTTCCAAGTTCAATGTCAAGTTTGGGTTTTATTTTCTTTTTTTTCTGTAAGGGAGTAAAAATTTCTTGAAGGACATCTAGAATGCAATCTTCTCAAAGCTCGCTAAAAAGTAGACAATAATCCCTAACAGTTTCTTTTTTAACACTAACTAAATTGCACAATTGTGTTCCAAAAATCTTTTTGAGGGGGACTCTGGTATCTATGTGAAGGTCACACTGTCTAATTAAATCTGATGGTTGTATCTAACGGTGAATCCTAATTTTTTCACGGCTCCTTTGGCTGAAGGACAGGATCTCCTCATAAATACCAACACAGAATCACAAGTATATCCTATAACAAAATGATTAAATCTTCAAAGAATTCTTCAAAGAATTCGTATATAGCCAATAATAAAGCGTTATTTTCAACTTGGCCTTGCATCAACTCTCAAAAACCTTCAGGCTTCATTTCTGAGAATTCAGGTGTCAAGGATTTTTTCCAGCATCGTTTCACATATTTGCAATAATAAATGATGAAAGAACGTATCAAAACACATCAATAAAGTTTTATTTTTCAAGATAACCTTCAGTCAAATTGTATTTTCTACGAATTTTAACTTTCACAACCATAAATTGTCAATAAACACATATTTTCAACGCAATAAATAACATAAAAACACTCATAAATAGCAAACATCCCCTCTAATCATGCAATAAATAGCATTAACTCGACGCCAGATGAATCAACTCGCTCTCTGATTGGTAGACGCTTAGTTGGTCCTACCAACTCGCTCTCTGATTGGTAGACGCATAGTTGGTCCTACTTCTACTCCGCTCCCCCCAGTTCTTTGTCACCGGAACTGCAAGAGTCACTACTATTACTACTACCACTACTACTGCTGCTGATACTACTACTACCATTACTACTACTTATACTAAAGCCTCCTTACCATAAGATTTACATCTTAAATCTTGATAACATGTGATTCCGATTCATTATGAACTCATATGAATCGTTAGAATCACTATGATTCGTTAAAAATCACTGGGGGGAGCGGGCTATACTTAATGCATCTTTTTTTTTTAAAAAATCTCCATAACGCTTTAAGATGTTGCACTTACTGTTCATTTATTATTATTATTATTATTATTATTGAGCTGAGCGAAGCGAAGCTCTTATACTCGGGTTAGCCGTTTGGTTGTCCGCGAACTCCTCCTAGACCGTTTGGCCGATCTCAACCAAACTTAGCACGCTGATAGAGTATGTCGTGCTGAGTGACAACATAGGTCGAAATCAAAAATCCGATGTACCATCGATGAATAATCACCGAAAAACGCTTGCATAGACTTAACATGGGGAAAAAGTTTTCACGCAATTTTTTTGTCAACAATTGAAAATGGCATTTATTATTGCATAATGGCCAGGAATGATTACGTAGTTTAAGCTCGCTCAGCTCATTTCATTGCAATCGGGTACATCCATTGCATTCCTAGTTATTATTACTCTTATTTCCGTTACATAGTTTGCAGAAATTACCTTCAGAATTTAGGAATGGCAATAAAAGACCTAGATTTCTGTGCCACAAAATTTGAAAATATAAAAAGAAAAGAGAACATAGCTATTTAAACTTCAAATATCATTCCGTATATTATTGTTACATGAGTTCTGTGGGAGTGGTATCTTTTAGTGTGGTGCTGTGAAAAGGAAGGGCATTAAATGGAAATTTCATACTATACATTTTATATACAATTTTTCATTTATTAACACTAAAACATGCACACATCCAAAAATATATTACATTATTACATCTCACTACTTTTTTACTTTTTCCGATTTTCTACCCCGACTATCTGGGTAACTGGCCCTCTTCTACCGCTGGAACTTCTTTCCTGTTTGACGTTTATACGTTCCCAAAAATGACATTTTTTAATATTCTCGATTTTGATATTATCTGTTACCTATCTTGACATAATTGAATTATTTTTCTACTTGCTATCAATTACTTTATTTTATAATTCAGTCAATAAGTGCTAGATGGTCGGCCAATAAATGCAAATGGCGAAGTCCGCCATTTGCAAATTTTTTACTATGTTTGGTGCACCCAATTAACACCGATAATGGTGGTGATATTAATATAAGATTATTACATAAAGTATAAACTATGGAAAAGTATAAATCGAGTTATTACATGTGAATGGTTGATACACAGGCAACAATTTATATACTAAGAAGCCTGCGTCAATTGTGGAAGATATCAACAACAAGGTAGCCTACAATTCATATATAAGTATAATAAAGAATATTGTTTACTATGATGACGTGGGCCGTAATTAGTATGGATATATACTGTAGATTGCTTCGAGCATTAAGGGTTTCGCTCAGTTCGTAAATCCCTAAATATGCTAAATTTTATGTAATTGTAAAGGGAAAACAAAATCTATTGTTCAAATTCTACTTGCAAACCACATGAAAATCATACCTTAACTTTACTGTTATTGAACATCTCAATTTAGGAAATAGACATTGCGTAGTTTTTGACGTTACGTAGTGTATTTGATATCAGGTACTTTCTGTACATTGGTACGTAGTCTTCGAGAAATCTGTGAAAAAGAAAGGGTTATGTTTACCAGAAGGGGTCCAGAAGCACGTAAAAAATATAAAATTCAGCGGAGAAATGGATTATGCAAGTACTTAGACCTAACATAACGTAACCAACCTAACTTAAACTAAGCTAACCTGAACTAACCTAAACTGACCTAATATTAGTAAAAAGAAGTGAAATTCTATCATTTTTTGGAAAGTTGTGCTGGACGTCTACACTAATATAATGAAACAAACTAACCTAACCTAAACTAACCTAACGTAAGTAGAAATTACCGAAATTGTAACATTTTTTAGAAACAATTGCTGGACCTCTTCTAAATATAGCTAAAAGAAAATGGATTATTACAAATATAGTAGCAAATTAAACAATATAAACGTCGAATGTTAAAAAACATTATTAAGTAATTAATAGTAGGGGTTAAGTGCTGTATCGCCAGACTACATGAAAAAAGTACGAAACTGTACTACATTTGGTTAGATTAGATTACGTTACCTTAGGTTAAGTTACATTGGGTTAGGTTATGTTACAAGTCAGTTACATAAAAAACAGAGCGTGTAAACTTTTACATTTTGGAATAGGAAATTGCCGTTTGCGCATAACGCGGTGTCCGGAAGTATGATATAAAACCTACAGTGCAAGAAAACATGAACTAGTGCTAGGTGGCCCCTAAAAAGCACAAATGCTATCTAACAGAGTCAGAGCAGGACGAAGTTCATGGCCTCAGAAGGTGCATCCGAAGGGAAAATGCGCGTCAACAATGGTAAGTACTCGCATGAGCGAGGGTAGTGATTTTGGCAATGATACCACCGTTGAGTTAAGTTGATTTTGAGTTCAACGCCCCTTTCAGCAGCGACGCTATATGAGATGGGACCTACTGATTAACGTGGAATCCGAACCACATGAGCTCTAATCTAAGCCAGGTCTCCCACGCTTAACTTACCATCGTTTCATACTAGTAAACACTCCACTTGTAACCTCTTTATACTGTACAGAAATACACTGACGTACTGGCCACCTAGTAGGTTAGGTTGGTTAGGTTACACGCTTGTTATTTTTGTATAATTCTATAACACTCAAACACGATTTATCAGAACCTTGACATATACGCGCCATTTCCACACTGCTTTTCCCGCAAGTAAGTCGTAACAAGTGTACCTCTCCGCCAATAGTAACCTTCCACCAGAGGCGGAGTTAGGAATTAATTGCTGGGGGGACACGGTTAATACAAATCAGAATTGAAGGATCTTATAAGTAGAATTTTTGTTTTTGTCAAAAAGTTGGGGGGCAATGCCCCTTATGCCCCCCATAGCTTCGCCCATGCTTTCACCTCCACATACAGTGAGTGCCTCTTACAATATAAAAAACAACCCGCAACAGCAACCACTTTAACTTCAACTACTCCCCTCACTTGACTTTCACTCACTCTTCCTCACAAACCAAATTAAATTCTCCAATTCACCCGGTAAATTTCCTAAAATTGGTCCGGCGATACAGTACTTAACCCAATTTACCGGATGAATTGGAAAATTTATTTTAGTTTGTGAGAAAGAGTGGGTGAAAGTCGTGTAAGGGAGATAGTTGAAGTTAAGAAATGGTTGTTGTTGGACGTTTTTGATGATGTAAGTGGCACTGTATGTAGAGGCAGAAGGGACTATTTGGCGGAGAGGTACACTTGTTATGATTTACTGACGGGAAAGGTAGTGTGGAGATGGTGCGTATACTTCTACACGATTTTCTAGATACTGGTAATTTGAAAAGTTTACACCCTTTTGGTTTGAAGGTCAAACCTAACCTAACCTAATTTAGTACATTTTGGTATTTTTTCGATTTTGTTCTGAAGGTCTAACTTAACCTAGCCTAATTTAGTACATTTTATACTCTTTTTTGATTTTCGTGTGGTCCAGTGATACAGCACTAATGGCAACAAAGGTAAAATTATGGAACTATAAAAGAGCACAACATAAATGCGCCAGATTCTATAATTAATACACATGAAAGAATGCGTTTAACCCAATTCGAAGCGGCGAAGCCTATACCAGGGCATATATCCAACTACAAGACGCGTCTCAACACCTAACCTAAACTATTCCACCCGGTAAAACTTATCCTACATACCTAACCAACACAATACCATGCTAGAGTAAAGCTGGATAGACTTACCTGAAGACAGCAAACCGTCGTCATACTTACCTCGAGACAGCAACCAGACGTGGAGTTGTCTAGCGTTGACTTCTCACAGGAATCACAATATTTGAACAAGAAGGGAGGCTGTATTGTTCTATACGTAAGACTGTTTCGAATATTATAAATTGAGTAAGCTTATGGCTAAGCCTTGTAATTATTTACTTAACTGTTTATGTAACCTTGTGTTCTCTTTTAGTATTCTAAATTTGATTTCAAAATTTTGCATTATTGTGTAATTTCTGTATTGTGTATGTATGGAAACTGTTAACGTTTATCAGTGCGTATTTAGGGGGCTTCCGGGCTTATTCCCCCCCCCCGAAATCTTACTTACTATAGTAAAGTATATGAAATATCTTGCTGAATTTTCACATTTTCAGGCAACCCCCCCCTTCCGAAAGCTAGCAAAGCCATCCCCGAAACAAAATTGTAAATACACCACTGGTTTATTATTGTTTCGGTGCAATCACTGGAAGATCCAGAAGGTAAAAACTAGTGAGGGGGCAGCAACAAGGACCCAGACTATGTTAGGTATGACATAAATTGACTATGAACTCAAAAATATATAAATAATACATTAAGTTGCTTTTGTACCCAAAAATTTATTCGGGGACCTAGGGCTCCCGGCCCCGGGCTAGATCCACCACTGGATCCAATTTCTATATGTACAGTGACCACATTCGTTGATAGAAACTGTCTCTTTCGCCGAACTTGGGCGGCGTTATCCAAGCACTACATTTTACCCAGGGCATAACTCTGGGGTCACGAGGCAGACGTTGAGGTATATCTACCGGTATTCATTGTGACTGGAAAAAATGGGCAGGTATAGTGTCGTGTACATGAAGTCGGAAGTGTTAGAGACTACAAGCTCCACGGTTCCTTCTGCTCGAAATAACGAGTGCTGCGATGTATCATGTGTGATCAAAAAGTTGAATTATAAAAATGGTGAATCATTTTATTAGAAACAAAGTAATAAGTATACATGGAATTTGGTTTAATCTCCTTTAAAGTACTGTCCTTGGCTATCAATGCACTTATACCAAAGTAAAATCCATGACTGGACGCATTTCTGGAAGGTTTCTTTTGGAAGGGCGTTCAACTGCTCTGTCTTGTCTCTCTCAATGTTCGGATGGTGTCATAATGGTTTTAATTTTTGGGAAAAGCTAGAAGTCGCACGGTTCTAAATCTGGTGAGTAAGGCGGATGTGGACAGACAGGAACACTTTTTCCTGTCGAAAACTCGCGGATCAAAAGCAAGGTTTGATACTGTGCGTTTTCGCGGTGAAGAAGGAAGCCATTTGCTCTTTTAATCGGCGGTTAAAATGCTTAATCACGGACCCATACGAGATGTTTAGATCTTCGGGAAGCTCTCGAATAGTCATTCGCCTGTTTGAACAAATCATTTATGCCATCTTTTGCAAGTTTTCATTCTCTTTTGGTGTCGAAGGACTCGTCGTTGCTTGTTTTCGGTCGGCACGTTCCCTAACAGCACAAGGTGTGCTAGGCATGTGCCATTTAAGTGTCCCAACTACTTTTTAGGTACCCGACACTTGGCACATATGATATTCATGTGCTAAGTATGTACTTCAGCTACCTACAGTTTTAGGTACTTGTTACACCTAATTGATATTTGCAACTATGTACTACAAATATAGCATTTACATACCTGGCTCAGTTTCGCACTTTAACAGTTATTTGTTTTTATGTTGTCACTTGGGACATATATTTGTCATGTTCTAGTACGTCCCTTAGGTACATACTGTTCAGATACCTTAACAGCACAAGATGTGCTAAGCATGCGCCATTTAGGTGTTCTAAATTCATCTTCCACATTTGATGCATTTACTGCTTCTTTTTCTAAGCGATTGTGTACTAGAAGCAACAAATGCATCAAATTTATTAGATGACAACTGTCGCGGATTATCTGAGAGTGAATATGGAAGAACCATGAAATAAATAGACACCCGCCATTTTGTTATAAATATACATGGCAAGCAGATTTTATCTTATCCCAAATGGTTATCGTCGAATATACGCGGTTAAAGGAGCACTCCGATTAGCCAAATTCAAAAGACCTCAACAATTTATCCCTCTACAAGCGACGTTCTCTTCTTCACCTCCGTGGCGAAGTCGGAAGAGCACGCGGTTAGTAATCCAAAGGTTGGTGATTTGTGCCCCGCTGGGGTGTTTTTTTTTTTACTTGTTTAAAGTGTTTTTAGACTCACCTTAATGTAAACATATTACGCATGTAGGCGATTTTTACATATTTTGTGGTTCATTGACGCTTATGACATGAGGAACGTAGCTAGAACATACTAGGCACGTTCCCCAGACACATGTCAGGCATGTGCCTAGGGGCGGACATATACTGTGACTATCACTTGCCAGTCATGTGATTTCTCTCTAAAGGTACATAATTCACATACTAGACGTATTTCCATGTACCTGAGGGAATATGATAGGCATATGCGTGCTATGTAATTGTGCTGTTAGGGTTACCGCTTTCGAATAGCTGATACCACTTGTAAACAGTGTTCAATGCCACTGCTTCATTGCCATACACGGTTTTTGACATTTCGTGAGCTTCTTCGGCACTTTTTTGCAGCTTAGAGCAAAACTTAATGTTGGCAGCTTAGAGCAAAACTTGATCTACAAAAATTGTTCAATTTTCCAAGCTCTTTCGAAAGAGGTATCACTCGACCTATGTTCCCATTTGAAAATTTCACGCACACCCCTCCCCCAAAATGAATGGGGCGGGGAATCCTTATGTTTGACCCATTTTTAGGCCCCCCTATATTGTACATTGACTCTTAACATTTTTTTTTATTTGATGTATAATTCGCGAGATATTGGCTTGCAACACTTATTTTGAGTATATACGTACACTCGTCCTAAATTATTGTCGCATGTCTATAAATATGTTGTTGTAGGAATATAATTTGATAACGAATTCGCCCGGTATTTCTTATAATGTTAGTATGTGTACAATTTGCAAAGACATGTATGTGGCAAATTTAATGTCAAATTATTAGTAAGTAAGAACAATAAAACGAAAATAAAACTTTATTGTCCATTTAGCAACATTTTGTTTTACTCATTATGATTTTCGTATTTATAATTCTTTTCCTATGAAATTTACCACAAATATACATTTCCCGATTATACACATAGTAACAGTATTAAAAGTAACCTGCATAATCATTATCAAATTATGTTTCAACAAAACAGTTATAGATATGCGACAATCATTTTGGTCATGAGTGTACATATAATTCAACTGAGTTTGATTCCGATGTTTTTGCTCTTAATTTAGCGAGATTTCTATAGTTTTTATTAGGTCTTTTAGCCTGAGCAAGGATTTGAGGATTAACAATCCAGGGGAACAATAGTTGTGGATCGACAAGAATAGGAGTATGTAGGTCGATATTAACACTTTCGATCCTGGGCTATTCTGACCTTGTTTATACCAGTATCCTGGAGTGGCCTTTTTTTTAAAAAAAATTATAGCACATTGCTAAATAACAATAGACGCACTAAATCCACTACAAACAAGTTTTTGAACTTTAGATTTTATTATAAATATATAATTTGGTGATGTTCGCTACACTGCTGTTTGAATTATGTACTTTTTGAAGAAACGAAAAAAATTACAATGGAAAAGTAATACTCTCTCTGCGTGGGAAAGTGCGAGCAGTGACAGTGGTGTGTAATAAGGAACGGGAAATCTACGGGAACTGACCGCTGAGTTCTATGATGCTTTCCCGAACAAGGTCCACAAGGTCGTCTGTGATGACAGTTGACCTCCCACTGCGCTTCTCATCATGCACATTTTAGCGTCCTGCTGCAAATTGTCTACACCAGCAACGCACCATCTGATTGCTCATGATGTTAGGTCCATAGACCTGGCACAACTGACAATGGATTGCAATCGGCGCTATGCCCTGTGCATTCTAAAACTTCACAATTGCTCACACTTCACACGCGGCGGAAGCTGGAATAGGAAACCACTTCCATCTTCTACCACTGCCAGGACGCGTCTGAGAGCATTAGGAAAGTTTCGCTGGCGCATGCGTCATGCTAGGACCTTATTCTCTCATGTCAAAGCAGTCGCTGTGCGCCACATACGGTTTCCTAGCTATGGAATGCGTGGAAAAAATACTCTCTGGATTGACCTCGTACAAATGTTTTTATGTGGGTGTCCTCATGTACATTGCCGTGTCGTGGGGGGAGCGTGATGATGGCCCAGGGCGCTGAAGTAAGGGGCACAAAATTCGGGAGGAAAAAAAGATAAGATATATGTAAAATGGAAGGAAAAACTCATAAAATGTGCTCAAAACCAAAGAAAAGCAGGGTTTATTTTTGAAAATTTTCTTGTGCTTCGCGCCCACCATTGCGGCGCTTCCTGGCTGGTCTGTCGACTTCACTTATATGTACGGGTCTGGGGGGGGGGGCGTCGTATACTGTGGTCCCGGACGCTGATTTTCCACGACACGACGCTGCTCATGTACACACCTGCTTTTTTAATTTCTAAATCAGGATCTAAATCTAAATAATCAATTTCACCTTCCGAATGGGATCTAAACTGAACTCTTCTAAAATATTTGATATTTCTTCTATATTCATTTTACTTGCTTCAAACAAGATAGGCTAACTTCTGTAAAAATTAAATAGTTTTCGAAACAAAATATTCCACTATATTATCGAACGTGGTGCAGTCAAACGCAAAAAGACGATCACAACAATTAACCTGCAAAAGTTCGTTTACTCTTCGCTGGAAGTCAGATGAATAGTATTTCTTCAAGAACTGAGTCTCAGCAAGTATTCAAAATGGCCGACAACCGACCGGAACCCATAAGAAGTTACATAGGGGCTATTTTGTAATTAAAAAAAAAAAAAAAAAGTTGGACTCCAGCGTTTTTGGAACGGGCTGACTCGGGCTTAGGATTGAAAGTGTTAAAGATGTATTAAGTCACATCATTTACTATTAGTTTGCTTTTCTTTATTGTATTTGCAACACAATGGATGTCGAAAATATAAGAAAAAAATTACAAAAAGGATGCTATCTATTAGTGGAAATTAAGTGCTGCAAAAGTAAACTGCAAAATTAAACCTCCAATGTCGTAAATAAAAGTACAAACTTGAGTTAAGTTTCTGTAATTCGGGTTTATTTCGGGCTCATTTGACTATCACAGGAGCTCGGGCCAGGCTCAGGCCTAAAACCTAAACGAGCTTCACAGATTCACGGGCCCAGACTAAAAATTCCGACAGGTGCATACCTCTATGTGACACTGAATCTGTATATATAAAAGAAGCAATTGATTAGTATATTTTACAATTATTACTATGTAGGGATGAATATGAAGATAGATCTCGCAGAAATAGGAACACAAAGTTCGAACTGCATCCATTTGGCTAAGGGTAGAAGTCACTCTTTTGTGAACGCGGCATTGAATTTCTAGGTTCCATAGGCCATAGAGTTACCTAGTTAGTTCCGTGGTTGTCAACCTTTTTTGACTGACAGCAGACCTTACTGATCGCCCAGGACATCGCGACACATTTATTTGTTTGATAGTTTTCTTATAAATAATAATAATAATAATATCTATTATAATAGTGAAACCAATAGATTTTATAATGACTCTATGTAGCACTGAGCAGTATTGCTACCGCTGGAGGTGTACAGTCTGTCTAGATTTTAACTAATTATTATTGAATTCTTCATTATTTTTAAATTCTAAAATTTCGCGACACACCTTAAGAGGCCTCATTCCGGCGAAATTAAAATACCGCTAATTTTATAGTAATTGTGTGATATCTTTAAATAGATAAAAGATAATTGAAATGTGGAACAAGAGCGCCCTAGACAATATTATTTTGCTTGAGGTACCGTTATCACAAGTCACCTAGTGGCTTTCTGTTTTCAGCTGTTTAGAAACGCGAAAATAAAAGCCGATTTTCAAAATGGCTCGAAATCTAAAGCAGATAAGTGAGTCGTGATAACGGTATCTCATGTAAAATGATATTGTCTAGGGCGCTCTTGTTCCACATTTCGATTATCTTTTATCTATTTGAAGATATCACATAATTACTGTAAAATTAGCGGTATTTTAATTTCGCCGGGATGAGGCCTCTTAAAGGGACTGCGTGACACACCAGTGTGTCGCGACACATGGACTGAGAACCACTGTGTATAGGAACAGTGTCGTGCCGTGGAAAATCAGCGCCCGGGATGAGAGTATACGACGACGCCCCCGTTTAGGTACGTATATGATGATTTGGCGCGAAGCGTAAGAAATTTTTCAAAAATAGACCCTGCTTTTCCATGATTTTGAACACTTTTTATTACTTTTTCCTTCCATTTTATATATGTGCAGATGCATTTTTCCGAAATGAGTAACATTATAGGACCACTTCCTAAAAGCAGGAAGAGAATTTAAGTACATACTAGTGCAAGGATGCAAATAAACAACAAATATTTACTAGCCCAAGAAAAAAGCTACTAGCGCACATCCCACAATAGAAATCATTTACTTACCTTCGGTATGATATTAAATACTCGCCCGCACCGATTAACCACTCGCCCCTGGCCAGTGGGCGAGTGGTTATTTGCATCCCTGTACTAGTGATATTCCAAGTAATTTTTCTTCTCTTTTATTCTTTCGTTTTTCCTCCCGAATTTTGCGCCCCCTTACTTCGGCTCTCGGGGCCGTTGCCCTCCAACGGCACGCACTGGTTAGGAATGAATATTGAAACCTGAAGATTAATTATTTCTTACTTCTACCCTTTTCTTTAAAGTTCTACTATTTCTTACAATTTCTTTCAGTAGAAGAAAAGTTGAAATCAAATCTTTTCTCCGAAAACCGAATCCATATAGAAGAAAATCGTTCCTCACTTTCTATCAGAGTTCTAGATGAGAATCAATATTAAACCCAGAGAGAGTAGTAGATTTAAACGATTTCTAGTTGAATTAGAGGAATAAAATTTGAAGCAATTCAGAAGAGTACTGAATTCAAAATAAAATCCTGCTTCACGCATCTTTCACTTGCTACGGTACTGAATTCAAAATTATTTTGAATGCTATAATTTATGTTTTAAAAAGAAAAAAAATATGAGTAAATGCTGACCAATACTTCAATACAATATTTTTCATAGGCTATTTTGAAGTAACTGTGCACTGATTGAAATGCTTAATTCTGACATTATTTGCAAACATCTAATTCATAAATCGTCAAAATGATGAAGTGAAGTTATCCTGAGGCCCTGTCCATTTCAATTCAGGCAGATATTAGAAAATATGTCAGGGTGATGTCACAGATATCCATTATACTGTAATATAATGTTCTAGATACAAAATGATGAGACCCATATTTTTTTGTTTCGGAGAAAAAAATGTTGAGCCGACTTAGGCTGCTTCAAAGTTCGAGGGCCATTTTGTCGTAAGTTTTGGCGCCAAAAAATATAAATGCCTGTTTCTAAGGAACTATGAAAGATATTTTAGTCGGGTTTTTTGTATTTGAAAGGTAATGTAAAGGCCTTTCAAATGCATGTACAACAAACCTCATATGCAGCGTTTGGGCTGTGGTATTAATGAAAATACAGAAAAATAGTCACCTTTTGGAGCCCCAAAATCTCGAAAAGGCCACCCTCAAAAATTATGAAATTTGCAGGACAGTTACAGCAATACCTCACGTTGCACATCTATAAATTACAGAGGGTGTATATTCCTGGTTTCAATTTTACAAATGATCTGCGTAAGCAAATTTACAAGCTGAAAACGTGATCCTCACATTTGATGTGCAAGATAGACAATGTGAACTAGCAGTATCGGTATTTCATATGTGTGTTCTGTGGATGAAAGCTTCTTCTACACTGGCTGTTTCAGTATCACGGATAACATGAAGTCTTCCAGATTGTCCAAGAGGATGTGGTGGAGAAAGAACTTGCAGAATATTTCGCAAGGGTATGACGCACTGATGTTCATGTTGCTGAATTCTACGAGAGTCACTACGAAAGTTTTGAGATACGCATTGTTGTGGCACAGTATTTGAATTCCAACAATTGCGTTCGGTAGTGGTATCCAGAACGAAGAAGCGAAGCAAGTTTCAACTCGCCTTGCTTATCAGCGTGGCCGTATCGCATTCACTTGTTTGTTGATGTGAGCAGTAATCGGCTTTTAGAATGGAGCTCGAAAGGGAACATTTTCGGGCATTGATCCTTTACGGTTTCAAAAGTGGAACACAAAGCCTTGACCGTTTACAGGGGGCATTTGGGGAACTTGCTCCTTCCCGTCCTGCAATTTTTCGGTGGTTTGGTGAATTCGGAAGAGGCCGGGCATCGCTTAAAGATGAAGAGAGAGCTGGACGTCCGGCAACAGCTGCGTCAGATTAAAACATTGCCGCTGTGGAACAAATGATTCGAGAAAATCCTCGAACAACTTTCAAGGACATTGAATCTACAGTGAACATTGGATCGCCAGCAGTAACAAAAATTGTTCATGATCATCTTCGGCTCAGAAAGGTTTCATCTCGTTGGGTACCTCACACTTTGAACAGCAGAAGCGCATGCGTGTGGAATGGTGTGAAGAAATGCTTGCAAGATTTGATGGAGGCAATTCTCGACGCGTCTCTGACATTGTTACTGGTGATGAGACTTGGATCTATTAATATGACCCTGAAAATAAACGCCAGTTTACAGTTTGGATCTTTCCAGACGAAAATCCACCCACGAAAGTGAAGCGACGGCGAAGTGTGGGGAAGAAGATGATCGCAACTTTCTTCTCCAAATCTGGCCATGTTGCAACTGTTTTACTTGAAGAACAAAGGACTGTTACTACTAAGTGGAACACCACTGTTTGCCTAACAAAAGTGTTCCAGAAACTTCGGGAACGGCGTCCAAGAACTGGATTGCGTGGGATCCTGCTTCACAATGACAACGCGTCCGCACACACGGCCAACATCACAATTCAGTTTTTAGAATCTACGGAGGTCAAACTTATGGCTCATCCGCCGTATAGCCCTGACCTGGCCCCGTGTGATTTTTTCTGTTCTCTAGGATCAAAGATCGCATGCGTGGGAAGAGATTTTGCAGCCCTGAACAAGCTGTACTGGTTTACGAGAATGAACTTTCAACACTTGAAGGAAAAGACTGCCAACACTGCTTCCAAAAGTGGTTTTTAGGATGCAAAAGTGTGTACAGTATAATGGTGAATACTTTGAGAAATGTAAGTGTTAAATTGATTTTAAGTACGTAAGTTATTTCACATCTCCAAACTTTCGTAGTGATCCTCGTATCAGGAAATTTATAGCCCTTTGCGGGTCCATGTGGAAGCATAAAATTTACATGTCTTTCCTGTGTCTCGAAGTAAATTGCATTTGCTTTTGCAACCCACCAGCAGTCGTCATAAATAACAGCCAGAAACGTTCCCACGTTTATGTCGCGAAGTCGACAGTGCCGCACAACACGAGTGCTCTTGCCAATAGTAACTTTCATCTGTTGTTTCTCATGATGGGCAGTTCTTGCAACGGAAACCACAACATCATTGTCAGTTCCCTCTGCATGCCATACATGACTATTTTAATCATTTTCACTGGCGGAACATGTTCCCACTCTATGTGTTTTTCGTCACGGAATGTTTGAATCTCTGCAAATGGAATGTAGAGCAATGTAATACCTGATGTATATGTTTGAACAAGTCTGAAATTCTGCTGCAGTCTGAATGCACTTCATATGCCCAGTTGATAAATTGTGCCGTGTACAAGACGCTTAACTGTACCGCCAACACCGTCACATGCTGATTTTCCATGCCCAGTGGCTGTGAAAATCCATTTCCTGATTGGAATGTTGAATGTTGCAAGTTTATGGTGTTGGTAATAATTTTTAAAGTGACTTGCAGCTCCATCTGATATAACCATTAGTGCTGCAATTGCACCTTCATTCTCAGTAATGCAAGTAATGATACTCTTAATAGCCAGAAGAGCATGCGCTGAGTCATGGGTGCTGTCATCACTGACAATAGCAAAGCTTTGACTGTCCATTTAGCAATGTCGCGAATGAACAGACCTACTGGAACTGTCTTTTTGATTAGGTCCCCATTCTCCCAGATTGCAAACGATATACGTATCTTCACTGTCCTCTTCATCAGGTAATCCCAAACACTCTAACGTGATTCCAGCACTACTGGGACATTCGCCACATTCACCAAGAAACCACAATTATTTTTCCACCAACTAGCATGTTACATAAGCATCTATGATTGTTTTTTTAGTTTTGGGTTCTTATAATCTATATAATGCTGTTCTTTACGTTTTGTTTGGTTTGAATTTACACTTCGGGTATTGTTTATCCATTAACAATCTGCTGTAATCGCGTGCTGACAAATTGTGATTCTGTTTACGTTTCAGCTTGTAAATGTGCTCATGCAAATCGTTTGTAAAACTGAAACCATGAATATACACCCTCTGTAATTTATAGATGTGCAACGTGAGGTATTGCTGTAACTGTCCTGCAAATTAGATAATTTTTTAGGGTGGCCTTTTCGAGATTTTGGGGCTCCAAAAGGGGACTATTTTTCTGTATTTTCATTAATACCACAGCCCAAACGCTGCATATGAGGTTTGTTGTACATGCATTTGAAAGGCCTTTACATTACCTTTCAAATACAAAAAAAAAAAAAAAAAAAACGACTAAAATATCTTTCATAGTTCCTTAGAAACAGGCATTTATATTTTTTGGCGCCAAAACTTACGACAAAATGGCCCTCGAACTTTGAAGCAGCCTAAGTTGGCTCAACATTTTTTTTCTCCGAAACAAAAAAAAATATGGGTCTCATCATTTTGTATCTAGAACATTATATTTCAGTATGATGGATATTTGTGACATCATCTTGACACCCCCTGCCTGTCTGCATTTGGAATCCACCCTCATTATATATACACATTTAGAGGATCTTTCTGGCTTGAAATATTGGGGTTAAATTCACAAAACTCTTAAAAAGTTAGGCAGGCATGAAAAGTTAGGCATGAAAGGCATTTCGAAGTTTCAATTATGTTAGCAGAAAATGAAAGAAAAAATACTGTTCAAGTAAAACAATGTATAATATATTTAATATCATTTTTCTTTTTGTCTGCAGAAAGGACTACACTATATTACAGCTTTATGAAATGCATTTTCAATTTATCGTTCATCAAACATTAAAAGAATCATTCACCTGATGGCTCATGCTTCACTGTTTTTCAACCTAAAATTAAAAGACGAATCATGAAATTCATTTAAGTCTCACAGATAATTGCAAAACAGAAGATCGTAGTTTCACCAACCATAGTTTCAGATGCTTCGCTGTTAGAAGGGGGGAGGAGTATCGCCAGTGGTGAGAATGCTGTTGTTCGTTTTCTTTTCTTTATACACTATACAAACATTTATCATCTTCATTTGAGATGTAGACTCCAAAAATGGTATACTAGAGAATTCCAATATAAGTCTATTTATTCTTGTTGTTCTTCTTAATTGTAGATATCTTCTTGTAATTCATGCTCACTTCTTCGGAGCTCAAGTCCAAAAATACTATTTTAAATACAGAACCAAAAGTACTGTGTTTTGAGATACGTCAGTTGATAATGGATTAATTTACGCTCTACTGTTGGAGCTTTGCATCTAAAATCAAAATTACCAGTCCAGAAGATAAGGTTCATAATATTCTGTCAATTTGAGCTCTATTCTTGCGAAATAACATCGAAACATATTACAAATTTATGCTCAAACTAATGGAGCAAGAGATCCAAAGTCAATATTGTTTAGACATTTCTTGTGTAATGTATGCGAAACTTCTGCGATTACTTTCCAAATTTACTGCTTTCAATGTGTGTTATTTATTTAAAAAAAAAAAAAAAAAAAAAACTTCTTGTTTTTATGCGCTTCTAATTAAATAATTATACTGAAAATTTAGGCTCAACTTTGGAGCCGAAGACATTGAAAATCAGAACAATTATTGCAAATCAGAACAAGTACGTCTCATATAAACTTTCAAAATTTATGCGCGATTTCTTCTGCGCTTAATTTCCAAAACTTTAAGATGATTTTTTTTTTTTTTTTTAGTATGTGATATTTAATTTTTTTTAATTTTATATTTTTAAACCATTTCTAACTAAATCTACTGCAAATTTAGGCTCAATTATGCGAGCCGAAGACCTAAACAGTTATGAAAGAAAGGAGGCCGAGTACGACCACAGTCCCAATCAATGCTCCTGCGGGACTAAACAGTTTTTTCAATATCGGAGAAAATACTGAGACTAAAAATGAAGAGGTTTTCCCTAAACCCTCTCGAAGGCATCTGAAGATCATGTGTTTGTAGGTTTCCTTGTATGGTTGGAGAGACTCTTGAAGATATTTTATATAGGATTTTTCAAATTTTTTTACTTTTTTGTCAATAGTTTTAAATTTCATATTTTCTGGAATAGTGTTGTCCTCTTCTACAGCAGCGATTTCTTCCTTCAGGTTCCTAACTTCATGTTTTAGCTTCTTCTCGGCGAGAATTCTTAAGATATGGAGTCCTCTTAACTTAGCTGCACTATAATCTAGCTGATATCTTTTTACAAATTTATCAAACAATTTCTTCATCTTATTTTCAACTCGAACACTTGCTACCGTTATTTTATTCTCGAAATTATTAGATAATTTAATTAATGCAGGATCTATAGCATTGCTTTCATCTTTGGAATTGTCATCTGAAATCAAACCGCAAACTGTTTCTAACGAAATTGAAGAGGCTCGAACACTTGCAACCAAGTCTTCCACGGAACGCTCACTTTCTGGTTCTGTTAAGAGGACTCGCCAAAACTCTTGTTCATTGAAACTAGAAGAAACAAGTTTGTTCAACAGTTTATCCTTCTGAATAGACTCGTCCTTATTATCATTAAGATCCAAATTATCTGGTTCTCTTCTTGTAGCATCGTCGTTAGAATAAGCACATAAATCAACTCTTCCAATCATCTTCTTTTCATTTACGTTATTTTTTTGTGTTCTCTTTTCAAAGTTTGATGTCATGTGAGAGGTCCCAAGGTTATTATCAAGTAACAATTCATTTGGTGCAGACAAGAAATTATTATATAATTTAACCGATGTAGAATTTGCATCATCACACTTATCTTCGGAAGACTCCTCTGGAACTTCACGACAAACTACTTCTGACGAAAATGGAGAGGCTCGAACACTTGCAATCAAGTCTTCCACAGAACGCTCATTTTCTGCTTCTGAAAAGGAAACTTGCCCAAACTCCTGTTGATTAAAACCGGAAGGAATAAATTTGTTCAACAATTTATCTTTATCAATAGACTCACTCTTATTATCAATATGATCCAAATTATCTGGCTTTGTTCTTGTAGCAGCGTCTTTAAAATTAAAACACAAACCAATTCTCCCAAGTATCTTTTCATTTGCTTTTTTCCTTTGTGTTCTTCTTTCAACATTTGATGTCATGTGAGATTTTACAAGGTTAGTATAAAGTAACGGCTGAATTGTTGCACATAATCTACTTTTTGAACTGTCTTTCAAAAATAAGCAATAGATTGTAGACTTCGGTGTGACACAAGTATAGGATAAAGCTGTATTAGCTGAAGATACAGAAGATATGCTTGAAAATACTCTTTTCTCTATGTAAATTGTTGGTTGTTTTAGAGTGCCTTCTCCAAAGTCTGTGGTACCCTGCCAATTACTTCCAAAATAACGATTCATTGAACCTGAGTTGGAAGACAGTTTTTGTAGGATTATCTTACTAGCTGGAAACCGAACATATTCTATAGAAGATATACTTGAAAATTCGCATTTCTTCATGTAAATTGTTGGTTGTTTTAAAGATATTTCTCCAAAGCCTGTGGTACGCTGCCAATTACTTCCAAAATAACGATTCATTGAACCTGAGTTGGAAGACAGTTGTTGTAGGATTATCTTTTCACTAGCTGGAAACTGAACATATTTTATAGAAGATATACTTGAAAATTCGCATTTCTTCATGTAAATTGTTGATTGTTTTAAAGATATTTCTCCAAAGCCTGTGGTACGCTGCCAATTACTTCCAAAATAACGATTCATTGAACCTGAGTTGGAAGACAGTTGTTGTAGGATTATCTTTTCACTAGCTGGAAACTGAACATATTTTATAGAAGATATACTTGAAAATTCGCATTTCTTCATGTAAATTGTTGGTTGTTTTAAAGATATTTCTCCAAAGCCTGTGGTACGCTGCCAATTACTTCCAAAATAACGATTCATTGAACCTGAGTTGGAAGACAGTTTTTGTAGGATTATCTTTTCACTAGCTGGAAACCGAACATATTTTATAGAAGATATACTTGAAAATTCGCATTTCTTCATGTAAATTGTTGGTTGTTTTAAAGATATTTCTCCAAACCCTGTGGTACCCTGCCAATTACTTTGAAAATAACGATTCATTGAACCTGAGTTGGAAGACAGTTGTTGTAGGATTATCTTTTCACTAGCTGGAAACTGAACATATTTTATAGAAGATATACTTGAAAATTCGCATTTCTTCATGTAAATTGTTGGTTGTTTTAAAGATATTTCTCCAAAGCCTGTGGTACGCTGCCAATTACTTCCAAAATAACGATTCATTGAACCTGAGTTGGAAGACAGTTCTTGTAGGACTATCTTTTCACTAGCTGGAAACCGAACATATTTTATAGAAGATATACTTGAAAATTCGCATTTCTTCATGTAAATTGTAGGTTGTTTTAAAGATATTTCTCCAAAGCCTGTGGTACCCTGCCAATTACTTTGAAAATAACGATTCATTGAACCTGAGTTGGAAGACAGTTGTTGTAGGATTATCTCTTCACTAGCTGGAAACTGAACATATTTTATAGAAGATATACTTGAAAATTCGCATTTCTTCATGTAAATTGTTGGTTGTTTTAAAGATATTTCTCCAAAGCCTGTGGTACGCTGCCAATTACTTCCAAAATAACGATTCATTGAACCTGAGTTGGAAGACAGTTTTTGTAGGATTATCTTTTCACTAGCTGGAAACTGAACATATTTTATAGAAGATATACTTGAAAATTCGCATTTCTTCATGTAAATTGTTGGTTGTTTTAAAGATATTTCTCCAAAGCCTGTGGTACCCTGCCAATTACTTTGAAAATAACGATTCATTGAACCTGAGTTGGAAGACAGTTGTTGTAGGATTATCTTTTCACTAGCTGGAAACTGAACATATTTTATAGAAGATATACTTGAAAATTCGAATTTCTTCATGTAAATTGTTGGTTGTTTTAAAGATATTTCTCCAAAGCCTGTGGTACGCTGCCAATTACTCCCAAAATAACGATTCATTGAACCTGAGTTGGAAGACATTTGTTGTAGGGTTATGTTTTCTTTAGCTGGGAACTGAACATATTTTACAGAAGACATACTTGAAACTATAATATTTGTCGTGTGAATTGCTAAATGCTTTGATATCGAAATTGCCTTCTTTGAGCCATGTTTTATTTTAGGGAAATAGTTATTTATTAAATAGTCAGTAATTGGACGTGGATGAGTTTTTGCCTGTATTTTCTGGTTGACTAAATTTTCTCGACGTGAAAACTGAACACATTTGTCACAAAATATCTTTGAATAGGTAACATTTTCCTCATGAATTATTAATTTCGATATATTTTTCTTATATGTTGTAAGCTCAACTGTTTTCAAAGGAAAGCTTCTCGGAAATGGCATAAGATGACCTACCTTGTGTTTGTTTCTGGTCCTTTTGCTAACCTTCGATTCTGTTTTCTCATTTTGTGCACCATCGTTGCTCGTTGTACCTTTATCATCTCGATTTTCCTTCGACGCTTTGAGAGAAGTTTCTTCTTTTTCTTTGTCTTGATATTCCAGCCTATCCATATCAGAATCCTGAAGCAAGAAACTATCTGAACAATGTTTTGTATAATTCATCATTCACACATGATTAAACTATTTGAATTAAATATTTCTAAAACAAAATTGTTATTCATTGGTAACACACAGGGCATTGTTTTCTTATATGAAACAATGTCCGCCAATAAAACTATAATGACGATATACAATACTAACTTGTCATTTATTTAACTTACTTACATTTATTTACCTATTATTTAACTTACTTAATTTGATTTTAAAAGTGACTAGTATATTAAGAAAGAACCTCATATGATGTACTAATGTTTTATGGCAGATGATCCACTGGTTGCCATTCCCTTATACTTCAGGCTTCCTACTGATGCATTCCGTATTCACTGTTGTCAAAACTTACCTTTTGTGTACTTTAGATCCACTTTTAAATCATATCATATCTGATAATTTTGTTCAGAGTATGTCTGGAAACTATATTCTGTAAGGAATTCCTTGCGCTCGAAATTGCACATTACTGAAATATGTATTTCGGATGGCATACAATAAGTAAAATTCGTTATCCGAACAGCGGTATATTGTACACATATACAGAATCCTTATATTTACTACGGAAATCAGTACGGAGCATACGTTATCTATATGCTACATACTTTTCCCGCTTAAATATTACATCATGCCGTTGCAGGATATATGACATCTAAGTGTTGCGTATATTACATACATATACGTATGTTACATACGTCAGCTATATGTTACATACGTCTATCTGCATGTGAGACTCTGATCGCCTATTTGCAATTCTTTCGTTCATATGGAAAGTACATTTATTTGGAACACTTTTACGGAAAGTGCGTATAAAATATACTTTTTCACTTATACGTTTGCTGTACCTTAAGTCCAAAAACTATAGGATTTACACATGTAACCTACGTTTTTACGTACGCCACATACGTGTTTTCCTGTGTATGTATGACTTTCTTTGCACTGATATAGAGTGCCACTCCACAGTTTCTCGTATCCGAAATAACATGTAGCTTTTCCAGAATTTTGGGCAGCCCTATTCACGGATATCTCTGGCAGGGGGACGAGGGAGACGCTCTACCAATATTTTATTTTAATTTACTTTATTTACTAACGACAGAATAACATATAAATGATAATAATATTTATTTGGAATATAATATTCAGGCTGTGAAACGATTATAACAGAAATGAAATGAAATGAAATCTTTGAGTTTTACGTCCCACGATTATGCCGGTTAGGCTAAAGGAGACGGTGATAATGAGTAATGAATGAAATAGTGGAATGAAGAAAGTGGTAGGAAACGGGAGAACCCCGAGAAAACCCACGCACACGGTGTTTGTCCACCACAAAGTTCACTTGGCGGGGGCTGGGATCGAACCCGGGACCCCAAGCACCAGAGGTGAACGCTCTACCACTGAGCCACCACGGCCCCTACGATTATAACAGAGTTTTTGATATACCTTAGAGGGTCCGTGAAGGTAAGAAGAAAGGTAACAAATGGAATCGAAGATATGGGATAGGAAGTGCCATTTAAATCACTTTGTTATTTTGAAACATCCAGTATAAATCAACAGTATAATAATATAGTAATGATAAGCGCTAAATTCTGCTTCCATCGGAGAGTCTTCACGTGCTCCCGAACGCAAAATCTTAAAATGACTCCCCTGAGCTCAGACCCTAATAGTTATAAATACATGAAACAAGAGTACCTCTCGTGTATGGGGTCCTTGAATCGATCCCAGCTCGCGCCAAGTGAGCTTTGTGATGGACAAACACCGTGTGCGTGGGTTTTCTGCCACTTTCTTCATTCCACCATTTCATTCATGTTTTCATCATCACCGTCTCCTTTAGCCTAGCCTGCATGATCGTGGGACTTAAAGATTTCATTTCATTTCGTGTTTTCATTTTCATAAAACAAGAAGCAGGATTCGCAGAAGAGAACAAAGATTCAGAACCTGTTTGACGTAGTCTCGAACTGTTTCTTTGAACAACGAATAAAGAACTGTTTCTTTACATGTATTTTTAGCAGTGTTGCCGGTAACTAGTAACTATGAAACATACTATACTTCCATATAATGTATAATTTCCAAGTATGTATATCATGCTATACTTCCGTTTAATCATTTATTAAGACATACTAATTCTTATTTTTTTAAAAATAATTCATGGAAATACGTAAAGTGATGATGATGTCATATTAGAATATACAGTGATGGGCAAACTACGGCCCGCTGAAAGTTTCTAACCGGCTCAGGATATGATTGATAATTTGACGAATGAAAAGAATATCGTAATATCTCCTCCATATGCTCATCGTAAACATCAATAAGGGAGATGACTGTGATCCTAAGTTGGACAGCAGCGACACCACCCACGAAGAAGAACGAGAGCAACCGAACTTCCAGGATAAAAGGAGCTGTATAACACCCATCGTTATCTCCCACAATCTACACTACATGGTACTCACATATGCGTGTGACACGGGCAATCATAATCATCGCTATGCACAAGTTGCCATGCAATGCCACATCCGTCAACTGAAGGAATGGACACAGAAGTGGAAGACTAATTCCAATCCAGCAAAGACCACCTTAGTGAACTTTGCCAGATGAAAAAAAAAAAAAAAAAAACTATCAACTCTTCCTGTTTGCCATTCTCCTTACTCTTCAAGACGAAGCCAAGTACTTGGGAGTAACTCTGAACAGCAAACTCATGTTTGCCACTGATTTGTCAAACACTGCCAACAAAGCAGCACAACGGGTCAGAGTCCTGTTGCCGATTGTGCTGAGCCCAAAGTTTGACCACAAGACAAGGAAAAACGTATGTGCTGTATTCATCAGGCCGCTGCTGCTGTATGCTCACCTGGCATGGTAGCATGCTGCTGAAGCCAAGGATGTTATAAAATAGAGGATCTGCCCATACAACAAAATCGTGAAGCCATACGTCACAGCTTCGCCACACCTACTCTGCCCACTCCACGCCACTAAGATCGCAATGTTTCGAGCCAACAATCATGGCGGAAACGAGAGTAGCCAATCAAATGTGCCGAATCAGACGATGTTCGGTTTTTTTTTTTTTTTTTTTTTTTTTTTTTTTTTTTTTTTTTGCTTCATTGAGTTAATATGTTGAAGATAGGTATGGGCAGATCCTCTATTTTGTAACATCCTTGGCTGAAGCAGACAGTATAGGCTATCATTACAGATAGTACAAAACTGAGTAGCACGGGTTATAACGGGTTACTCTCTCTACACGCGCATAGCTCAGATTCACGAAGACCTTGAGTTCTTACTCCCAAAAGATGTCAAAAGAAACGTATCTACAAGACTCTGGAACAGTGCTGTGCCGTGGAAAATCGGTGCCCAGATCTACAAAGAATGACTATTATTTTACGCAATAAAATTAATTTTATTATAATTTATTCACTCATTTGCATGAATCATTCATGAAAATTAAATTTCTCATAATTTTGAAGATTGAATCGTATCATATTCAGAACTCTTTCAATATAAACAGTTGCTGCTTTGAAGGAACATATACGATTCATTGCAAAGATTTTCAGAGTGTAGAAAATAAAGAAAACGAAATAATACTTGGCTATAGATACCCATACACAACTTTACATTTCGCGGGGGTTTCTCCATCAACGTAGCCATCCAAGTCTCCAGCTACGGGTTCATTCCTAAAAGGGAAGCCCAGACTCCAGACCAACTTGTTATTCATCAAGGCCCTTAAGGATAATTCTCCGGGTTGGCCCTTGTACTCCCAGTCCGCCTCTGCTTATAGCAGCTAATTTTTGGATCAAATGATCCAATATATTTCAATAAAAAATTTTCTTGTACGCCTTATATCTGGAGAACTATATAGAGTGTATCCAAACCCAAACTATCACTTAACTTAGTATGATGTGCTTATTCCGTAGAAAATACAAAAAACTCGATTTAGATCGTTCAAACATTTTGTGGCCCAGCAAAAATCGTAATCTTTTGACGCTTTTTTTTTTGCATCATTACTGAAATTTTGGGCCAAGATCGCAATCTTTTGATCCATTTTTTTTTTATCATTCCTAAAATTCTTGTTCAGAAAATCACTCAAATGGAAATGCAGACAGTGAGTGAATTTTGAAATACCTATTTCACGCTTGTGCCACGCAATTTTTCAAGAAGGTTCTGTACCCGTATTTCATAGTTTTCGTCTCTTACAAGTAAACCTGTCGATGTCGAAATCTAGTTTCTTGACCAAACTTGGCAGAGAAATGTGCAATATCAAGAAACGAGCGTAAGCAAAATTTAAAGTGCTTCTTTCCATAAAGACACCCGCAGTGGCCAAAAACCTGATTGGTCAGAAAAGCCATAACAATGTGTTTCAAGTTTGAAAATTTCATTTTATTTGTAAAACGGGTAAAGGGATGAAAAACAAAAACACATTAACCGACACCGGGAGGAAGTAGACATCTATTTGAGGATATGGTATCATGGCCGCCATCTTGAAGTCGGCCACCTTGTATCTCGCTTGTCTTTTTTAATGGGCTGGAATTTTATGAGAAGTACAATGGTGAAGTCTATGTTTCCATAAGTTTATATTTGTAAGACATAATGAAATGCACATTGATATGAATTCGTTGATTCAAAGATTTCTTAACAGCTGCATCTTTTTGAAAAGAATTCAAGCCAGGAAATCCTAATGTACGCTAGTGAGAACATCGCAGGTAGCTACTTATGAAAGGTATAATCAGCTTGAAATCGTTATCGATTGCAGACAAAATAAAATGGTGATGAAACAATCACAAAACTTAAGGAACTGATGGAAGATTTATGACATATTTTACATTGGATTATTCGAGTTAGAAGGCAAACTTTCATTAGCAGCCACCTACTCAGTACGCATTAGTATACATTCGGTTTTCCTGACTGGATTTTCCTAACTCTACATCCACTGGATTTTTCGAAGGAGAGGGCAAAATTTGTCCTCTGGTTTTGTATTTTTAATATAAGTACTAGCTGAACTTGCGCTCTCTACACAGCGCATCATTCACATATGAGCATGGATCTCCTTGTCATTCCTCACATCTGTACATGTCCCTTTACAGACACAAGTGAAAGACATCTTGATAAAAGTCGGCAAGGGATACCATAAAGGGGATATTTTTTCTATTATTTTTTCGATATCTCGCACCGTTTGTAAGGTTTGAACCTACTTCCAGTTGAAGTTTCTAATTCATTCATTTATGATCAGTGTTTTCTTTCTTCTTGCATGCAGTATGTAATAAGCAAAATACACTACACACACAATTAATTATAATGTCAGTGATATATGGTGTTCATTGGGCAAAACACTTCAAACAATAAAGATTCATTTTTGACTGGCGAAATGGTTGTCCTTCCGTTTTTCATTATAATTTGTCCATGAAACAAACTACTGAGAGATATGCAACCCCTATATACAATTATGTTGTGTTGGAATGCATAACTCTATGATATGATGATTTTTTAAAAAAATGAAATGAAATCTTCGAGTTTTACGTCCCACGGTTATGCCGGCTAGGCTAAATGAGACGGTGATGATGAGTGATGAATGAAATTGTGGAATAAAGAAAGTGGGAGGAAACGGGAGAATCCCAAGAAAGCCCACGCACACGGTGTTTGTCCACCACAAAGTTCACTTGGCGGGGGCTGGGATCGAACCCGGGACCCCAAACACCAGAGGTGAACGCTCTAACGCTGAGCCACCGCGGCCCCAATAATTTTTGAAATTTCAACACTTCCAGTATATCCCTAAAAACGTAATAAAGAAATAACGGCCATGTTTTTTAAATATTCAATTAGAACTGGTCAATCTACACAAAATTTGGAATCGACGAGGGAAACGGCACGTTTCTAATACTTGTGGTTTTCGAGATCTCATTGTCGAAAGGATTGGAGACAAACATATAAACTTTTCTCTGGAGGCAAACATATAAACCTAGCATTTTAATACATAGACTAGCAGAACCTGCGCTCTCTACACAGCGCATCATTCACATATGAGCATGAATCTTGTTATTCCTCACATCTGTACATGTCCCTTTACAGACACAAGTGAAAGACATCTTGATAAAAATTGGCGAGAGATACCATAAAGGGGAGATTTTTCTAATACTTTTTCAATATCTCGCACCGTTTGCAAGATTTGAGCCTACTTCCGGTTGGAGTTTTTAATTCATGCATAATAAGTGTTTTCTTTCTTCTTGCATGCAGTATGTAATAAGCAAATACATTACACACACAATTAATTATAATGTCAGTGATATATGGTGTTCACTGGGCAAAACACTCCAAATAATAAAGACTCATTCCTTCGTTTTTCATTACGGGCTATCATTAGGCCTGAAACCAACACCTGAGAGGTTTGCAACCCTCATATACAATTATGTGGTGTTGGAATGTATAATGCATAAAATATGATGCTGTAGTTTTTTTTTTTTTTTTTTAATTTCAACACTTCCAGTGTACCCGTAGAAATGTAATAAAGAAATAATGGCCATGTTTTTTTATGTTCAACTAGAACTAGACAATCTTCATAAAATTTGCAATCGATCAATGAAAACGTCATCTTTCTAGAACCTGTACTTTCCGAGATCTCATTGTCGAAAGGATTGGCCACATACATATAAACGTCCAAAAACATATAGTTTAGAAGAAGTCAAAAGATGGCAGCACAATTTATTTGCATTGATTCTGGAGAAGGCTTATTAAAATACAAAGGGTTTGAACAATAATTTTAAAACATAAACTTCATAAAAAAGAAAGATGTATTTAAAGTATATATAGTTTAAAATGTTTGTCTTTGTAAACGTGAAATCACAAATAACCGTAAATTAAAGGTTTGAAATCCAAAGTTAGAGATTGGAGTTCAGACATTTTTATTCAATTTTCACCTTCCACTCGCATACATACGATTCATTTATAACTTCTTGTCTGGACGCCTTGCATACGTTTTCATCAACCAACAATCATCTCATCCTATCTTCCGGTGCACCACAGGGCTCTTCTCTCTCTTCCTTACTCTACCTGCTATATGTTGCCGATATGCCTCCACTTCCTACCAACGTTCATATATTTCAATGCGTGACGACACAGCCTTTCTTGCCGTAGGCCGCACTGCTCACCAACTTAACACGCCATTACAGGAGGCAATAGATATATTTGTCGTCTGGTGTGATAATTGGAAACTTAAGATCAATGCCAGTAAAACTCAAACTACAGTATTCCTAACACCCAATAAACGCTCGAAAGTTCACCGCAATAAATCTCTATTGAATCTCACCGTTAACGCCACTCGTCTTCAGCTTCTAAAACCGTCAAATAACTGGGAATTACGTTGGACAGACACCTTACTTGGAAAGCACACATGCAGAATGTCACAGCAAAAGCTTACCGTCGACTTAACTTACTTAAACGCCTAACTGGCACAACTTGGGGTCTTCATTCAGAACTTCTTTTAAACACCTACAAAGTATTTCTTCGCACAGTGCTGACTTATGGCCATCCTTCCTGGATTGCAGCTTCCCTTCCTATTATTACAAACTTAAAGCCCTAGAACGACATGCCCTCCGTACAGCCTACCGCATCAAACTTCCCAGTCGAACTCAGATTCTGTACGATCGAATGCCTTTTCCTCATATCCTATTCCATTTCGAAAAGCTTCGTCTTAAAAACTTTCAGACACGTCTCAATTTTCATCACCTGCTCCTCCGTGATACTATTAACGCTCATACCAACTTTGATCTTTTAGATCCCATCACACATTCTCCTCTTTTCCTTCTTTTCACACTGTATCATTACTCTCTACCACCCGACCACCCCGATCTTCCACTCACTCGTACTTTTCTCATCGACCATCCTCCACCTCATATCATATCGTCATATACCACACCGTAGTCCTCTGTTACTAACAGGGCATCCCCTTGTCTCTCGTCAATGCTTGGAGCAGCCCCCAAGCGAGAAGATTAACTTGCATCTGTCCTCTAACAATCACCCTCATGTTGTGTTGTCAAGTGCACCTCATCTCATAGTCATCTCATTCCTCTTTTCTCCCCCATAAAGAAATTTGTCCAATCCTACAGTGTACTGTAATCAATTTATCAAATAATGCCGACATTCCTCTACCTTATGATTGCTATCGCAAAGACAGCAATATCCAACTTCTGTATACTAAATATTTTGAAATAAAGTGATAATAAAATAATAAAAACTCCCCTAGACCATCTCCCAGTCCTTTTCCCTCAAATTCCCAAACTTCTCTTTTCCCATGGAGGGCGTAACCCTCGGGCGGGTAGCTAGCCTCGGCTAGCAAAAAAAGAAACTTTTTTATTGCTATTGTAGCATTTTAATAGATAGATAATAAGAGATATGATATGCAAAGAAGTTGCACTGAGGCTGATTTATTTGATACTATCTCGGTATTCACGGTAGTATCACACGACATAATCAGTAAGAACGCCAGAAACTTTTACTTAGTGGGATGTTCAAAATAAAAGAGGACATACACCCAGAATAATGTTATATATATTTTACACAAACTCAAAGAAAACAATATTTTTACGCTCAGAAGTATGTGTAGGGAAATTTGGAGGAGTGTTAGGGGTGTTGGAGGTGTGTAAAATACTCCCTGGACATAATATCTATTTTTACAACAGAAGTTGTAAACTGAAAAAGAAAGAAGGAAAGAAACAACTGCAGTATTAAATTCAGAAAATATTTGCTTATGCTCGGAAACTTAACACAAACTACTCATTTACTTGTTAGGGAGAGGCTACACCATACCTTGTGGAGCCCATGAATGTACCTGTATTGCAAAATGTTGTGTGTACTTGACAACCGAGAATAGCAGAGCCATCGTAACGATACAATAGCCCTTGGCCGGGGGGGGCCCTCGAGTTGAATGGCATATATTAATTACATGTGTATGGAGCAAAATTTAGTCATAGGGACCACAACACATTTGTTTGCTCTGCGGCCTAATATGCTGTTAAAACGGCACCGAAAGGTAGATTAGACCAAGGGTCTTATAAAATAGAGGATCTGCCCTTACAACAAAATCTTGAAGCCATACGTCACAGTTTCACCACCCCTACTCTGCCCACTCCGCCCAATAGGATCGCAATGTTTTGAGCCAACAATCATGGCGGAAACGAAAGTAGCCAATCAGACGATGGCAGAAACAAGAGTAGCCAATCAGGCGTGCCGATGCTCGGTTGTTTTTTGGCTTCATCGATTTAATCGGATGAAGATACATATGGGCAGATCCTCTATTTATAACATCCTTGGATTAGACTGTACAGTAGGGTAGACGGCACTAGCACGGGGCCCAATTGGGAGCAATCGGCTTAAGGCCGGCCCTGCAAATGAGCATTAGATTAAACGCGTTTAAGATTAAACTTTCTAACTTGAGAGTGGTTCAAAGAATTTTGTTGCACACTTGAAAATTTAAGTTCAGTATATCTGGTTCAAGTGAACAAGATCAATTTGTGAAATACGCAGTAATTGGTTACCGTATTTTGTCATTGATCAGCGTGTATTAAGGGGAAAAAAAAGGGAAAATATTCCACGTGCTGATCTTTTCGAGACAACTATTTCGTGCAAAAAAAAATCAGAAAATGAAAAATGTATAGTTACTACAGTTCAAATTAAGAATATGGGGGGCATTGATTAAAATACTTTAAGATCACTATTTCTTTGTAAAGATCATAATACATCGTACAATCTTATTTTCCTTGTATATGCTCATTATTTACATACAGATTTATATCATCTCGCAAACTGAAATGCCATAGAAATTAGTTGTTGTGTAAGAAACACTCATCAGTGTTTGGTACTTACCTTGCTAAGTATTAATAAAGTACAACTCGCATATTCCAAATAAAAATTACCAACCAAAGGAGGCAAGGAGGTTGATGGGTACATATTCGGGGTACAGAACTCCCTCGTGCTTGTTTGGTGGGTGTCCGGCGCTGGAGACTAGAGTCTGAATCCCAATGGGAGCTCATGTGGTTTTAATCCCACGTTAAACAGTGAGCACACTGTATCTCCGGTGGGCATGACATATTGAAAGAGGTATCGCAGGGATATTTTATTTCTATTACATCTTACCATTATTTGAGATATTTGTTGTGTACCATAACCAGTTTTGCGTAATATTTTATTTGATTTTGCTTCGTGTTTCTCTGTTAGAAAGGTCTTACAGAGGACTCCCTCCGCATAACAATTTCAAGTCCTCTCCTAAATTATCATCTTGAATTCCCTTAACGTGAGCGTTCAAGTTATATTTATCATTGTGTTTTCTGTGTAAGGCAAAATAGGAGCAATAGTCAAGATATTAAATTTGTGGTATAACCATTTGGAGAAAGGAAAATGAATCATTTTACTCTCCGTGAATAACCCTTTTTAGTGGTATTGATGAAAGTTAAAGACATGAGGTAATTGGCATCTCACTTACGTCAGTATTTTCCGATTTGTTCTAACGAAAATAATAATAATAATAATAATTTTATGAAAATGTCCCATCTAGACTCGAAATATAACTTCTTTCTGTCGAAGAACAATCAAACTTTGTTGTGATCGATGTTCAAAATGCTGCTTTCTTCATTTTTGTTACTGTGATTTGGTATTAGTCTAAGGTTTACCATACACTAACGTGATTTCACGCGTGTAATTTTTTAACGCTACTCTTGTTAGTAGCTGCCAAAACTAAGATTCTCCGTCACATGCATTCATAATTCTCTTTACGGAGAAAAAATTAGAGTTGTTTAGTTTTTTCCGTACAGGTGTGCGTAAAAGCTGCACAGATGAAAGAGTTTTCAAGAAGTAGATGCTGGTTTGCTCTCACAACAGTAAACTTTTTCTTAACTTGTGCCTCGTAAATCACTCTATTTTCCTTAGGTATGTTGTTAGTTTCATTAGCTGCTTTTCTTGGCTTATGGTCGTAAGTTCATGCATATTATTGGCGTAAACTAAGGACGTGCGTTTACGCAAGTATGTTAGGGCGTAAAATGACAATAATGTATGGTAACAGTAATGTTGCTTTTCTTAAAATTTCCAAAAGTTTTGTAAGCCATCTATTGCATTTGTCATTACATATCTGTACGAGATTTTTTTCAGCTCGTACATATGAAAACTAAATACTAGTGTGAAATCAAATCTATGTCTGAAATTGTCCAGTTTTGATCCAGATATGCGGAAGTTAATATCTGAATAACAGCATCAGCTATCAGATTAAATGAGTGTTAAATTCAAACTATTAGTGTACCGATAGTATTTTACGAATACCTCTGTTTACAGCTATATAGTATATTTAATTTTAATTAATTACTTCATTTTTATAATATGTAAAATATAAATCAAATCTTGGGGCCACGTAAAATTAGGAGTAAGATCAGAAAGATTAGTAAACGTTGATATACAGGGTGGCCACAAAGTCCCGTTACCCCTTGATAAATGCTAATGTAAGGTTTCCCATTACCCCTTGATAAATGCTAATGTAAGTTTTCCCGTTACCCATTTATAAATGCTAATGTAAGGTTTTCCATGGTTTCAGATTGTGTGAACGATGGCTGATATTTCCAGTTACAGTATTGAAGATCATATTATTGTAAATTGTTGGATACATGAGAGAAACTATAAAGGATGTGTTATAGGGGTTCATAAAGGGTATCGTGGCACAAAATCGTTACTATGTCACTACCAAACTGACAGAAGCTGCGAAACAAGCTTTCACTCAAGTTACACCTGCAATGCTCCGCAAAATGTCGCACAGAACCTGGAGGCGTATTATCCTTTGTCTTGAGAATGAAGGTGAACAGACTGATCCTTTGAACACTTAATATTTCCGATCTCAATAAAACTTCTCGAAAGCATTGTTGTTCGTGTTATTCAGTTCTTTTCGTGTAGTTCTTTACGTACGTTCAGTGGTTTATTTTACTTATTTTCAGGGGTAACCGGACTTTGTGGCTACCCTGTAGGTTCATTATGATATGTCTTGGTGTTGAACATTCAAAAACAACAAACCATATTTCGCACATAGATTTAAAATACGGGACCGATTTATAAAACATTGAAATTCACATTTCTTTGTGGAAGCAGTATCTTCTATTGTTGACGCATGCCTATACCCCATTTGGAACGGTTAAAGTTGAGGGCAGCCAGTAGAAATATTTCTCAATTCTTCAAAACGTTACAACTCTGCCACTAAATGCTTTCTGACCTCTTGTTTCTTTGATGTTTTCCCACCAAATATTATAGGTATATATGTGTACGAATGTATAAGCATTGAATCTGTTCCGGGTCAGGCAGGACGAAGATGAAATGCTTAGGCCACAGTACGATTATGAGCCCATAGGGCATTACCGGTACTCTATTATGGTTAGGGAAGGGTGAAGCTGGATTCGCGCGGGAAATTGCGTGTAGTGAGCAACAGTGTTTCTTTCAGAAACTATGTTCCGGGGGGAGCACACTTCGTCTTCCGGGGAGCACTGCTGGTACTATTCTATTTATTATTATATTATAGACGTATTATTTTGGTTTCCTCAGGGGAGGCACTCTCAGAGCTCCGGGAGGGCAGTGCCCCCTAAGAACATGTCTGGAAGAAACACTGGTGAGCAAGCGTATCAGGAATGATGTCTTATGCACGAAGAAGACAAGCGCGGAAAACGTGTACCAACCAGTGCTAGATGACGCTATAAGCTATCATTGCAATATAACTGCAAAGTAATGAACCACAATTTTTTAACGTTGCGTCTACTTCACAGATGATAATGTTCTCTACCTACGTTAGTAACTTCTTTAAACATTATTCTTCCTTTGTGAATTCATACATCTTACCTGCTAATTATTCTGGTTCCGAGTTGGCCGAAGTTGTTGGGTCCGAACTTCCAGGACAGAAGTGCGTCTGTAGACATTATGCAAGTTAGCAAAAATGGTATGCACGCAAATCAAGGTTTGTTTAGGCGATAACAACGCATCATGTCAACTTCGAGAAGTACTGGGGAAAGTTAAGCTGAGAGAAGAACATTGAATATGATAGTTCTTAAACGTTAAAAATGTTAGTGGAGGCTCCACAGAATGATATCTTTTTGACATGCGGTAGTTGTGACGCTTAATTTCATCCTAATCTTCACAAGTATTATGCACATTTGAAACTAATTGCAAATATAATCGTGTAAATAAATAAAATAATAATTCAATATAGCACAGATTGATAAGTGTTTTCAAATGGATAATCGTCTAATCAAATCTTCGTTTACGCTTGTATCCTCCTTTGCTAACGCGCCTCCTTCCTACTGACGCACCCCTATGCTACCGATGTGGACGCAACATTCCTTCACGCAACTCGGAACCGGGACATTACAGATTAAGAATAGGGCACAGTTTTCAAAATTTGGGGGGAAGATATGCCAGGAGTTTGAGGTACATAAACACTTTAATACAACTATGTTTCTAAGCAAAATCATGAAACTGTACTCAAAGCGGAGAATCTCCCTTCAAAAACAAAACCTGGAATTATTGTGCTGCACTTTACTGCATGAAGCATGTTAAATGTTTTCGTAATGACTTGCTAATACGAAAAAATAAACACTTAGACTTTTTAATTGCGTCTTTACTTAACAAATATTATAATATTCCTATTGTTATTGAATTAAGTTTGTTTTATGGTAATGGTTACTAGGGTAGAATTTACAACATATTCATATCTTGTAGACAACACACTGGTCCCATGGAATATTTCTTTCCAATATTACGTTTATGGTTAAGGTAGGCATGCTTCTATTTCTCATTTAAATCCTTTTAAAATAAATATATTTTCTGAAGGACATGGATATTCTAGTCTCATATTGGTTAATATTTTATTATCATTTGTTTCAGATTACTTTGATTTCTTTGATTTGTTTGCGTGATATTTCACGTATACAAATCAGTTGTAATCGAAGCAGTAAATAGGACCATTGAATCTTGTAAGTCATAGAGTATACATGTTCTGCCTGTAAATATATTATGTTCTTCAGTAGTAAGTATTAAGAAATATGAACAACATTATAACACAACGAATTGCTCATGTTATACTGTGACTACCCTCTGAATAAACTACTAAAATAATATTCAAATGACTACATTAGTTTTCCCTCTTATGCAAGTATATTTCAAACATTTACTATATCCTTTGTTATTGTTGAACAAGAAAATATGTCACGATAACTGATTATGAGGAAACTTAAAACAGTATGTACAGAGTGATCACAGAGTCCATTACCCCTTATCGCGTGTCCACATATTCATAGATGGTCGCATTGTATTAATGTGGGATCATGGCAGAGAACAACTTTGAGGTACCGTAGTGTGAGTGTTCTTTACCATTTATTCCAGAGTGTCTGTGTGTACATCATCGTTTTCATAACAGAAGATCATTCTCCTCCATGTATAATGTGAAATTTATCTCAACATTGCTGGTCTGGTGGCAGTAAATGCACGTCGAACAGCATCCGTAAGTTCAGCTGACTCGTAACGTATGACAGCAACTTTTTGTTTAATGAACCCCCATAATGCATTGTCGTGAGATGATAAATCAGGACTCCCGGGTGATCACTTTAAAGGTGCAGGCAAATAGACAGAACCAAGTGTAATCCATTTATAAGGAAATACCTCATCGAGATATCTCTAACGGCAATAATATAATGGGTTGGTGCTCCATTCTGCTGAAACCCACATCTTGCAGATATGGAATAAACCAATCACGTAACATGGTGAGATACGCAACGTGATTCACTGCACCATCAAAGAAATATGGACCTACCAAATGGGTTGCAGACATCATAGCCCAGGTCATGGCATTATGACAATTGTCACCTCCCACAATTGTGTATGTATTATTAAATAAAATTTGTAATTTTTATTTTTGCTTCACTTTGTATGTATTTTTTTCTGTTTGGAGTCTGGACAGAGAAGAAAATATCTTTTAAGAACCAGAGCAGTGGTCATCTCGCTGAAGATCCGCGGATCCTTGCTGTCACCATGGCAATTTATCGCTCTCGGGTGGCGAAGAAACCCAAGCCATTTTAACGGACACACAAACACACCCACACAGAGAGACAAAATTCAAAAATTAACAGAAGAGAGAAAAGGCCAATTTTTGAAAACGAGTTCAGTTGCTACAGGAAACGTGCAGCAGAGCACTAGAAATAACACCTTCTTCACAACATCTTTGCAGACATATGTATATTTTTGTTTATCTTTATTATACAAACATGGGCTTAAGCTAACTTTTAGTGTTATTATCGCTGAACGAAAGTGCTTATAGCCTGAACTTCTCCATAGTTCGAACTCTCTCTCGTTATTAATATGGACAGTTTGTGTGTATGTAAGATGGTGCAGAGACTCTGTGTCTTCTCCACGAAGCGAATTCGAGGTCCGGCTGGATGTTCTAATTCCGGATTCCAAGTGGGACATGAGGATTTTACGTCTTGTGTGAAATTAAAAAACAAGGTAGGATCTAGACATGCTTTCATATTGGAAGGCGTTTTCATTTTCATGTTAATCTTTCTTGGCACGCATACTTACAAGACGCCCAATGGGGCGCCAAACAATTCGTGTTATATGGAGCAGTTAGGAAGTGTCCAGATTATCGTAATGAGACTTCTGTTATCATTTTTACATTACTCCTTTTCTTGGCACATTTATTCAGAGGTTGACTGCTACTGACTCAACAGCCATTTGCCCACAATTGAAGTGACGAAAGAACATTAGTGTTTGAGGGATTTCTAGTGACAAACTTCCCAGAAACGCTATTCATTTTTTAAAAATTTATAGTTTGATCATGCAGTGATAAACATATTTGAAATACACTTTTTTGTATGTGTTTTAGAGAGAATCCTGAAGTGAGTTATGAAAATTTTCAAGTGCAGTTAAATCATCGTATCTTCGTCACTGCGGAAACTAGCTTTATTTTTTAATATCATTTTACTTTATTTTATATAGAAAGCTGGAAACAAAAGTTATTATACATATTCATTGCTAATGGATATAATATAATATATATTTTAAAAAATCAAAATGTAACTTACTCATGATAAATTATTTTAAATAATAATTTTCCAAATTTAGTTTGTTACTATTAAACTATCTAGTTCATTAAGATAAAAGTAACTGAAGCGACTGCATAGATTTTTTTTTTAACACGAGGTATTATTTTGATATTGACAGACTACATGTCAAATTCTGTTGGAACAAAGTATAGGTTATTCTTGTTTATTGTACGACGTAAAGAAAATTGAATACATATGACGGTATGTTTGTGAGCTATCATAAAGTATTACGTTTAATTTTAAAATCATGTTTAGACTTTAGTCTTTATATAAGTGGTTGTTAGAGAAACTAGGCGTCGATGACCTAGAGTAATTGAGAATGTAAACCTTGTCCAAGAAAGATCGATCTGTAGATGTGTGTATTTTTGTGATTTAATTTTCGTGTGTATTAATCTATATTCATGTATGTCTGTTTCCATGTGTGAATTATCGTACAATATTTTTGTATTAACTGCTTTCATAAATATAAAGCAAATTATGAAACTGAATTTATATACTCTAACTCTAAAAATATATTAGTCACTACATTTCTACATTTCACTTTCTTCGTCAATCCTCTTTCAAACTCTCAAAATTAAAGGTCATGGCCCCTATAATTTTAAATTTTCATTAAGCAATATTCTATCTTGCTGTTCTTCAACTACTCTTCTAAAGGTTTTCCGTCATTTTAGTAAGTGATCCAAACTAATCAAACAGCTTCTCTATATATTCAATATCTGGCATTGTCAATGTAAGCAATTTGTATACAGTAGGAAAGCTGTTCAAAATCTATCAGATAAAATTATGGCAATCAACTTATAATTTGAAAATTTGTTACAATCTTGCTCTTGAGGTAAACAATCGTAATCTGGATTAAAATGCCGTTTGTATTAATATTACATATCAGTATTATGTAATTTTGCAGACATTCAAAATTTAGAAAGCTATTTCAATGTCCATGTAGTAAATTCATTTTAAAAAAATTAATCACCTTTATAGTAAAAGTTCAATAGAAAAAGTATGTCATTTTTTAAAAATGCAAATGTTTTCATCAGATGATGTTACCTGTTGCTATTTTTCTTATCTAAATTAAAAATTCTATCAATGCTATCCAAATTCAGTGTTATCTTTTCTATTAAATCAAGTTCAGATTACCTCTCATCTTAGTTTAGGCAGAACAACAAATCTTTGAGTATTGCTACATAGGGATCTAGCTGAGCTGACTTTCACTTAAACATTATTTTTTTTTTATAAGTAACTTGGCAATATTCTTCGTTAATTAATTTCTAATTACTTTTCTGGCTACCCATTTACGTTTTTGCAGTAATTATACAGCACAATGAAAGTCAGTGCAGCTATTCCCAGAAAATCAAAATTAGAGAAACATTTTCCTTTTTCAGCCATGCAGCATGTGTTATATGAAAGAAGATCGGGAGCAAAGCATTTTCTTTAGCGCTTGCAATTTTTTTTATTCCACTTTTAAGACTTTCCTTTCTCCAAAACCCTGGAATCCGTTCGGAGAGGGTTTGGTCTAGGAGTGAAGTAGGAGGGGTGGTAATATTCAGGCGGTCCAGCGGACGAATCCTCGCATCTGTAGCGTTTTCAGCTGAACCGAGGTTCGACTCCAGTCGGACTCAAACCCCGGTAAAGCTAAGCGTGAAAACATGTAGTGGGATGTGTTCAAGTGCTTCATAAAAATGTGGGTTTTCTATTCCAGAAATAAACGTTTCCGGCTTTTACACTGCGAAATATTGCATACTCGCCCGAGAAAAAATACTTCCCCCTTGAAGAAAGAGTTGACAAGACATCGAGCATTCGCCCACAAGCTTGCTGACGTTTTGCATGTTACTATCACATTTTGCATGGCGGACAGTGTGTCTGGTAGTTTGGATGGTCTCCATATTTCTGTTAAAAATACAGATAGCACAAAGTGTGGTAAATGTAAAAGAATATTGAGGAACGGTATAAAGTGCGAAAGATGTCAGGAATACTTTCATTTTGGCAAGTGTAGCTTGATTGTCAAAAATACTAGTGTTTTAACTTGGGTGTGTATCCCGTGTAGTAGTCGAGAGAAAACAAAAGACAATCAACAAGATGAAATGTTAGTTTCAGTTGTAGTTATTAGTAAACTATATGAAGAACTATCGTCGCTAAGAAAAGTTGTTGAACTCTTAGGACAGGACGTTCATAAACTTCAACACCAAAGACAGTTACAGAGTATCGTTACTGACTATGATGATGATAGTGCAAGGCTAAATAGTAAAACCTGGAGTGACGTTGTAAGAAAAAATGCTAAAGTTCCAGAATCAACCAAATACACTGTATCGCCTCAGAGTACTTCTGTAGTCCAAAATCAGCATGTTCACAAAGACGAAGCTGTCATAAGAAGTGAAAATTCTATTGCTTCGTATGATGTAGTAAAATTCTCTAGGCCTGTTGTTAAACAAAATTCAAATATGTCCAACGGCGTCAATAGTAATAAATGGACTACAATACCGGTGAACAAGAGAAAGTCGAATAAATTTAATGATAGTATGCAGTTGTCAACCATCCCACTAAAAAATCGATTTCTAGCCCTTGACGTTGAAATATTAAGTGATAAAAACAAACCAGTGGATAATTTTAGTCGCCCTTGTACAAAGAAGATTCGTGTTCAAGATAAGCAAGTAAAGGGCCCATCAACAACGGGTATGATTCGCATATATGCTGACAGTCAAGGAAGAAGTGTAGCCTCTAGACTGTACCACCAAGGATATCAACAAGTCAAAGGAACTATAAAACCAGGTGCAACCTTCAAGGATTATAGTACTGAAACTACTCACGAATGTGCTGCTATGGGTGTAAGGGACCTCGTAGTCTTTCTAGCAGGTACGAATTATATTGCCAAGAATGAAGCCAGCGTATTCCTACAGACACTAAGAAGACGATTACAAGTTTTGTTATTTACTAATGTTCTTATTTTTACTGTACCTTATCGCTATGATTTACCAACGTGGTCATGTGTTAACGAAGAAGTGAAACGTGTGAATGAAGAAATCTACAAGCTTTCCAAACATTTCAAAAATGTCAGTGTAGTTGATCTAAGTAAGATTGGCAAAAGGTTTCATACTACGCATGGATTTCATCTTAACGCATTAGGTAAGATGTATGTAAGTAATGAAATAGTAAATGTTGCATGTAGAGTGCAATCAAATGTGTGCAAGAGTAGAATAGTAATGGAGTGGCATGAACAGGGAAACTTGTAGATGAACCTGTCTCCATTGTCATGCCAGAGTCAGTCTCACTATGAAGCCAGGTTAAACATTCTACCCTTGTACAACCTCTTGAATGTAATTTGCATGACTGTGCAAATAATGTAAAAAGCACCTGTACAGAACACAATAATTCAAAGCTTTTGCTGTTTCATATTAATATTCAATCCATAAGAAATAAGTTATCAGAACTAGATATATTTTTAAATGATTTTCCGTGTGATATACTCTGTATAAATGAACACTGGCTAGTAAATGAAGAAACTAATATGTATGTACCTACTAATTATAAATTAGATGCCATCTATTGTAGAAAGACAATGATTCGTGGGGGAGTTGCGATCTATCTAAGACTAGGTACAGTAGTGGAATATAAAATACTCGACACAAGTATGTTTTGTATAGAAGGGGTTATTGAACTGACTGGTGTCATGTTCAGCAATATTAAGCTAATAGTTATCTCAATTTACCGCATCCCTGACTCTGATCTAAATGTGTTTATGATGCAGTGGGAAAAACTTACGAGTTTGATCGAAAGGTATAAGGGTTATAAAGTTGTGTATATGGGTGACATAAACGTTAATGTCAAAATTGACAATTTAAGTACAAGGTCATTATGTGATACTCTTAGATCCTTAGGGTATTACCACGCAAACGACCAACCTACAAGAAAAGAAGCGTGTCTTGATAATATCATAACGAATGTAAATAAAATTAACATATCCTGTGGCACTATAGAACCATCTTTGTCAGATCACAGTGGTCTCTGGCTCATAATGTCTAAAATTGATAGGGGTGAATCGATTACGAATGAAATAAGTTATAGATCTTTAGGCAATAAAAAATTTCGATGTTAAGGTCTGCTTTAAGTGAAATTAACTTAGGCGAAAAGATACTAGGATGTAATGACGTATCAGCTGCCTGGAATAGTTTTGTAATTATAATTAATAAGTGGGTTAACCATTGCTGTCCAAGAATATTTAGAAAAGTTAATTATTGTAAAAAACAAAATAAGAATCCACTAAATTGGTACACTCCAAACCTAGCTAAACTAAGGGAAACCATTATTAATCTACATTATAGGGCTAAGAATGGTGATGTGGGAGATAAAGAGAGATACCTTAGGGAAAAGAGAATCTACAGGAAAGAATTACGCCAAGCAAAAATTAAGGCTAATGATGCTTTCATATCAAATGCTAGCAATAAATGTAAAGCTGCTTGGTCTGTAATAAAAAACGAAATAAGTAGTAGAACTGTAAATGAACCAGTGGGTATTACGCCTGACGAATTCAACAATTTCTTTGTAAATAACGCAAAACATGTAAGTAATAATGTCAGTGGTAATAAAGACCCAGCTATGCTAAATATGAGACAATCGGTGTCTGTGGTATTTAACTGGACGCAAGTTAGTATGGACGAAATATTAAAAATGGTGTTGAATATGAAAAACTCCCACTCCGAAGATTTCTATGGTATATCTACTGTAATACTGAAGCATATAATTGACATTATTCTCCATCCTTTAACGTATCTTGTAAATTGGACCTTTTGTGAAGGAATATTTCCTGATTGTCTCAAAATTAATATTACTGTGCCTGTATATAAAAAAGGTGACAAAACAGACCCTAATAATTATAGACCAATCTCGCTAGTGCCAATTTTTTCTAAAATTATTGAACTTTGCATTAAAGCCCAACTGTCTTTATATTTTGAACAAAATTTCTTAATTAACAATGCACAATTTGGATTTAGATCTGGACTTTCCACTATCAAAGCTGTAGAGTCTGTCGTCTCAGAAATAATTAATGGATTTGAATCTTGCTCCTATACTTGTGCCGCTCTTCTTGACTTAAGTAAAGCCTTCGATTCGGTACTACATGATATTTTAGTTACTAAATTACAGTCTTATGGAATAATAGGAATCGAACTTGGACTGCTAAAATCATACCTCAACAATCGTCGTCAAATAGTTAAAATTAAAAATACAAGATCTAATAAACTTAAAATTCTAACTGGGGTACCTCAAGGTTCGGTTTTGGGCCCTTTTCTCTTTATTATTTATATGAATGACTTGCCAAACTACTTACCGTGTAAATCCGTCCTTTATGCTGACGACACCACTCTAATAACAAATGATAAAAGTTTAAAGGTCCTGCAGCGTAAAGATATGGAAGCTGTAAAGATGTCTTCTCTATGGTTTCAATCCAATGATCTAGTTTTAAATAATTCCAAAACAGAAATATTCTATTTCTATCTGAACAATCTTACCTACAACTTAAATAGCTCCGAATCAGTTAAGCTATTAGGAATACGTTTGGACGCCAAACTAAATTGGATAGCACACACACAAGAACTATGTAAAAAGCTTACTAGGGTTCTGTATTTGTTGAGGAAGCTTAGAAGAAGTGTGGGACATGAACTAATGATAACATCATACTACGCTTTCTTTCATACCCACTTACTATATGGGAATTTATTGTGGGGTAACTCTACTGGAGCTCATTCTATTTTCAAATGGCAAAAGAGAGCGGTTAGGTGTATTGAAGGTTTACCAGACACAATATCCTGTAGGGAACTGTTTAAAAAATATCGAATCATGACTGTACCATCTATATACGTTTACAACTGTTTAATGTTCGTAAAAGAAAACCCTGATTTGTTTACTGTACGTGGAAATATACATGAATATAATACTAGGTCTAAGTTTAGCATTGACACTCCACATGTTAGATTATGTAAGACACAACAAAGTTACAAATATAATGGTATAAAATTATTTAATTTGCTCCCTCAAACTACGCATGTAATAAATTTGACAGATTTCAGAAGATATATTAAAAACATGCTTATAGACCACTGCCTATATAGTTTGAAAGAGTTTGAGGAGTGCATGATGATTAACTCCTAGCATAAGTTAGTGTAATAATAATATGTATATTATATTACTGAATATTGTAATATTCATTGTTATTGTCACTATTATTATTATTATTATTATTATTATTATTATTATTATTATTATTATTATATTTCTTTCTTTTATATTATCTTCTATTATTATATGTATTAATTTTATTCCTGACGAAATCTGTTACAACATGTAGTTGTTCAATGATTAATAAAATATTCTATTCTATTCTATTCACTCAATTTGTTTACAAACGAAAGTTTAAATGCATTTAACTGCAAACCCTTCTTCATGTTTTTGTAATGTAGAGTATGAAACATCCAATTTCTGTGACTTTTTTTTTTTCGAAAGTTCGACGAACTCTGCAGTGTCCACACATATTTCCAGTCATGTCGGTGGTCGTCTTGAGCGGGACTCATCTTTTATGCAGCCAGTTGCAAAGAGTTTTTTTTTTTTTCTCGCATTGTAAAATTGTTGGGGGTCGTTCGTGAATCCACATGCTCATTATGATCCGTTCCTCCATGGTGTCAGTGGATTCATCAGCCATTATTTAGACGTATATCAGCACCTGCAATAATAAGAAACAATTCATTAACATCTCTGTAATACATAGGGAATAACGGGACTTTATGATCATTCTGTTGAACACCAAAATCGCGAATCTCCTCTTCATTACCAAGTCCAAACCGTTCCCACAATGCAACGAAAATGATAACAGCGACCCTGCCGGCTATAGTTGTGACTAATTGCATCGTCTTCTTCTGGATTATTATTATTATTATTAAGTATTCTGCCTTTTGGGCAGGTCCTGGGACTAATGAAGACCTTTTTTTCAATTTTAGGTTTGGGCCTGGAAGTGTTTCTTCCCCTTTTCTCGATCTTCAGCTTCCTCTTTTAACTCCCAATATTTTCTCCTCTTTCAAATCATCGATCAGCTGTCTTCTTCTTCTTCCTATTCCTCGCTTCCGTTTTATCTTTCCTTCTATGGCGATGTGAAGAAGACAATTTCTTCGTAAGATATGTCCAATCCAATTGGCCTTTCTACGAAGGATGGTGGCTAGAAGTGTCCTTTTCTCTCCTATCCGTTTTAAAACATCTTCGTTTGTTGCTCTGTCTGTCCATTTGGCAGTAGTTAATTGTATCATTGGCTAATTGTATCAAACCCACGCGCCCTGAATGATTTGATTTGTTCTTGTTTTCCGTAGTTCATGCTTATTATTATTATTATTATTATTATTATTATTATTATTATTATTATTATTATTATTATTATTATTATTATTATTATTATTAAATTATTATTTTGTATGTAAATGTTGTTAAAGTAGACGTAATGCAGATCCAGCAATGGACATAGCATAGTGGCAATTGATTCACGGCATTTCAGTACAGAAATGACAGCAGCTTTAATTCTTCGGAAGGCGGGCAGCTATTTTTTGTGTACCGAAAAGAGTAGCCTTATATTGCTTGACCTTCATTTAAATATGTATTTATCTGGATGGTAGACTTAACTATTACAGGACGCCAGCCCCCTCCAGCCCCCGCCAACTTTCTCTAGTATCGTTGTCACTGTTTCAGTATAACAAAATTTTACTGTTTCAGTATAACAAAATTTTACTATAACTAATTTCGAAAGTCTCCAAAATTTCGTTAGGTATATTGGTATTTTACTCGATATTTTTACTCAGTTTTCTTACACTTAAAATGATTCAACGTGTGTCCTCAAATTTTGCAGCCTGAATTTATTTCCTGACGCCATACAGTGATGAAATATTGCACAGCGACCTATGTCGAGTGATGATACAATATTACAATGTTACATATATATTTTTCTCTACATTTTAAAGTTTTATCTCTTGTTTGATTTTAAAGATCGGTGTCAGCTTTACTCTTGGGTAAAGTAACATTCACAAATTTGATCAAACTTTCAAATTTTCATGGTTTTTCATAATACATTTAAAGAAATTATAATATGTCCATTTCTCATGCTTTCTTTTTTAAAAAGATTATTAAAGTAAAATACGGTAGTTGTTCCAAAAGTTCTAAGCCTACCTATTAATGGAGCACTAGAGAGTTTATGGATGGTATTACTTCTCAACTAGTTCCCTGACAAGTCAACACATTTTACCCATCGATGTTCAACTGCGTTAATGCCACTAGTATAAAAAAAAAATGGTTTGTTGAAGGCGTGTAAAATTTCTTCTACGGCATGCATGATGTCATCGTCAGTGTCAAAATGAGTACCTTTCGACTTCTTTTTGAGCTTTGGAAAAAGATGAACGCCAGAAGGTGCCAAATCAGGCGAATAAGGTAGGTAGAGGACCAATCCGTACCGCAATCGTGGATTGCCACCATTACGATGACTGACTTGTGGCTAGTGAAATTGTCTTCATGGAGATGCATACCTCCTGTAAATTTTCCACGACGCTTGTACCAAACATTATCTCACAACTGTAGTAGAAGACCTGCATAATACTCCCTAGTCACTGTGGAAGACCCGGGTTCGATTCCCGGCGGGAGCTCATGTGGTTCGGATTCTACGATAATCAGTAGGTCCCGTCTTACATGGTCTCGTTGCTGAAAGGGACGTGAAATTCCAAATCAACTCAACTCCCTAGTCACTGTTGCTCCTTTGGTAGATAATCTGCCATCACGATTCCTTCCGAAACCCAGAAAATTATAGCCATCACTTTTCCAGCGGAGGGCACTGACTTGTCCTTCTTCGGAGGGGGGGATGAGGGGTGTTTCCACTGCTTGAAACTCTGTTTGGATCCTGGTTGGTAATGGTGGACTCAGGTCTCATGTACTGTTATGAATCGAGTTAGAATGGCATCAAGATTTGCCAGAAAGAGATGAAGTTTGTCCGTGAAATGTTGCATCTGTTGAGCTTTTGATCAGATGTCAAAAGTTTTGGCACCCATCTCGCAAAAACCTTCATTCCTAGGTGCTGGATAATAATTCGGTCAACGCTTGCAGTAGATAACTGCACTGCTTGATGGTCATTCGCCAATCATTCATGATGATTTCGTGCATTTTTTTCAATGTTCTCTTGAGTTAATGTTCCATGGGCCTTCCTGATCGAGTGTAATCTTCAATGGAGATACTCTCGCTCTTAAATTCGGCTGTCCATTTCTTCACTGTGGCGTATGAAGGGGAACTATCACCTAAATTAGCAACCATGTCGCGTGGATCTCCTATGGCTTTAAATCTTTCTTGTAGAGATATTCAATAACAGCTCTTGCCTTCAATTTCTCCATTTGGTTACACTTTGCTCACTCTTCTGTCTTTCTAGCCCTGTAACAACAGAATAAAGTCTATATTAATACCAAATTTAGTATATTATAGGAAGCTTCAATAAATACGGCCTAAAAGTATTACATGTCTAGTTTTGATATTTCTTAGTTAAGCTTAGAATTTATGTAACAACCCTCGTAATTATACTCAAAAGTAAAAAAAAAAAAAAAAAATAGAATAAAATATTTTTTAAATTTAAAAATCCAAATAAAAGAAAAGAAATCGTACTAAAGTGTAAAAACTAATTGTTATGTCGAAAATCATTATTTTTTAACTTTATACTTATGATTAAAAAGAAAAGTATGGGAAGCGCTCTGATATACAACAGAGTTGCCAACCACAAAAAAATAAATTGATCGAGTTTTGTCTTTTTAAATTATCGTATATTATTTTCTTGAAAATAGAGTTACTTTTTACTTGTTAATACGATTTGTTTGTTAATTTTGTTAAGAAGAAATATTTTATTTTAAAAATCTTTTAATTTTTGTCCAGGATTATATTATTTTTTAAGTCAATCTAAAGTCCGTCCCGCAGTTGTTTTGGCATTCAAACTATATTGATATCTTACTGGAAAACTTTTATCAGGACTAAATTTAATTGCTGCAAAGGAACTAGCAAAAGAATAATGTAAATAAATAAATAAATAAATAAATAAAATAAAACTGTTTTATTTCCGTAGGAATTATTATTATTGTGATTTGACCACGTTCCACATCAGCTGCCATATTCTTTCGGCACAAGAGAAGTTTAAGTTAACTAAGTAAACATAATATTTTTTCTTCCTTGTGTAAGCAAATACATTCGTTATGAGCAATTTCAGAAATCTTCAGATCCTTCATAAACGAAACAAACACGCAATTATTGCACGTTTTATATGTATTGCACATTTTGGCACGTCTAAAAGACACTAATAGTCACTATTGTTTATGTAAATATTAGTACGAACCATTTTGTGTTAAATCTTTATAAAAATAAACACAAATCATATATCTGCAAGGATGTTCAACAAACAGTGAGTGATACGCATACAATTTATCAAAAAAGAACTTTAAGAAAAACGAGCTATAAAATTCATTTAAAGGCAAGCCATTACAGGTGGAGTTACGTCAGAGTTCGAGTCAAAATTGTGTTTATCTATTCGATGTGTATGGACACAACTTGTGTGGTTGCTAAAGTTTAGATCGAAGGCCATCTGGAAGTATAGAAGGAGAGAGGCTGTTTGGAAGCCATATGATGATGGCCTTTTGTCAGCTTCGAATCCTAGAATAGATTTCATGAGCAACTAGAACTACAATCACCATCTGTCCAGCACTACAATATCCGCTTGTTTCGTTCGACTACGATGATTCTTCGGCTGTGTGTATGCGTGCGTGTTCTTTCTTTTCTCTTTATCTCTCACTCATTCACTTTTCTCCCCACCCCCATGTTAAATTAGAACGTTTCTTCACCGTAGAGAATCTTCAACGGATTTTTTTTTTTTTTTTTTTTTTTTATGACCGCAACTTCTGGTCCTTCACATATTAATAAAGTTGTTTGTTTTTCCATTGCCATAATATAATTTATCGTTTCTGTGCCTTGCTTTATTCCTGAAAGATGAAATTTGGTATTCGGTTTACAGCAAGAAAAGTTGATGCCAACACTAAAAGAGGTACCATATGAATCTCTAATGTAATTCTTGCATGTTATTGGCTATATCTACGGTAACTTTATTACCCCATAATTCCGCTGTATATTTGACACTTCAAATAAACATATCCCCAGTTACCAAAAAAAAAAAAAAAAAAAAAAAGATATAATTTATTTGTTTAACAATGTTCCGAACACAACAAGTATGAGTGATTTTACTCTAAAAATATTAGCAGTTAAAAATAGGAAGAACATTTTCGATGGAAGTCATCCAGGGTCTATATTATTATTTAAAGCAATGATGACCAATTAATACCATGCGAGCCAAAACAAAAACCATATCTGGGGGTTATAGGCGCCCGAAGGGGGGAAAGGTGGGGCCCGCCCCCTGGCTCACGAAAATGTATACGTAATATAGCAAACCACGTAATCAGAAATACCAGACGTAAAATAGCAACCATTGAGATTCTCCCCCCCCCCGCAGAAAATTTTCTTCGTGCGCCCGTGCTTGTGGCCATGCAAATTAAATAGAAATAGATCAAATAAAAATAAAAAAACGCTAGGTATTTATTTAAAAACATATATTCGTATTCTATTCTGTAAATTTTCTTGCTTTATTGTTAAATTCTGTTCGGCATAGCTGTAATTTCATAAGGGTTTTAACCATTTTCAGCCACGTCCTGTGCGTCATTTAGGTAACTTTTGAAGGAACCTGTTGGCAACAATGATTTGAATTTTGTTCTCAATTGCATTCATATAAGAATAAACTACCAAAAAGAGTGAAGAAGCTAGGTGGAAAACTCCCTAGTTATGTCCTTAAAACCATAAAATGTGGAAGGTAGTATCTTCTGTGAAGCGATGTGAGATTCATTTTAAATACTGACTCACGTAGGCAATATAGACCCTCCTGTTACTGAAAAATAAGTTGCTTCTAGCATGTCCGTCTGCGGTATTACAACGTGCACTGAATTTAAAATGATTTTTCTCTCTGTCTCTCTCTTTCCATGAATAGTCTTTGTATAGAAGAGAGAACATTTTACTGTGCAGCCTAAATCACTACATTTTCCTTCATCTATGTGAGTTATCATTTTGGAAAATCCTATTTCGAAATCGTTCACCATTTGAAAGGAATTCTACTCGCCGCTGTCAATGAAGCGGGTGACTGGAAATCCAATTGCCTCGACAGCCACTGTTAATGCAATAGCGCGTGACCTATCAATGCAAGGAGAGGATTAACAGCCATGGGTTTGAGGGGCGACTTGCCAGTCAGAGCCGACCTTTGGACTGAATAGCGAATATATCCAGCAACAGCAGATGATATATTGCTGTTGTGAATCATGGCTTCATTCACAATGCTCAAGTGAAATGATTGATTTGAATTGAATACCCTGGCTTCTTATGTAACTTTAAAGGCTTGATGTTCATTTCGAGAAGATATCAATGGATTTTTTTTTTTAAATTACTAACTCAAATGCTACATTTTGTCTATATATACAGTTAAAAATGAAAGTGATTATATTTGTGCCTTCATATCTCTTGAACCATCTGGCCGAACTCGATCAAATTTTCAATGTAGATGAGGTTGTCAGACCTGGGATTATTTTTTATCATTTCACTTTACGACAAAACGTAGGGAAGGGAGAAGTGGGGGATATAAAAGTAAATAAAACTTAATTACTCTTGAACCATGCGACCGATCTCGATCAAATTTGCCACATAGATGAAGTTAGGGCCTGGGATGTTTTTATCATTTCACTTTGACGGTACAATGTGGGGAAGGGGAAGGGATATATATATATATATATATATATATATATATATATATATATATATATATATATAGTGGCGGATCCAGTATATGATCAAAGGAGGGGCTAAACCATAGTTTGCCGCTTTATCCAGTGTAAAACAGGATTGAAGTCCATTTTATCCAGTGTATACCTGAAGGTCAAGTGGGGCTATAGCCATGATTCAGTGGTACAGGCCCCCTTGACCCACAGGTATACACTGGAGAAAATGGATTTCAAACCTGTTTTACACTGGATAAAGCGGCAAACTATGGTTTAGCCCCTCCCTTGATTATATCCTGGATCCGCCACTGTATATATAGGCCTATAATATACAGTATATATATATATATATATATATATATATATATATATATATATATATATATATATATATATATATATATATATATATATATATATAAATGAAAGTGACTACGTTTGTGACTTAATAACTCTTGAAGTTCGGGCCTGTAATGTATTTTTATCATTTCACTTTGACGGTGCAACTTAGGGGAGGTTGAGGAGGAGATATCTAAAAGATGTTTGAAAATGGCCGATATTATTGTCGAATCCGTAATTTTCGGGGTCGCTGAGATGGATACTGACACTTCCGATGCCGTTCAAATCCAAATTCAGCTTCGGAACTTGAGGAGAGACACATATATATATATATATATATATATATATATATATATATATATATATATATATATATATATATATATATATATATATATATATATATAGTTTTTCGGGTCGCTATACGAACAGTGATACTTCGGATGAATAAGTTTAGATTCAAGGATTTAGGATTTTTAGGATTTTTAGATTTCTGGGCTTTCGGCATCTAAGGCCATTTAGCCTTTCACGATTTGAGGGATGACGTCCCTCGGCGAGCACACAATCCAGGGAAAGGGAAGGAAGAAAGGATTGGGGAAGGAAGGAAGCGACCTGGGACCTATAAGTTAGGCACCACTCTGTCATTTGCCTGGTGTGAATGAGGAAAACCTCATTCAGGGTGGCTGGCCTGAAAAAGCGTTTTACATTTTTTCGACCGATGACCGCACCGGGAATCGAGTTTAGATTCAAATTTAGCCTTTTGTCTAAAATGAAATGTAATCTCTCCGTGTGAAGAACGGGTATTCTGCTAGTGACAAAATAAAGTTGAAAAATAATAAATCTATTAATTCATAGATCTCATTGAATTTAACAAAAGAAGATAATTACAGTAGAGCATCGATTATCCGAACGTCGGTCAACCGAACGACCGCTTAACCGAACTGTGTTCTCGCTCGCACCTGTTACTCTCCCACCCTACCGTCCATCATCCCCCTCACTCCCAAACCAAGTGTCCCACAGTAGTCGCCGCACTGAGCCACCGCTGGCGGAACATTGCTTCTAATGGGGCCTTCATAAGGCGCTGCTGACCGGCCAAGCCGCCAGTCGCTGTGTTTCAACAATCAGCACACTTCTTTTTATGAATAAATTTACTGTACAGTACTTCTTTTTGGCAAATAAACATGTACCGTTCGATTATCCGAACAAACCAGTTTTCCGAACACCCATGTCCCAAAATTACTTCGGATAATCGACGCTCTACTGTAAATGTAAATTCTTACGCCTAGTTTTTTTTTTTTTTTTTTTTTTTTGAAAATCGAGATAACCTTTTTTTTATAAAGCAAAAAATTGATAAGATATGTATTAAGCACACGATGAAAGTAATAGTGAAGCACAGGTATATCCTCACGACGCTCTTTCTTATGACAGTAACATGACGTTACATTACTAGTATGATTAATGAGATATAGCCAGTACTTTATTTTTGTTTGTGTAACTATGATGTTGTCTATAAATATGAAACATATTTTATATGACCTAATAAATAACATCAAGCTGAATAAAATGACGTACTTTAGGATAAATTCTCATACGCAGGTTTAGAGAAAATTAAGGAAACTATTATTTTATGCGCTAAAAACAGTCGTTCGTTGTTATTAAAAGGTGATAGTTTTAATTCTGCTCGAATATACTATTTATTTGTATACTGTATATTGTGTCAATTGTTGTTTATGTTTCTTTAATCTCGACACATACACTCTTAATAGTGACACATGATAGCAGCGACACATATAATCTTAACAGTGACACATATAATCTTAATAGTGACACATATTATCTTAACAGTGACACATATTATCTTTATAGTGACACACATTATCTTAACAGTGACACATATTATCTTAATAGTGACACATATAATCTTAACAGTAACACATATTATCTTTATAGTGACACATATACTCTTAATAGTGACACATATTAATGACACATAATCTTAATAGTGACACATATAATCTTAACAGCGACATATATAATCTTAATAGTGGCACATATAATCTTAACAGTGACACATATAATCTTAATAGTGACACATATTATCTTAACAGTGACACATATTAATGACACATAATCTTAATAGTGACACATATAATCTTAACAGCGGCATATATAATCTTAATAGTGGCACATATTTTAACAGTGACACATATTATCTTAACAGTGACACATACAATCTTAATAGTGACACATACTATCTTAATAGTAACACATTATCTTAACAGTGACACACATACTCTTAACAGTGGCACATATAATCTTAATAGTGACACATAATATTAACAGTGACACACACACACACATACATATATATATATATATATATATATATATATATATATATATATATATATATACAGACAGTAGAGCGTCGATTATCCGAAGTAATTGGGGGACATGGGTGGTGTTCGGAAAACTGGTTTGTTCGGATAATCGAACTGTACTGTACTGTACTGTACTGGACTGTACTTCTACAGCCAGTGACAAACCGACAGAAGTGTGCTGATTGTTGAAACACAGCGACTGGCGGCTTGGCCGGTCAGTAGCGCCTTATGAAGGCCCCATTAGAAGCAATATTCCGCCAGTAGTGGCTCTCAGTGCGGCGACTACTGTGGGAAACTTGGTTTGGGAGTGAGGGGGATGATGGACGGTAGGGTGGGAGAGTAACAGGTGCGAGCGAGCACACAGTTCGGTTAAGCGGTCGTTCGGTTGACCGACGTTCGGATAATCGACGCTCTACTGTATATATATATAATCTTAACAGTGGCACATTGACGCATACTTTTAACAGTGACAGCTATACTGTTATGAGTGATGCACATACTAGTCGAAATATAGAAGTTAAACAATGTAAAAGCTCGGGCTTCATTGGAATTAATTGTTTAGAAAATACTATAAAAGAAAATAATGTCTTTGTGCTGCATAGTATATCAATTTACTCCTTAACACTAGATCAGTGCTATTCAACCTTATTTTCTCGCGTACCCCTAGGAGTGCACATCCGAAAAATAACATGGGAAATTTCAAAACATATTAGAGACATCCAGTTCTACTGAGGGGGATTTTCCCCTCATTTTCCCTGATAATTCGCCCACTGAGGGCAATGTTAAAAAATTCTTACTTCATGTATTTTTTCCGACTATGATCATTCATTAAATATTAGGGGAATATGTTTATTTTAGGTTTACGTACCCCGAGAGACATCTTCGCGTAACCCCGGTTGAATAGCACTGCATTAGATGATACACCTTCGTTCAGTGATAAGACTCTCACCTCTCGTATAGTGGGCCTGTAGTTGGATGTTAGATCGTGTGAATTTATGATGGACAATATCGTAACTGTAAAAAAAAAAAAAAAAAAAAAAAAAAAAAAAAAAAAAAAAAGTCTCAACGTTCTCTCATTTTTCTTTCTACGTCCTTTTTCTGCAATTTATAGATATTTCGAAACCTTCATTTATAATTGTCACCCTTCCCCTTTGGGCGAAATGGCATAAACGTGGAACATTAAACTATAAAGACTTCGTCTTTTTTTTTTTTTTTTCCTTTGACTACACAATTGAAATTACTGAAGAGGAGACTGGTTCGATCGTTAGACTCATGTCCGCGTGGTCCCGGTTCGATTCCCGGTTGGCGATTTCTAATTTTCGGCCTTTTACCCAGCATCGTGAGGCAAACTGGGGAGTCACGTAAATAAAAGACATGACTGTCACAAGGTCTTGAAAACTCCTGATACCTTTTTTAGGGACAGGTGAATGCAGCGCACGGATCACATGTTCGTCGCTAGGGTAGACATAGTTCAGCTGATCGCTAACAGATGGCGTTGGAGCGGCTCAGGCCCACAAAAAGAATTATTATCCGAAGTGGTGATGGTGATATATGGCCATAATGTGAAACTGAAACTTTAAAAGACTTCTTCAGCTTAATAGTTCAGTTTTATATTTTATAGTTTCAGAACTTTACCAACCTTATTAATAACATTAATTTAATTAAGAGACAGTGGTTCTTGGAAAAGGTATATGACATTTTCAGGGGGACCAGGGCTTTTACATACTTTAAGCAAACCAAAAGTCTTCTTTCAGCTGAACTTCATTTGGGAGCCCCACGTTCGCCCCCTTCCTTTGATTACACCCTTGAAAAGAGAGGGTGTACTTACCATGTTTTCATTGTAGGAATTAAGCTTACTTGCTAACTCATTCTTGGTTGTCTTTCTTTCTTAAAATAAACTTTTCCAAATCAGTAAGAAGTAATTTATAATCATAGTTTCATTTAAGCCACCACGGAAATCCTTCAAGACAAGAGACTTTCAGAAAGGAATGTCCCCATCTGTATCTACAGGACTAGTTCAGTTGAAGAAAATCTATCTTTCTCATCTCTTACGCTCGCAGAGCAGTGTTGATTAGCTGTTTGTAATTCTTATCCTGTGTTTGTATGTTACCCGCAGAACTTCACTAACGTGAAAGTTGCCTATTTTAGAGAGAAAATCTTGTCTTCAGTTCTCCGTAAGCTGAGAATCAGTTAGTTTCTTTGGTGACTAATTTACTTTATAAAATAAAATGTTGCCTGTAACTGAAAGAAAAAAAAAAGATAATTGAAATGATTAATTATAATAAAAAATTAAGAAAGTAGACCTATTATTTAATTTTGATAGCAGTTTTACAAATTTATATATATATATATATATATATATATATATATATATATATATATATATGAAAGTCAGTGTATTTGTGACTTAATAACTGTGGAACCACCTAACCGCTCTCGATCAAATTTTCAACATAGATGAAGTTCGGGCCTGGGAGTGATGTTATCATTTCACTTTGATGGTACAGGAAGGGACACTTCTGGATGGTACACTTTTGCCGTAAATTTCCATATGGGTGTACCATCCAGAAGTGTCCCTAACTGTATAACATAGGAGAGAGGGAGGGGAGATGTATAAAAATAAATAAAACTTAATAACTCTTGAACCACGAGGCCGATGTGGATCAAATTTGCCACATAGATGAGGTTCGGGACTGGGATGGTTTTTATCATTTCACTTTGACGGCGCAACTTGTCGAGGGGAGGGGTGGATATTTAAAAATGATCAAAAATGACCGATATTAGTGTTGAATCCATAATTTTCAGGATCAGTGAGATGAACAGCGACACTTCCGATGCCATTTAAATCCAAATTCAGCCCCACAAGTTGGGGAGGGGAGGGTGAGATATAGAAATGATCGAAAATGACCGATATTAGTGTCGAATCCAGTTTTCGGGGTCGCTGAGATGAATAGTGACACTTCGGATGTCATTTAAATCCAAATTCAGTCCCCATTAGTACTCCTAAGGGAAATGGTGAAATGTAAAAATAGTTTAAAATGACCGATATTAGTGTCGAATTCATAGTTTTTGGGGTCCCTAAGTTGAGGCAAGACAGTTTTGGTACCTTTTATGTCCAAAATGAAATGTATGCGAAGAACGGGTATTCTGCCAGTACTTTATGAATGAATAATTGTACGCAAGGTAGTAGTGGTGTAAGCCATTTTAATTCCATCCCACACCGAAAACTAGTTTCGTTTTCTTATTCAAAAAACTGTGTGTATATATAAAGTTCCCCCCTAGTTTAAAGAAGCGCTGCACAGTGGGGCGAAAACGCAAAAAGCTGGCCAAAAGTGAAAAAACGAAAGTTAGTAATATAGGATTTTTTTTTATGTAGTTGGCTAGAGTGATGTTAGAAGAGATCAAATCTATAAATAGAATAGGGTTTTTACTTTATTCCGACTACCTGAGCCACTCTTAAGTAGACCCTTGCGCAGGTCAAATGCGTAGAAAACAATAGAAGAATTGTAACGCGTCCGTTGAAACGGTTGTAACTTTCTAACGCTTTCATAGTTTTTAAATCTGTAAAGTTCTCCTATATCGTACTGGTAAGTAGAATAAGAGTATGAAGCGAAAAATTAAGAATAATGATGTAATAATTTTTAATTTGAATCGCAAGTCAGGCAAAATTTTCACATTGTTTATATATTTTATTAACTTAAAGCGTTGAAAACATTATGTGCACCCTCGTGCACCACGTTCATATTTTGTAGAATGGTAGTCTGAATATTAATTAATGCTGTCGACAAAAACGTAGCTGCCAAAACATGCCAATTACGAAGCGTGTTGATGTTAATTATTGTTCATTTAATGTTACAGTGACAAGCCGTTGCAGTTATCATAACCGAATCAAATACCAATAATTTGTGTTATTTAAGTATTAATACATTTCTAATAAATAAGAACTTAAGTAACAAGTAATTGTTCATCAAAATATGTGAAAAAAGTGAATGTTGTTAAAGATACATTGTGAAAATTACGAAGTATGTTGACATTCTTTTTATTCCGCCATTGTGGATCCGCCATTTTGTTTTTTTTTTTTTCAACTTTAGTTGCAGAATCGTAATCAGCAACCTCAATAATCCCTTTATCGCCACTTTTGAGAACATTTCTACTACTTTTTTGACTTTTGCAAATTTTATTCCGCCATTTTTGATCCGCCATTTTGTTTTTTCAACTTTAGTTGCAGAATCGTAATCAGCAACCTCAATAACCCCTTAAAACTAAATTTCATTCAATTTGAATACAGTTATCATATTTTGGCCAGTTTTTTGCGTTTTCGCCCCACTGTGCGCTGGTTCGATTCTAGATCATGTAAAATTTTAATGAACAATAATTTGTTCATGATTTTTCTCAGGGTTATTCAACTCTCTTTCCCACTTTCTTTATTATATTAATTAGTGGCCCCGCATAGCGTAGTCGGTAACACTCTCGTCTTTGGTGCGAGCAGTCCCGGATTCAATTTCTGGTAGGGACACTTGGTGGAGAAGCAGTCCCGCCATCCTGTGTGAGATTTTCCTGGGTTTTCTTTATTCACACCAGGCAAATGCCGGGATGGTACCTAACATGCAGGTCGCAAGCTGCTTACTTCCTTTTCTTTCCTCGAATTGTGTGATCGCCGAGGGACGTCATTCTTCATATGTGACGGGCTAACATGACCATAGATCCTGAAAGCCCAGAAATCTAATTTCTAATCCTAATTATACCAATTACTTCATAATTATTTGTTTCATCTGTATTCTTTAGCTCACAAAACATGAACGAGAGACGTTAAACTAAATTTAATTTATTCTATATATGGCGCGCTCAATGCATAATGGAAGGCTTTTTTTTTTTTTTTTTTTTTGTCATACTTCATCTTTAAGATCTCTGTTTGAAGTTCCTTTCAAAAACTTGAAAGATGCATGTCTAGATATTGTAAATAACTCTTATAATGTAAAAAAATACAATGTTAAATTTTACATGTACACTCATGTCCAAAATGATTGTCGCATATCTATATCTGTCTTCTTGTAAGAATAAAATTTGATAATGATTTTGCACGGTACTTTTAATACTGATATACCCTACTATGTGTATAATCGGAAAATGTATATTTGTGGTAAATTTCATAAGAAAAGAATTATTATAAATTCGAAAATTAGAATGAATAAAACAAAATGTTGCTAAGTGGACAAGAAAGTTTTATTTTCGTTTTATTGTTCTTATTTACTCCTCTTTTCACATGAAATTTACCACATACCTGTCTTTGCCGGTTATACACATACTAACATTATAAGAAATACCGGGCGAATTCGTTATCAAATTGCCCCCACCAAGTGAACTTTGTGGTGGACAAACACCGTGTGCGTGGGTTTTCTCGGGTTCTCCCGTTTCCTCCCACTTTCTTCATTACACCATTTCACTCATTTCTCATAATCACCGTCTCTTTTAGCCTAACCGGCATAACCGTGGGACGTAAAACTCAAAGATTTCATTTCATTTTCGTTATCAAATTATATTCCTACAACAACATATTTATAGACATGCGACAATAATTTTGGACATGAGTACTTAGAGTGCCGTTATAGTATAAGAGATAGGATTAACTTTTCCATGCACTTCGGCGTGCCGTTATAAGGTAAGAATAAGCGTTATTATTTAGATGTATATACCATTTTAATGTAAGAGACAGTGCTAACTTTTCTATGTACTTAGGCATGCCATTATAACGTGAGAAACAGTGTTAACTTATTCATGTACTTAAGCGAGACATTGCCTAAACACTCATTTGAATAGCATTTCCACTACTTGGTCGCTTTGTATAGAAACAAAAATTAAATGAAATTAAATATTTCAGTTTAACGTCCCACGGTTATGTCCTTTAGTCTAAGAGAGACAATTATTAAAGCAAGTGAATGACAATGGAAAAATCAGTGGAACAAGAAAGTGGAAGGAAACAGAAGTACCTGAGGAAAACCCACAGATAAGTTGTTGTCTACCAAAATCGTACTTGGTGGGGAACAGTGTTGGGCAAATTTCAATTGAATTAACAATTAACAACTAATCTGTAAATTTAATTGTTAATTGCAATTAACAATTGAAATAAGTAATGGTTAATTGTTAATTCCAGTTGGCCATTAATAAAGGAGAATCAATTGCAATTGATCAATGGATTGAAAGTAATTGAAGTGGAAAGTAATTGCAATTGAATTCTGTAATTCAATTGCAATTGAAATTAATTGGCAATTGATTCAATTGCAATTGATTTCCACAGCAATTACTTTCAATTGATTGATCAATTGCAATTGATTTTCACTGATTAATTTTCAACACTGTAATTCAGAGAGGGCGTGGGGCAATGGAAACTTTAGCTACGACCAATTGACTTACCACCCGTCGTGACCCACGACCCACCGTGTCCCACTGTGACCCACCACCCACCATAAACCACTCTTACCCACTGTGACCCACAGACCCACCAAAACCCATTGTCATCAACTCTGACCCATGATTCACGCCCTCTTCTCTTCTGACTACAGAGTTTAAACTTGTAATAAAACAAGCCTATAAAATTATCACTCATCGGAGTTTGAATTTCTATGATCAATCGCTCAAGCACCGCACTAATACAATAACGGCGGATCTGACCTTTCTAATATAAATAAAATAGAGTTTGTTCGTGTGTCTGTCTGTCTATCTTTGTACGGCCTGTGGACGAGACGAGTGGACCGAAACTTTTCAAAATTTAATCACGGGTAGCTTGGTCTAGGTCACAGGCCAAGACGAAGAGTTTTTTTAAATTTCTTACTAGGGGGTCTCCAGGGGACGTTTACCGGGACCGGCTTGGGGACCGGTCAGAAAAGTCGACCGAGAGTTACCAAATTTTGGTCAAAGATACCTTGGTCCAGGTCCCACACCAAGGCAAAGCGCTTTCAACAAAATTCGAACCAGGGGGTCTCAGGGGGGCGTTTACCGGGACATGTAAAAGTAGAACGATATCAGTGTCGATTTCATAGTTTTCTCGATCGCTGAGATCTATGGTGAAACTCCGATCGCATTAACTTCCAAATTCACCGTATTCGGCTGCAGGCCGTGGGTCAACGGGGAGGGGATACCGAAACGTAAAAGTAATCCAAAATGACCGATATTAGTGTCAAATCCATGCTGATATCAATGGCGACACTACCATTAGCGATGACTTTCAAATTCATCCACCGTTGTATGCGGGCCTTGGGTCACCAGAGGGGGGAATTCCGAGACATGTAAAAATAATCGAAAATGACCGATATTAATGTCAAATCCATAGTTTTCGGGATAGCTGAGCTCAATGGTGAAACTCAAGACCGCGTTTACTTTCATATTTAGCCCCCATCAGCTAAGAAAGGGGGGCATTATAAAGGGGATCACGAGACATGTAAAAATAATCCACAATGACCGATGTCAAATCCGTAGTTTTCGCGGTGGCTGAGATCAATGGTGATACTTTCATTAGCGATGATTTTCAAATTTAGCCACCATTGTATGCGGGCCGGGAGTCACCGGGGGTGGGGAATTGCGAGACATGTAAAAATAATGGAAAGTGACTTATATTAGTGTCAAATCTATAGTTTTCGCTGTCGCTGAGATGAATGGTGGAACTTCCGCAGGCGTTGACTTCCAAATACAGCCCTCATCGGCTGTGGGCCAGAGGCATTGTTTTCTCAAAATTGGAACCAGAGGATTATAGGGACTTTTACCAGCATATGTAAAAAGTAGTAGAAAATGGCAGATGTTAGTGTCACATTCATAGTTTTCGCGGTATTGGTTGGGGGTTGGTGGGGACCAGAGGAGATTTTTTTCACAATACGAACCAAGGGGGTCTGAGGGGGGGGGGGTTCACCGGGACATGTAAAAGTAGTAGAATTTGTGTCGAATCCATATTTAGCGGTGTTGCTCAGACGTATAGTGACACCCCGATAGTGTTTACGTTCAAATTCAGCCCCCATCGGCCTTCCGAATGAAAACACATGTACGTTGTTGGATATATATTCACACAAATATATCCAATTTTAGAAATGTTTCTTAATTGTTCTCCCGTTGTTCAGTTTGTTTACATTGATATTTTATCTGATCCGTGCGAAGAACGGGCATAACAGCTAGTACGAAATGGTAAAGTGTTTGTTATGGAACAAATTACAATGAATTCAATTATATAGATAATAATTATAATTATAATTAATAATTATTTCCTTGTTGAATTATAGATACTTTTCAGTGGAAAAATGAATAAAATTTAAAAGTCCCAAATCAACGTAGAGTAGACCAACGTAAAGGAAAAATGTATAAAATTTTCCATATAATTAAGCTTACAAACTTAAATGGAAATTTAGCTTAATTACATGGAAATTTTTTGTGTCGTTTTGTGCGCCTAATTCCTCCTTTTCTGCGTAACCGGAAATGGGTCAATGTTATCCTACAAATATGGCGGAACAAGTTAATGCTGTTCCGTCAGGAACGATTTCGAGGTCGTTTCCTTCACATCATCTTATGCGTGTTTTCTACCGTTTTGTAAGCCTATTTCCACGTTTTGTGAATCAATGGTAGTAGGTCAAAATGGGCATTCAATGTGGGAAGAAAAATGATCCACTCTCCCACCAGTATCGAATTTCAAGGTCGCTTTTTCGCATTGTTTAGTGCATGTTTTTACCGTTTCTGCGCATATTTTCACGTTTTGTAGGCCAACGAAAGTGGGTCAAAGACGACCTACAAATATGGCAGAAAAAGACATATTCATTCCACTTTCAAGGTCCATTTTGACCCTCTCCCACTGATGCACAAAGCGACACAAATCATACATAAAAAATGTGAAGGAAACGACCTCGACATTCAATGGTGACGGAACAGCATTAAGTTATTCCGCTATACTTGTAGGCCATTTTGACCCATTTTCGTTGTCGCACTAAAGTGGAAATAGGAGCACAAAACAGTACAAAGCAGACACTATTCGATGCGAAAGAAACGACCTCCAAATTCGATAGTGGCGGAACAATGGCTCTATTTCCTCACACATTGATGGATCATTTTGACGCATTTTTGGTGACGCGCAAAACGTGGAAATAAAGGCACGAAACGGCACGAAACATTCACTAGTCGATGCGAAAGGAAGGACCACGAAATTTGGTAGTGGCTGAGCAGTGGGTCATTTTCGTCCCACATTCGAGGCCCATTTTGACCGTCTTACAGTGACGCACAAAACGTCGAAATACGCGCACAAAAGGGTACGCGATGTGAAATTAATGACCTCGAAATTAGATACTGGCGGAACAGTGGGTCATTTTCGTCCCATCTTGGAAGCCCATTTTGACCCACTTCTGGTGACGCACAAAACGTGGAAATGGGGGGCACGAAACAACACGAAAATTCAGTAGTCAATGCAAAAGGAAGGACTTCGAAATTCGGTAGTGGCGGAGCAGTGGGTCATTTTCGTCCCACCCTCGAGGCCCATTTTGACCGTCTTCCAGTGACGCACAAAACGTCGAAATAGGCGCACAAAAGGGTACGCGATGTGAAATTAACGACCTCGAAATTCGATAGTAGCGGAACTCTTGGTCATTTTCGTCCCATCTTGGAAGCCCATTTTGACCCACTTCTCATGACGCACAAAACGGAAGTAGACGCACAAAACGGCACAAAACGATGTGAAGGAAACGACCTCGAAATTTATTGGTGGCGGAAGAGCAATAATTTGTTCCGCCATATTTGTAGGCCCATTTTGACCCACTTCCGGTGATTCACAAAATGTGGGAATAGGCGCACAAAGCGACACAAAACACGCACAAAAGATGCAAAACAAAGTACCTCAAAATTCGTTGGTGGTGGAACAAGTTAATGACGCCGTGAGTACCAATATAAGTATATACTGTAGTTCTTACCAGGGGGTGCGGTGGGTCAGTGGTAGAGCGTTCACCTCCGGTGCTTGAGTTCCCTGGTTCGATCCCAGCTCGCGCAGTTTGGACTTCGTGGTGGACAAACACCGTGCTCGTGGATTTTCTCGAGGTTCTCCCGTTTCCTCCCACTTTCTTCATTTCATTCATTTCCCATCACCACCGTCTCCTTTAGCCTAACCGGCATAATCGTGGGACGTAAAACTAAAGATTTTATATCATTTTTTGTAGTTCTTACCATCAAGGCTGAGAACTGCACGGTCCAATTTTTTAGCCAAAGTAGAAGCCCAACCGGAATAGTGATGTCAACCGGCCCGGCTCGGTTCAACTGAGCGTACAGCTTGAGCTGGCTTGGTTGGGATTACCCATCGACTGGGCTCAATTAAGCCAATGGCTTGAACCGGCTCGGTAAAGACGAGTTATTGACTCGGCTCGATTGGAGCCAATGGCTCGAACCAGCTCCGTAGAAACGAGTCCATAGGCTGGGTTCGAGTCAGCTTAACTGAGCCAATGGCTCGAACCGGCTCGGTTGGGGTAAGCAATCAGCTCGGTTCGGTTCGACTCGTGTGAGCCATTGGGTCAAGCTGGCTCGGTTGGATGAGCTGTTGGCTCGGCTCACTTCTCGGTTCGGCTCGATAAGTGAATGAGCTGTGAGCGAGCCGCTTGAGTCGTTGACAACCCTAAACCCAGGTCGAGCAGTTTTAAACATGTTTGGCTGGAGCCCCATAACTTTTAACAATTTTTGGCTCGAGCCCGAATACTTGCTCCTCCTGAACTCAAACCAAGAACCTCGTGACCGATGTCCTTGCCTCCTGAAGATTTCTTGACTACTGTGATCGACAGTCAACTAATTTTTAGTATTCCGATACAAACCGCCTATATTCCATGTTTATACAGGTACACGGTGTTATAATAATAATTAGTTATAGTAGTAGTAGTAGTATCATTGATAATTATATTGTCTATGTAGGACACTTGAAGATAGTAGTACTTGGAACTACACAAAGGATTTAGCTCGAATTGGCTCGACTCGACTGGAAACTCGATCCGAATTCGAGTCGAGTTGGGGGAAATTTTTCGAGCCGAGATCTCGAGTCGAACTCAAAGATGTCTGCTTCGAGTCGAGTCGAGTTTTAAAGAAAACTCGCTCGAACTCACTCGTGCTCATTCCTATTGTATGCATGACGGGCATATAGAGTTCTTTCGAGGGGGTACAACCATAAACATAATATACTTAAAAAATACTTAGTTTCACGGCTTTCTTCCCAGGGGGGAAAGGGATGGCAGGTATCCAGCATTTCTTATAAGTACCTTATTTGAAATATGTAAAACAGTAACAAGTGGACAATACAATATACACACATCTTCTTATCCTCAGATTTAATTGCTGACTTCAATTGCAGTTAACAATTACAATTAACAATTACAAGTTTCAATTGTCAATTGCAATTAACAATTGAATATTTCAATTGCACCCTTTGCAATTGACAATTAACAATTAAAAGTTTCAATTGCCTGGTGACCAATTAACAATTAACAATTGACGAAAATTTAATTGCAAATTTTATGATTGAATTCAATTGCAATTGAAATTAATTGTCAATTACAAATTGAAATCAATTGCAATTGAAATCAATTGCAATTGATTTTCAGAGCAATTACTTTCAATTGATTGATCAATTGCAATTGATTTCAATTGATTTTGCCCAACACTGGTGGGGAATCGAACCAAGGGTCTCAGGCACCAGACATAAGCGCTCTACTACTAAACCACCGTGCCCCCATGGTATAGAAACAAATATAATAAGAAAGAAAGGTGCCATAAGTACTTTCGCTTAGTCTACTCTGAACTGAAATCTGTTTTAAAAGTACGGTCATGCATCTTTTAAATACCTTGCGGAGCCACCAAACGACCATAAGAGTGCAGTACTTTGTTTTAGTAGCAGATTTGGACAAGAGTGCGAGAAGAGTGTGTGTGTGTATATATATCCATGGATATCTGAATATATAAAGATTTACAGTTGCACTTCTTTTAATGGCACAAAGTGGAGTTGTTGTACTCGATCCGATTATGCAGCCAGCTTAGGGTTTCAAATGTAAACATGACCTCTATGAGATAAATCACCAGCTTTGATAGATAAATCCGGTCTTAGAGGTAAAAGCTCAATCATATTTTATGGTTCACAAAGCCTCTTTATGTATTACGGAGGATAATCGTCAAATACCATCTGTTTTTATTTATGACTCACGGTGTGAAAACCTTTTTAACTTTTGAGAATTTTTCACGTGACAAATAACTATGGGACTGAGTAAAATTATACGCATAGCTACCCCCCGCTCTTTTTATCATGTAAATAGTCACAAAGAGTGAGATGAATTCTGGAAGTAGTAGTCGAATAGGGTAGGGGGCAATAGCAGTAGTAGGTGTAACAATTAAAATTGTTTGCGATACAATACATCGTTATTACGTGCATGGAATGCCGACAAATTGCATGTACCCAGCATCGATTATCGTGTACGCAGGGTGGACCTCATATGGCGAAAATGCGTGCAATAAAAGTGCTAATGCGTCTGGGACGATCATTCTGAATAAACGTCCCCTTCTCCTGTCAACAACGTAGGGGTTGAAACAGTGTTTCCATCTGTAGAGAGTGCAACAATCGTGTTTTCTATTTACATAAGAAACAGTACTTCCTGAGTCCTATTCCTATTCCTATCCAGACGGCTGCTTACAAAATAGTATCGCTCACGAGACGAATCTTGTCTCAATTCTCGGCTCGAGAAGTACCGTTTAAATTCTAAACGAGACGAGAAACAAAATAATACTCGTCTCATTTTTGAAACCAAACGAGAGATGTCTCGTGTGCAACACAGTTCATCCAAGTCTTATGTCTCAAATATTGTCAAAGAAAGTGAAATCTTTAACTTTTACGTTCCACAGTTATGCTAGGCTAAAGGAGACGGTGATAATGAGAAATGAATGCAATAGTGGAATGAATGAAGTGGAAGGAAACGGGATAACCATGACAAAATCCACGAACACGGTGTTTGTCCACCACAAGCCCACTTTGTGCGAGCTGGGATCGAATCAGGGACCTGACGCACCAGAGGCGAACGCTCTAACACTGAACCACTGTACATCTATCTCAAATATTATCTCAGCGTTATACGGTTCGTGTATAAAAACTATAAATTGATAGAGTAATTGTACGAACACAATTAGGAGCATTTTATCAACCTTAAAGATATTCCAATATACACCCAATCATAAATGTAAGTTAAATGTTGTTATGACACATTCTTTGTTAATGTCTCGTGACGCGAAATAATTCTGGTAACAGCTAGATGAAGTTTAGAAAAAAAAATCGTAGGTATAAATTTTGTACATAAATTTATAAAACGAAATGAAACGAGACGAGATAAGACGAGTCTTTTTACAAAATTTACGAGACGAGACGATAAATCTTATTTTTCATCCCATGGCCAACATCACTTACAAGCTTTTTTTTTTCTTTTCTTTTTCAATACTTCAGCTCGCTTTGTTCAGATGTGACCTAAACTTCAAAGTAGAAGATTTAAACGTTATTGGTAGGCTGTAGGAAAATAAGTTTCTTAAATATGTATCACAGGCGTTGGTTCCCAGTCTACTAAAGAACATGTTCATTAAAGTTTTCAAACTTAACTTTCGGAAATATGCCAATAGAGTATACTGCATTGCATTGTGAGAGGAGAAGGAGAAATGCTCATGGAACAGCAGTGGTGTCTTGTCTTCAGGGCTTTTTAGGGAAAGCTTAACTATGTTTGGTACTTGCGCGTTTAATGATTTATAAGAGAAATCATTTAACTTTTTTCTTCGAAACAAACGGAAATTTTAACAGTTTGATTGAACTGGTTTATTCTACAAATGTAGGTAAATGTGTGTTATTTTGTGCAAGTAGTATTAAATTTATATAAAGGTAGTCTAAAAGATATTGAGTGTTTTGCGCATGAGATTGCGTTGGAGTCTCAATTCCCAAATTCTCAGGATATATGAGTCGCAAAAAATCATGCATAACCTCATTTGACAGCTAACAGTTGAAGTTAAGTGCACAAAAAGTGTTGGATTGGAATTCTTATAATCAGGTGTAAGGTACTGCACCGTGAAGATGAGTGAACTTTCCGCGAAAATGTGCTACATTTTACAATTTCACTTTTAATAAAGGCGCAAATGCTTCGCAGGCCAGTGAAGAAATTTGTGTTGTTTGCGAGAAAGATATGTTATCAGAAGCAACAGTCGAAAGTTGGTTCGGTCGCTTTCGTTCTGTGCTAACGCTCTCGTCTTTGGTGCGAGCGGTTCTGGGCTTCATTCTCGGTGGGAACACTCAGTCGTAAAAGTGTAAAAGTTTTTCAGCCCAGGCGTCCTGAGTGACTACAATGGCAGACGAGAGGAACACCAGATGCACTACTAGTCACGTGAGGAACAAGGACCTCCAGTGCCACCGCCACACTGGAGCTATAAAACTAGGAGGATCTCCAAATCTGGTATCAGTCTACGTCTGATCAACTCCTCTCCCTTAGCTTCCATACAGCTTTAAGAGGATTCTAACCTAAATCCTGTAGCTTGCTGAGAACTCTAAGCGTCCTATCCTGCCAACTTAGTTTGCTCGGAACTCTGTGGAACTCCCAACCTCAGCCACCCAGCTTGCCTGGTTCTTTGCGGCTTTTCAACCCTTCGCTGCTTACGTGGAGCATTGAGGATCCTAAGTCCATCCCACTTAGTTTGCATGGAACTCTGTGGGGTTCCTTCCTTAGGCTGCTCGAGCTTTGGGACTTTTTTTTCCCAGTTATTATAGGAGTTTTAGATTGTAGTGATTTTGTATCATACTGTTTATAAAACGGAGGATTTCGTAATAAAACTTGGAAATGGGAGAAAACGGTTCCCGATTATAATTTGCTCTATCTTTGTCCTGTATAAACAAAACTTTACAATATATATTGCATAAATTTACAAAATGGGACCCAAAAAAATTTCGAGATGAAACGAGAAAATCTTTTCAAGAATTTCCACAAAATTTATGAGACGAGTTGAGAAAACCTTATTTAAGAGTTGCAGATTGTATAATCAGTTAGGCGAAAATAAAAACACGACGACACAGTCTGTCATTTAGCTAATTCCTTATATTTCACAGGCAGGCTAATGATTTTCACTATCTGCACTCACTGTCTCGTATCTACTAGCGTTAAATCAGTTAATCCAAGTCCTTTCTTGATGTATTCTTGTTCTTTTACGAAATACACTTTTATGTCTCTTCTAAAAAGAATAAGACCCACTGAGTATTCAGCACATTATTGTCGAATGTCCTGAATACTCAGATCTCAGAGAACGTCACGAACTGCCGCTTACACTTGTAAGTGTATTGGGCAAGATATTGTTAAGCGTGTCCTTTCTCGTGTAGAGTGTAGGGTTCTCGTGTAGAGTGACGGATGTAAAGAAATGACCACCATATTCTTAAACGGTACGGAAGTGACTCTATTAAGAAATTCGGTAAAGATAATTGTTTTAGCTGTCTGTTGCAAAAATAAAATAAAATAAAACATTAGGTCTGGTTCAAGAGTTATCGTGCGAAGTACTGTATAACGTAAATCTATCTATCTATCTGTATAAATAAAAACTGAAAGTGACTATGTTTGTAACTTAATAACTCTTGAACCATCGGACTGATCTCAATCAAATTTTCGACATAGATAAGCTTCGGGCCTTGAATGGTTTCTATCATTTCAGTTTGACGGTGGAACTCATGAGAGAGGAAGATATATATATATATATATATATATATATATATATATATATATATATATATATATATATATATATATATATATATATATATATATATGAATGATCGAAAATGACTGATATCACGGATTACTTCAGTAATAGTAAAAAGTGATTGAGTAACGGAACATATTACCAATTTTTCTTCTTTTAACCCAGAGAAGCCGATAATTGACACTACTCTTAATGTAATTGAGGGCTCGATTAGAAGGCATATGTGGCATTTCCAGTCATTGTGCCCAATTATGACTTTTATTCAGTAAGATGTAAAGAATCGAAATATCACAAAATTTAAGAAACTGTTTATGGAGAAGCTGTTTCTCCATAAGGAAAGTGTGGGTCTTTTCTCGTCCCGTCCCGATTTTTGTCTGACGCGGACCCAGAAATTTTTGTTGGGGCGGGGGTCCAATGCTACAAGCAACTGCGTCTATGTAGTATTGAACGGGTATTATTCTATACCCGATAATTAATTGTAAGGTATTTCCACCTATATTTTCAGGGGAAAAATGATAGAACTAGATTCTTTTTATAAGAGAAAGAGTACAGATGAAGTGTAAGATCAAGATTTCATGCAACATTAATCATTTCCCTGTTAACAAGTATAGTTTTACTAAGAAAGTGTACAAATGTGTTTTTTTGAGTTGGGAAAGTTTTTCGTGAGGGCTTCTGAACCGATGGGCCCCCTGTGGATGTGCCCTGGTGGGCATTAATACTTGAGGGTATTGTGAAATACTCAATTTTTGGGTTAAATTTTGAGCCCTCCTCTTCTCCTTTAGTCAAAGTGACAATAAGAACTCTGTTTGAAGTAGGCACTAACTATATGCAAAAATTCACTTGAAATGATTCAACTGTTTTTCCATTAGGTCTAGGGGGCGCGGTGGCTCAGTGGTAGAGCGTTCGCCTCTGGTGCTTGTGGTCTCTGGTTCGATCCCAGCTCGCGCCATGTGGACTTTGTGGTGGACAAACACCGTGTGGGTGGATTTTCTCGGGGTTCTCACACTTGCTTCATTCAACCGTTTCATTCATTTCTCATCATCAGCTTCTCCTTTCGCCTACCCGGCATAACCATGGTACGTAAAACAATGATTTTATTTCATTTCATTTAGGTCTATTCAGTCAAAAACAACACTATTTTCCTTTTCCAGGAGTTCGGTTAAACAAAAACACCTTCGTATTTACTTCCGTTCGGGAGACAAAAAAAAAAAAAAAAAAAAAAAAACCCTCAAGAACTACTTGATGGATTATCATCAATTTTGGTCAGGAAGTTGAGGCTCATAAGTAAAAGATTGAGTTCGTTGATAGATATGATGTTCAAACGTAAAGTGGTAGGGAAAAATTAGTTTTTTAACGTTGATTACTATAGAGCAAAAATGGTAATAAATGCCGAGAAGGGATTTTCCGCAATCAAACTTCTTAAGGATATATTTATGTCCATCTTTAACTTTCTATTAAAACTAGAAATGATAGTAATCAAGGGCGCCCATGTTGTGGTTTCCAAGGGGGGGGGGGCAAGTTATAGCAACTTTTCAAAAATAGTTTCAAATTTTGCTGTAATTGATGTAAAAATTCTGTTGGTTTTTCGATATTCTGAAGTACAATTTCCTCTGGGAGGTGAGCGCTCCACCTTGCAACCTTGATGAGCACTCTTGATAGTAATCCAGTACAACTTCCAGTTTCAGTATGTGTCTACGTTGAGAAGTATTTTTTCGAAATGGTTTAACATTCTAAGAGTAGGTACCATCTTTTGCCCTAATCCTCTATTCAAACCGGAAGTGGCAGAAATCAGTCACTTCCGTTTTCAACATTGATCGCTAAAGAGTGAAAATGGTAATAGATATCGGCAAACTGTTTTCTACAATCCATTAATAGTCACAGCAATATATTTCATCTCCGGCCTTAATCTCTCTACTAAATCCGAAATTGGTAAAAATCTACTATCACTTCCAGTTTCAATATTAATTTAGAGACTATTACACTATAGACACCAAAGTCTTCATTAGGTATATATATGACAAGACACTTGTTATTTATATAGATTTGAATCATGTGCCTCATCATTCAAACACATGCCGCTTACTTGGGTTAATTGTGTTCTGACGCAGCTTGGTGGAGTCATTAGGCTAGTAAAGCAGGAGTAAAATGGCCAGTTCCTTTCCTTGGTGGTTCCAAATTATGTATGGAAAAACTGTAATAAATAGATGAGTTGAAAATTAAAATAAAGGATACTATATGTTCACACAGTGTATAATTGTGATTTAATTAAGGTTAATTCACACATAGTGTGCCGTGCCCCGATAGGCCGCCTTGAAGAGAAACTTCCCTGGTCGCGATGCTTCGGGTTCCCTCGGAGTACTAGAAGTGGCACGAAGTTGACCCCTCCTTGCAATCCATTTTGGCAAATGGCGTATAAGCAGTAGCAGCATGGTACGGCACGGCATAGTATGTGTGAGTGGGTCACGGTTGTGGCACGAACAGAGCACGGCAAGGGAACGGCATGGGCACGGTACCTATCGGCCTTTACACACGTATAACTCTCATATGTCAAACAATATTTCTGCAATAAAAGACCCTCGTATCAGACTTTGTATAATGAAGGAATCAGATTCGTAACGCGATTTTAGCATTAATCTTTGACTTCCATATTATTTTGAAAAGCTGAGTTGAGTTGATTTTGAGTTTAACGTGCCTTTCAGCAGCGAGGCTATACGAGACGGGATCTACTGATTAACGTGGAATCCAAACCACATGAGTTCCCGCCGGAAATTGAACTCGGATATCCCACGCCAAAGACGCGTATGCTAACCGCTTAGCCACAAACGAGCTCTATTTTAAAAAGTGTATACTACAGGGTGCCTAATATACAATTTTAGGGATGCGCACGAGACAAGATTTATGGCTGTCTCGTCTCGAAAATGTTCTGTAAAAGTGATGTCTCGACTCGAAAAACGTATATTTTTCTATTGGAAGAGCCGTGTCTCGACTCGAATTTTGTCAGGAAATTCCTGTCTCGACTCGTCTCGTGCGCATCCCTATGCAACCCTGAGTTTGGAATAGTAGAACTTTTGTACCCGAAGCGATAAACAAATAATGATTATACCAAAATGAAGCCTTGTTCATGTACATATATTTTTAAACTAGGAAGCAACGATTGAAGTACACTAGGAATCACACAGTGTTGCCAGATGTAACCGAAGGTTTATTTTTATTTATTATTATTATTATTATTATTATTATTATTATTATTATTATTATTATTATTACAAAACACGTAAATTGCCTCATAAGTCATACGTATGAATGTTCTGTCGATACGTTAATCACTACGCCACCTATTCCGCTTCGCCGAGCAGCCACTCACTTCTTTCTCACTCTCAAGGTCGGTGCTCTGTTTTAGGAAGCGGGCTGGGTGGCGTTGTAGTTAACGCATTGGCACGAGATGGCAGAGATTCCGGACTCGACTCCCGGTTCAGTCAGTCACTTTTTCACTCTTACATAATTCGCACTCTTCACTATTATATAATTCGCACCTACAGAGGATTTGATGTGTAAAAAGAAATCGGTTGTTTCTTCTTTTTATTAGTGTATAGAAATGTCATTTTATTGTTCTTACGGGTTCTGATATTGACTTTAGAAACAAATGAAAGACGAGTAATATAGGTGGGGTTTTGGTTAGCACGCCTAATGGTATATATATCATGCCTGTAAATGAAAAAACCTGCTTTCTCTCTTCATTCATCTACCGTCCCCTCGATTGAGACAGTACTAGGTAGTCTGATTCTAGTTGTATAATATAGAAGTTGACAACACTGGTCTTCGCTGGAGAGAATTAGAGGGGTTGTAATGTGAATTTGCTGTTATCTCGGATCTACGCAGATCCCTAACAATGAAAAGGCCAGAATCCACTTGGTGCAGTTCATAAGCAATTTGGGATAAAGGTAGGTGTTTGTTCTTGGAGTATGCAAGGGTGGCATAGCAGAGAGAGAATGAAGTTAAGAGACTAGGGTGGAGAGAGGGATAGAAGGAATGGGAGACGCAAGAAGAGAGAGATAAGTTTGCAAAATGGAAGTCACACAAGTTGAAACTCTGCTTTTAGGAATTGATATTAACCTAACTTAACGACCAATGAGATTTAACGGGTCTGTTGTTTTATTTGCACTCTCGCTACCTCTATTAGCCTTATAACTTTCATTTTATTCTGGTTATTTTGCTGTTGGTCTTTCCCTTTGGTCTGTGTTTATCTACGTAATCGCTGTTACGGTCAACAAACTAATCAACCCATTTGTTCCATTGGTTAAAGCACTCGGTTGGATAGTGATAGCGGTTGTTTCCAGGATAGGAAAAGTATCAACCGAGGTAACTTTTTCTTTCTTTATTAAGCGTGGGATGTTTAGTACAGACTTTCTCCACCTATTTTGTATCACAAAACTTTCAGAGGGCGCATTCAGGTTTGTCAGATCTATAGTGATTGCGACGACTCGTGAAGCCTGGGCTCTATACCAATCATACAACTGGTTTGCTTCGCGTGTGATGCATCTGAAAAATTCGGTACGACTCCAACGATGTCTTTCAAACGCATACTTGAGATAACATGAAACAACAGAAGTTTACCAACAATATTGCCAAATTTAAAAGACATGGAAAAAACAAGCTACAAGGGAATAATACTTAAAGAACTATAACATAAACACTAACAATTATTCGAATTAAAAGGTAGCAATAATAATAGCAAAAATATAAAACAACAACAATAACAATAACAACGAAACTAAACTTAGCGGCAATCTGACAACACTGCATCTCTGGAGATTTTCTCGTTATAGCGCAAGAGGCGGCACTGGTAAAATTTCATGACTTGGGTTGATTACTGGGACACACCCTCACGTTCTATTGGGTAATGAAATTTGTAGTTCTAGGTCAAGCTTCATGACTCCTTATGACCACTATAATAAGACATTAATGAGGATTTGATGTCCTTTAGCACCCCAGATTTATCGCCTATGTCACAACTCCTCTTTCATCACATTCCCTTGCCAGTAACTGCCATAAGTAGTTTCCGGTTTGTAAGGAACTTTTTGATTATCGCTGCTTTCTTTAAGTGTGTAAAAGTTTGTTTAACATTGTTTGTTGTATTTGACAATAACTATGAAAAGAAAAAATGTCTATCAAAATAAACTTTAATAATATTTTCCCGCTACTAGAGCCTAATTATATTTATCTTTTCCAACTCCTTTCACAAACCTCATTGTATTCTCGAGAACTCTTTAGGGACAATTTCCAGGTTGAGAAATCTTCAAATTTCGTATTGGAATTTTGACATGAACAGATGTACACTGTTTAAGAACTAAACAAAATAGAACTATATTTTTGTGATCATTTCGTCTTTTTATTTCTTTCCATTACATGTGTTCATCCGATATTGTTCTTAGAATTATGTGTATCACTGTTAGAACTATGTGCGTCACTATTAGAAGTATGTGCGTCACTATAAAAGTGTCTGCGTCGCTGTTAAATGTATGTGTGTCACTGTTGGTATTATGTGCGTTACTGTTAGACGTATGTGCGTTACTGTTAGAAGCATGTGTGTCACTGTTAAAATTATGAGCATCACTGTTAGTATTATGTGCATCATTGTTAGAATTACGTGTGTCACTATTAGGAGTATGTCCGACACTGTAAGGATTATGTGCGTCACTGTTAGAAGTATATGTGTCACTGTTAGATGTATGTGAGTCTCTGTTTGAAGTATGTGTATCACTGTTAAAAATATGTGTGTCACTTAGTATTATGTGTGTTACTGATAGAGTTAGGTGCGTCATTGTTAGAAGTATTTATGTTGATGTTTATGCGTTAGAACTATGTGTGTCAGTGTTTGGCGTATGCATGTTTCTGATGTCATCAGATGCTCAGAACATAATCTATAGACAATATGGACGTCCAACTCAACATCCTTTTCTGTAATAGTACTGTCAGTTGACTTTTGGTCTACACTGTACACCACACTTTTATGTGGATGTTGCAGATGGTAAAGTTTGTAGGAGATTTTGTCGGAAGTGGCTAGCTGAAAATCAATTCAGTTTTGGTAGTCGATTAAGCACTGAATGTTAATTTATACAGTATCTTATGTTCAGAACGATTCACTTTGGCATCATTTGTCAGAAAGTTAACATTGATTTTTTCTAATTCTTTTTTTTTTTTGGGGGGGGGGAGAGGGGAGTTCGAGTTTAGCTGTTCAGGTTTGATAGTTAGTATAATGAGGTCTATTTAACGAGCTAATTGGTCCTTCGGTACCCCTCTCGTAAGGTCCTCGTGTAAACTTATGAAATAATTTTCACTATTAGGATTCAATTATGGTTTTTCATGCTGAGAGACAAAATTAAAGGAGAGAAAATGCAAAATAATAATAATAATAATAATAATAATAATAATAATAATAATAATAATAATAATAATATAATAATAATAATAATAATAATAATAATAATAATAATAATAATAATAATAATAATAATAATAATAAGTAAATAAAAATGTGTTTGTTGCAATGTTTCTGAGTAAACCAGTCCTAAGATATAAAGATTTAAGCTAACGTTAGCATGTGATTACTGATATCAAAACGTTCCTACACATGGGGCAGATTCGAAAGGCAAGGCGTCCAAGTGTGAAGTCAATTAACGGCTCTCAATAGTAAACAACGGTTCATAGAAGATCACAAGTATTGCACGTTTCCAAAGATAAGTAATTGAGAAAGGTATTCCATGGAAGCTACAGCGTTCGTTTATACCACACATAAACTTCGAAAGACAGTGTTCGTAAAGATAGTGACGAAGTGTATTACAAGAAATGTTCGAAGTTTATCCACCTTCAGCGCATGTACACGCTTCCACTCTTCATTGCGTTGATTGCCTGATGCACTGGTGTATTCCCGCAGTAACATTTAATTACTTTGTAGCTTCATACGTAAATTATTCTCATGTGCATTCATTTGTAACGACACGATAACACTTTCATGCAAGAGTTGTGATCTATGAACCGGAACGTTTCGATGTCAGCAATCATATGCCAACATGTGGACGTCTAATGCTATTTCAAAACATAACACTTTGTACCAGGTTGGCAACACTGACCTCAAATGTTGATTTCTTTCATTCTTTATGTTAGTGTAAATGTATTTACAAAAGCAAAGGCCCTTGATTGTATTATTCGTGTAATATTGAACATTTCCATTCGTTTTCCGATAGTGAGCCATTGGAAGGACTCGATATTTGAACACCCTGTATCTCGGAAACAAAGCGGCATCGGACTTATGTTTATAGGAACATATTTACTTATTTGGGTGTCCGTAATAATCTCGTCACTTTTGGTCATGCATTTATATTACACCCTGTATATGTAGGTATATGATAATAGTATGTAAAAAAAAAAAATCTGACTTGATCATCAACTATAGTGTTTCATCAACACAAGTAAGCAATCACGTGTGCGCAATTTTAAGAAAATCAAAATTGGAAGTAATTAAAACAATTGGTTATAGAATTTGTTCCTAATACATATGAAAAGCATTTGTTCCTAATACATAAATGTTGTACTATGGGTCGTTGGAGTTTAGTGTCTCTTTCCAATACCATGGCTACTTAAGTCATGGGCCTAACGTTTAAAATGGAATCGAAATCACGGTAATGAGTTCAAATTTCAAAGCTGTGCCACCGGGAATCGAATTCGAAACCCCTCAAAGACGCACGCGGTAGCAACTAGATCTACGGGAGGTCATAGTGTGCTCCTACGGTCCATAACTCTATATGGTGATGATACTGAAAAGTAAAAATGGTGTTGTTCAAGCGGGACAGGCCTCCCTGGCTCACAAAAAATGTATACGCAATATAGCAAGCCACGTATATTAAATAACAGACGTAATATAGCAACCATGGAGATGCCCCCTAGACAATTTTCTTCAAGCGCCCATGCTGTTTATATATATATATATATTCATTTTTAACAAGTCAGAAGAATGTGATGCTTATAGTAATGTCGTTAGCACAAATTTCGTACCTAAATGAGCACGCTTTGTTTCACATTGTAGCATTTCAGCTGTTGTTATTGGTGTTTAGCATTTGGCGTAAGTTCCTACGTCCAACCTTGACTGAAATATTTTGGCGCGGATTTATGCTATTTTTTTTTCCTCTTCCTTTCTTTCTTTAGTCCCTTCTCCTTCCTCTTGATTCTTTGCAGCCATCACAAGAAGAGCATTAAAGAGGATACGGGAAACAGAATGAATTTACATTCTCTCAGTGTGTGTGTGTGTGTGTGTGTGTGTGTGTGTGTGTGTGTGTGTATTTATGCACATTCCGTTTCGCGTTTGTTTAATGTTAAGTAGGTTAAAATACGTCAGATAGCCAAGGAGATAGTCAGCAGGTTTTTGTAACCTGGCCAACCCCTTGTAGAGCGAAGGAACGCGCGGAATCCCAAAGAAATACCGCAAAAACCTTGTTGTCCGATGAACAATATACGTAATGATCATGGGAAAGGGGGAGGATTATTGTGGATTCCAGTTGCACGATATTGCTTTTCCACCCTTCTCACTGGATTCTGAGAAGAAATGAAATTAGATTGCTATGCCGTGCAAGTTCATTTAGACTGGTTGCTTGCTGTTATTGTCCTCGCCGTACTTCTTCGGTCAGTGTCTTTCCAAGTGGACAAAAAACGAGTTATGTCTATCTCCAGAGAGGAAACTATTTTTTAAAGAGTAAAATTGTAAGAGGAACTTTGGATCGAAAACAAGGGACACTCATGTTGCTATTAATTTACGGTTATTACAAAAAAGTGTTTCTTTCGTCATGCGTACTAGTAAGCAGTCGTATGCTAACTAGGGATGGCCAAAACCGGTTTTTTATAAAAACCGAAAACCGGTTTCTATAAAAACCGAAACCCGAAAACCGACATTTCGGTTTTCTCCAAAACCGGTTCGGTTTTTCACCGAAACCGGTTTCGGTTTTCTCCAAAACCGGTTCGATTTTTCACCGAAACCAGTTTCGGTTTTCTCCAAAACCGGTTCTGTTTTCACCGAAACTGGTTTCGGTGAAAACATTTCGAAAACACATAAAAACTATTACTGTGGAAATGGATTCGGTTTCCGGAGAACAACGAAACACCATTCTGGTCAGAAATAGAACAAATTTTGGAAAAAAAACGGAATCGGTTTTGAAGAAAACCGAAACCGGACCAGGTAAAAACCGAACCGGTTTTGGAGAAAACCGATAACCGGTTTCGGTGAAAACCGAATCGGTTTTGAGGAAAACCGAAACCGGTTTTCTAAAAACCAAAAAGCAAAAAACCGGTTTTTGTGCCCACCACTAATGCTAACCTCTTAATTAGAGAGAAGGCAAAATATGAAATTTCATATTTTAAACCGTACCGCGTAGAATAATAGGAATAAGCATCATAATATTTATGCCATGTCAAATTAATGTAGTGTGTTTAAAAGTTTCATGTTTTATGTTTCGTATGCCCAGATTGAATTTTTAACTTTCATTAACCCAAGGACTTTGCATGACTTTCAATCAATGAATTATAAAATTATTAGTAGGTATGCGCTTGAATTTTATAAACGATAAATAAGTCGGAAGCATCGCCTTTCGTGAACTATGTACTACAATATAATTTCTGAGTATGGTGACCCAAGCCTAAAAGTAAGATAACTATATTTAAAAAAAAAAAAAAAAAAACGAATAGGCGTGACCGATGGAGAAACGCTAATGACTAGAATTCTGTCACTGAATTGAAATATAAGATCTTGAAGTTCAGCGTTCACAATTGTGTCATAGGTTAAAAAGAAGGAATTTATTTTGATTCAGGAGAGGATTTTGGAAGTTAAATTACTATATTCCCACGCTGAATTTGCAGATTTACAACTTACATATCGTAAAATAATGTTTAGGAACTCAGATGAATACTTAACTTATTATCAATGGTTTCTCTAAGGATTTACTTTCAGAAGGCGTTCTGACATCGCAAGATACCGAATCCCACATGCAACCCATGATCTGGGAACCCCTTTGAAACGAGGGAGGGGCTACAGTCTTAGCTCTACCTACTCACATTACTCAGATTAGGTTACTTATCACCTGCACTACCGAACCAATGATTCATACAATCGTTCTACGTCTTTTTTCCCTGCAGAATGTCTCTTCACATTTTGCTCACTTTACTTGAATGAAAAGAAAGACAATGCAAGCGTAACATTTACTTGCACCCCTAGTTCTTTAATTTAGCTTTAAAAAATGGAGCTTCCTTATGGTTATATGGTTAATGCACGAGTCTTCGGCACGGGAAACACTGGTTCGATTTCCGGCGGATTCTCGTAGGCTCGGATCCCAAGTTAATCTCTAAGTCCATCTTTGCTGAAAGGAACACTAAGTCCAAATACAACTTTCAAAATTACTCCACTATTCCCACGGGGACGGAGCTTTGTGCTACTAACTCAGAATTAGGAAACCGACATTGTGAAATGCTGAAGAAGCGTCTGTCACACTTGTTCTCCGTTGTTGATGGATAGTTGCCCTCTTTAAAGGCTTATACCTATAGACTGACCTGTAGATTCGTAGATGCGTAGTGATTTCTCGTTCAAAAGGTACCTGCATCGTATATAAAACCCTTTCCGAAGAAGAGTAATGGGACACACTCATTAGCACGATGAAACGGGCTCTTTCTCTCATTGATGGAGGGAACTCTTCTATCGGGTAGGAGTCTGCCGGAATTTCCAGTGTTGGTGCTAGAGGGTTAAGAAAATCTCATCTATCTCTTTTGGTCCAGAAGCACCTCAATTCCTCCGGTACCAAGTCCCGGGGTATGACCATCATCTGGCAGAGTCCAACCCGTTTCTGGGAAGCCCTATCCACCTCAACTTTACGTGCTGAGGTATAGTACGTTCACTCAACAGGAGTGCAGTTCGGCAAATTTCTTTCAAGTTCCCATACTGATTTTCACAACAGTATTCCTTTCTCCCTTCATCCCTCTTTTGACCACATTTGTGGTATATCATCTTTTTAACACCCACTGTGTCTGGTTTTTCTTCCCAATGCTGTGGCTAATATGAAACAAATGTCAGACCATGTAATAACAAGGAAGCTTTCCTTGGAAACAGGCTATAACCATTTAAGAAAACTAACTGCCAATTATTCAAATGAAGGTTCTGATTGGCAGTTTAGTTATCGGGGATGTTTATCAGAAGTTTCCTTTCCGTATGATCGGACGATGACTTATTTATGGCACGAGCCACCATAAATAGAAGACAGCATTCTTTATATATGAACTGTACTACGGCTGAAGAAAGGAACTATACCATGTACACTCCTAGATCCAATGACACGTGTTTGTCACTCATTTGGGACGTGTCAGAAACCTCTCCTTCCCCCGGTAGGACCTCGAGATGGTGACAGTTGAACATTCCCATGTTTTTATCATATTACCAACATTTCTTTATATATTTACCTTGGTTGTCCCGTGTGTTCATCAAGCAGACAAAAATATGTGTCCGGAAGACGAAAAAATCAATAAAATCTTGACGGATTAGGATCAATTTTGGCCAGGAAATAGAGGGTCAAGAGTTATGAATCGAGTTCGTTCATGGAGGTAATATTCAAACCGGAAGTGGTAGATATCAACCATTTCCTGCTTTTACGTTGATCAATATAGAGCAAAAACGGTAACAAGATAGCAACAAACTGTTTCTTGCAATGTATGAAGCGTCCCAGAAATACAATTTATCTCCATCCTTAAATCTCTACTGAAACCGGGATATAAATCAAGGTTTCAATAATGATATACACAGAAACAAGAGTTAGCCATTGGCGTATATAAGGGGAGGATTCCTGGCTTAAGCCCCCCTGAAATTTTATTTACTATATTAAAGTAAATTAAATATCCAGCAGAATTTATTTTCAGGAATAAAGTAAGCAAAGACCCCCGAAACCAAACCGTAAATACGCCACTGGAGATAGCGAAATGCAGTTTCTTTGGAATCAATTTAGCATTCTAAGAATAAGTACCATCTGTTAATCCTCTACAGGCAGAAATCAATCACTTCGGCTTTAGCTTTAATCACTATACATCGGCGTTTCCCTCCCCATCTACCTGATATCGGTGACCTCTTGTAGCAGCTGTTAATTGTCTAGGTCTCCCCATGAAATCAAAGATTATATATATCAAAGATAACAGCGTTTCCCAATCTATTGTCTGCGAATCCATGGGAGCCACAAGAGATTAAAAGGATAGTCGGCGGTACATTTTATTTTCATCAAATTTTACCTCATTATGTTGCTTACATCCGGGATAGGTATGATGTACATTATCTAAGTTTCAGCCAATTGAGAAGAATAAAATACTACAAGGTAAAAGAAGACATGAAAAAAAAAAACACACACACACACACACACCTAGGCTGAAAGATGCATCACCCACTACATTATGGTTGAATTCAGAATATTACGTGTAACTCGTATAATAGAATTTTTGTTCGAATATCTCCATTTCTAACAGTATTGCATTGTCATAAACAATACATTTACTCACATTGTGAAATTGTAATTTATCATTTTATTTTTATATGTGCAGCGCGCTTCATTGCGGCCCTACAGGCCTTTAAAGTTGCCAATATGTATTAATTTCTGCTATTCTGATAAAGGAAAAGCCCCTATAATATCCGTGAACCCGCCATACGTAATTCTTCTACTGGTTGCCTAACACAAGAATAGCAATCTTATTAACGCACCAGCAACAAAGTTAATCTTATGGGCTCAAATCATCACTAGAAATAATGTTGGAAAGAAAAGTAACAGCATTTCTCGTTTTTAAATTTCAATAAGAACTAACAAATATGCACAAAATTTGGAATCGACCAGAGGAAACAATACATTTTTTATAACTTGTGGTTTACGTTATCTTATTGTCGAAAGGAATTATCCACAAACATGTAGGGTCTAAACGTAACATTTTATAATATTTGAAGCTCAACCTTACCGTAGGTGCTTATTTCGCCAGAAATTTCTTCAAATTTATAACATCAACTCTCAATATTATTGTGCGCTGTAGAACTAAGTTTTAACGATGTCATCAGAGAAACAATATAAATCAACATCTGAAGTCACATGAGATTTCCTAGAGCTCCATCGCGATTATGTGGTATGATAAGCCCAATTGTCGTAGTAAAATTCGATTTCCGGCTGGAGCTCATGTGGTTCGGATCCCACATTAAGCTGTAGATCCTCATTTCATGTAGCCTTGCTGCTGAAAGGGGCGATAAACTAAAATCCTTATCACTAACTACAACATGAGATTTCCTGGAAGTTTTCCTATCATACCAGCATTAACCCTTTAAGGATTTTTGGTGACTTTTGTTACCATGGCGTAGTACGTCTTTAACCGCTTATTTAGGTTCTACAACAGGTATTAAAGCCGGTTTTTTATTAGTCAAGTCAAGAATACACACACACACACACACACACACAAAAAAAAAAAAAACAGATAAGTTTTGGAACCGGATGGTCAACTTGGTGCCAAGTGGGGGCGGAGGGGCGTGACTTTTTTTATTTTTTCTTAAGTCAAATTTCATTCTTTTTACGCATTTAGCTTACATGATATCAGATTGCATCTTTGCATACAGATTGTGTATATCTTTGGGTATTTCTCAAATTTTTATGAGATCCCTACGTGAAACTGGAGCCGGGCCCGAGGGCGCAAGTGTTCCGAGGGGGTAATTATTTCAGACAAATTTTCGGCTTTTCCTTATTTTTCCGGTTTAGGTATATGATACGGACATGTAAATGATACCGTTGGAAAGAACTTGCTATACTGAAGAAAATGGCGTTTGAACCATGACTCTAGGCCAAATAGTAATGACGCAGTAAGTATGTGTGTATATATATATAGAGCCTAAATTCAGATTTCAACAGTTCCCCCCCCCCTTTGTTTTCAAGATACAAGATTAAAATTCTGCACACGTATTATGTACATAACGACGTATTTTTTTATTTAAAAATTACATTTTTGCGTCAACACAGGGCCGGGCCAGAGAAGCAAAGTTTTTTGGTGGGATTTAAAAAACAAATTCCGAGTTTTTCCCTAATTTTCCAGATGGATATGTGAGTGGTACCGTTAGAAGGAACTTGTTATACTAAACAAAATGCCGTTTGAACCATGACTTTAGGTCAAATAGAAATGACACAGTACATTTTTGAAGTACATATACGAAAAAATGGGTCACCTTCAGACTTTCAAAAATTTCTCCCGACCTCAGTTTTTAAGATACGAAAATGAACTTTTGCACTCGTATTATGTACACAGCAATGTATTTTCTTATGAAAATAAAAGAATCAGATCCCTACGTGAACCCAGGCTTGGATCAGAGGGGCACATAGTTTTTTTTTTTTTTTTTTAGAAAAATCTCTTTTTTTCAATTTTCCCGTTTCTTGTATATAATACGGACAAGCAATGTGGTACCGTTGGAAAGTACGATCTATCCTGAAAAAAAAATGTATGAACCATTATCCTACGATAAATAGTAAGGAAACAGTAGCTGTTTGAGTGAAAGTCTAAAATTTACCTCAAAAAGTGGAAATCCTAACAGGTTTAAAGCATTGAACTAGAGGACATTTTATCCTCGCAAACCGTCCCTCATTTGAATTAGTTTCCAAACATTTCCCAGCTTCATCGGAACGTCACGTACTCTATTCTGTAGTAATTATTTTCGATCAACTTCCAAAAAATCCGTGCTTGTATCATAGCAGGAACTTTATTGAACGGATACCAAAGTCGTGGAGGAAAGTTTCCTTCCTGGGTGAGGGTGAGGGAGAAAACGGGGGAGTTGTTGAGGTTACTAGCAGAGACCACGTTCCACAGAAAGACGAGCAGAGGAGAGAGAAATGTGAGGGACGGAGAAGATTGAACAGGGAAGTAATCATCAGACGTAGAATCCCATTTATCCGTATAAAATATGGCCATCTCGGATTGGAATCGAAGCGACGATGTGTAGGGAAAGGGAGCAGATGCCGATGATAGGTGAGGAAATTCCTTGCTGTTTATCCATCCAACTCTGCTACACACTGACTCATAGGAGCTTCACACACAGGAGGTGCTACAGCAGTGTTTTTTTTCTTTCCTTTCTATGATACTTGTGAAGTCCAAAGGGCAGTCTGGCGGATCTAGATAGAGGTCGGAGAATCCTAGGCCCTCCGACAATTTCTAACTTGAATGTTAATTACATTTTTTTTTTTACCATATATGTAAAGCGCAATGTCTTGTGACTAATCTCTTTAGCTACCATACTGTAAATGCCTTTAACGTATTAATTGGTAATTCGTACTTCATGTCTAACCGTAACTGATGAAAGAAATTATTCATTTTTTTATTCCTAGTTCCTGTTAAACAAGTGTGTAGACGGATTTCAAATTAAAATGACTTGCGTAAACTCATGATATATCTATCATAGTCTGGGTTTTGGTTGACCCGTCCAATTTTTACGTTCTAGATCCGCCACTGCTAAAAGAGATATCGTGACTCAGTGATTGAGCGCTCGGCTCTGGTGCAAGAGATCCATCCATTGTTCGATTTTTTAACACACATTACAAGTCATATGTTAGGCAATATATCACTGTTTCAGTTGGGAGAAGCTTTACTACTCTCAGTTGGGTTGTAAATAGTAAAGGATTGTGTTTGACCTAAGAAAATCTTGAGGCTCATCTAAAACTTGCATGTAATCAGTCTCTTCAGGATGATGCAAACGAAGAGACTGAGAGTGACATCGATGATTAGATTATTATTTTTTAAATACTGCTTTATTATTATTGCTTTATGTACTTTTATAACTTTATATTATCTTGAAGACTTACTTTACTACAATAGGAATATAAATTTACAATACACTACAATCTCATTTAACCGAATTTGCCTTTGGCGCGGGAGACCCGGGTTCGATTCCCGGCGGGAGCTCATGTGGTTCGGATTCCACGTTAATCAGTAGGTCCACGTCTCATATAGCCTCGCTGCTGCAAAGGGACGTTAAACTCAAAATCAACTCAACTCATTTAACCGAATTTGATTTAACCGATGGTGTTTCGGTTGAACGAAAATTCACTAAAACCAGATTTTTTGATGCACATCACTGTATATTTGATATATTTTCAGCATGAGAAGACATTGCCTTCAAATACATGATGTCTTCAAAACTGAAGATTATAGTGCCACTGCTCTATGAGACGTCCTCCAATCACATAGTGGCTAGCGCGCTTGTCATTGACTGCTGATGTCGTCATGTCCTTGAAAGCACTCGGCTGTTGCCACGTCACGTCAATAAACAAAAGCCGTACAACTGAGGGTTCGCTAAATTGCAACATAGCATTAACGACACGTGCTTTCAGATCAAGGATCTTATAAAATAGAGGATCTGCCCTTACAACAAAATCTTGAAGCCATACGTCACAGTTTCGCCACCCCTACTCTGCCCACTCCGCCCAATAGGATCGAAATGTTTTGAGCCAACAATCATGGCGGAAACGAAAGTAGCCAATCAGACGTTGGTGGAAACGAGAGCAGACAATCAGACGTGCCGATGCTCGGTTGTTTTTTTGGCTTCATCGATTTAATAGGATCACGATACATATGGGCAGATCCTCTATTTATAACATCCTTGTTTCAGATAATCAATTTTAAACAACGGTGTTGGTGCTGGCCAGATTGCTAAACTGCAGCCATGGAACTAAAACAGTGAAGTTTAATTCAGTTTGTGAAAAAAAATATTTTCTTTTATTTTTATTTAGACTTTCGTTTTCGATTTTTTTTTAAACCTGGAAATTCGGTTAAACACAATTTAGTGTATTGATAAACAGCATTTGATTTCAATTTATTGGTATGAAAGAAATTATTATGTATAAATTTTCATAAGCAGACATAAAATAAGGTATTTAAAATAATATTTGCGTTCCATTATTGAAGTTAATATCAAACTTAAAACAAAGCGTAATAAAGCATACTTTGCGAAAAGATAAAACCTAATAATTAAAAATAAAGGGCCTTATGCAGAGTCGTTTTGTAACGTGATTTAGTCCCATACTAAAGAGTTCGACTAACATATGTTTTCTGTAGTAGTCAGGTTTTTAGTAGTACGTTAATCATGGGCCAAAACGACTCTGCATAAGGCGGAAAGCATTTTGACTAGTTAAGTCATAATATCTCATGTGATTACCTAGGTATAGTGCAGAGACGTATCATGAGGTATAACTGTATTTATACCGGTAACACTAATATTTTAAATATTTATAGAGTGTCATTTCTTTGACAGACATAACCATGCTTTTATCAGATTAAGCAGGAGACAAAAGGAAGTGTTGTTTGTTGCAATTCCCTTCGTAGTCATGAAAATACGACGCTGAATAAATGAAACAGCATTCTGAAAATGACTTCTCGCTTTTATTCTGAATTTCCCCAGTGGGAAGAAATCTTACGCAACGAAAAAGATTTAGTACCTACTATGATAGCAGACAAATTCTTTTTGTATATCGCTTTCTCTGCGACGATTTCTCGCGGGAGAGGCAATTTTTTACCCTCCCTTGGACTCGAGTTAAAAGAAAAGATGGCAGCCGTGAACCCACATCCGATAAATAATTGATCACTTACACTTGGGCGGGAAGTTAGCCTCCATGTGCGACAAAGTGGATACTAAATTGAACTCTGTATATTTCATGCTTGCCAGATTCTACACGTGCATATACTAAGAGTTATGTGAAAAGGAAGGGCTAAAAATTGTTATTATTGTTGTTATTACTGTTATAACAAACGGATATATCCTTCCTAATACAGACAGTGTCAGAAGATGTAAAGCAATGGAGTACTAAATAAATTAATAAATTGATAAAGAAAAGGCAATTAAAGTATAAGATTCAGTTTATAATACTTAAATAATTTTATTTACTTAAGTATAAAATAATTTTGGTTCATTATCGGAAAGAATCGGGAAATATTGGGGAAATAAGCGCGTGATGCAATGTTTGAAAATGGGTTTAAACTACATTAACCATCTTCAAAGAAAGAATGAGGTTCTCAAACAGGTTCGTTTATAGAGAGAGAGAGAGAGAGAAAGAGAGTTAATGAACTAGACCGACAAACTGAAATAGGTAATTCCTCACATCAAAATAAGGAAAAAAATTCTTATGGACCCATGGTTCAAAAGTGCATAGTTTCAGATTTAGGACTGTCCAAAACCGTGGAAAAATGAACTTTGGGGGCGATTATCTCCAAAACTATTAGCTATTGAGCTGAGGCGATATGTTATTGTCTTAAACTTGTAATCTGCTCTATCCAAAAATGCATGATTCTGAATCGTTCGCTGGCGGCGAAAGGGAGTCTCCTGCAGGAAGTGGGGGGTCCCGGTTATTTCCTTAGGACAGATCGGTCCGATTCATGACAGATAGAACAACGCACCACTAAGTAACAAAAAGTCTTGAAAGACCATCAGTATTTTGAACAAAATCAAGATGGCGAAGAATTTTTGGTGTGTTGTGTGTGGTTACATAACTACAGTTGAGGCTGAGTGTAGTGGATAATACGAAATTCAATAATATCATTATATTTGCAGGTTCATGACCCATGTACTAAAGGAGACAGATATTAATAATAGCCAATGATTTTGGAAGAATTGATCCAATGAGGATTTGCGAGAAAATGGGAGTATCCCCAGAAAAAGAGAACAATAAATATAATGTTTTTCACAAACTCACTTGGTAGTACTTCTAAAGTGGAACCTCTTGCCATATAGGTGCACACTAACACTAAGTTACCATCCACCCTTTTCCCCCTCCCTTGGAGCGAACAACAGATTGTTTTACAACGTATGGGAACTGATGACACATAAAAGCTTCAATACTGGTTATGTAACAAAAAGAGATAAAAGTCGTACATATCTCGAGAAGAGTTATTAATTTATCCTTTCAGATTTGTTTGAAACAAATTAACATTCCACAGTGTTGCCTCTTAAGCTAACGGAGGCGGAAAATGAAAAAAAAAAAAAGGTTGAGGGAATCAAAATATGCTATACAATGGAAGAACCATGAGGAAACCCGTGGACACTTTTGGAAAGACATCTGCTCATTGCGATGGAAAGTTTCTTGACTATGCGGGTCACGTTGTAGTTAGTAATAGGAAATATGAGACATGGTATTGCCAGGCAGTAACAATGGTGAGAGTATCATCGAACAGATCAGGAGCACACGGACATGTTTGGGAACAATAGCACAAACTACATTGAAAGTAGTCCCTCTCCCTTCACCTCCCCCTTTCCTCTTTGATATATGAACATATGAGATTATCACAGGGATAGCGAAAACCAATTGCAGATAAATTGAAAACTCGTTTCTTTTAATAAGTCTTCTAGGGCTATCAGCCATGTAAAGATATTGACATCCAGCATTTCGAATGTAGACATCGCATTCATCTTCAGAGATTGTAGTTACCCGTAACATTTGTAACCATGGTATTTTGAGAGTCATGGTTCACGTCATGTCTTTCACCAACTCGATTAAATGGACAGTTTTGTTATTTTACAGCAAACATTTAACCAGTACTATTTAAAGAGATTTCGCTATAACTTCGTCAGCACAATTGGTTCCAACATGACGGAGCCTCGTCTCATTTCTCACATGATGTGCTGTAATACCTGAATCATGTGTATTCGGAGCAATGGATAGAGTGAGGTGGTCCCGTGAGTAGGCCTGTTCGTTCACCTGAGACTTTTTTCTGAGATTTTGCCACATAGAAAAAACTCATATGGAGGCATATGAAACCTCTGGTCTGCAAAACACTTGTACTGTCTCAAGAAGAGCTAGTTGCAAGAACTGTCACCGCTAACCATAGCATGAGGAAGGCACCACATATGTTAACACGTGTAGGAAACCCACTGCGTCGCCTTTGCAATGTCTGTACTGAAGCCGAGTTGACACAATGACCCCCATCTGGCCTCTAGATCGACCTCTCATTAAAGCATTCCGTCAAGGTTTAGTTTTGCATACTTTGGACAAACCATTACGTCCTAGCATGTCTGAGAATGCCTTCTTCGTAATCGCTTGCCCGCTCACTGGACATTGCTGACATATGCATTTTGGTAGCTTATATCTATTATACGGTTATAGACCGCCAGATCCATAGTTCCTTTTGTTCGAAATAAAACGTGTTACATTTCCGTTTTTCATCGTTTTCAGTCCTGCCATAGGTGCAGGTAGGTTTCTTACTGCGCTGGTTATCTTATAGTCTTATGACCTTTCTCAGTACCGATATCACTACAAGTAAGGTCATCAGTTATCTTTGGCTTCGAACCTCTTGTATCCCTATGAATCAAAGCTGGGATCTCTTGATTACAAGGCAGAACGTGACATTATGATATTATTCATCCGTTGTGGCCAATGTATGCACCCCTAACAATGAGTTTTCAGTTTATCTGCAATTCGCTTTCGCTGCCCCTGTGATAATCTCGTATGTTCATATATCAAAGAGGGATGGGGGAGGTGAAGGGAGAGGGATTACTTTCAATCTAGTTTGTGTTATTGTTCCCAGACATGTCCGTGTGCCCCTGATCTGTTCGATGACACTCACCATTGTTACTGCCTGGCAGTACCATGTCTCATATTTCCTATTACTAACTACAACGTCACCCACATAGTCAAGAAACTTTCCATGTTGGTCATCGCAATGAGCAGATGTCTCCAAAAGTGTCACGGGTTTCCTCATGGTTCTTCCATTGTATCGCATATTTTGATTGCCTAAACTCTTTTCATATTTCATTAATTATCCGTCTCCTTTGGCTTAAGAGGTAACACTGGAATGCTAAATTGTTTCAAACAAATCTGAAAGGTTAAATTAATAACTCTTCTCGAGATATATACCTTCTTAACACGACTTTTATCTCTTTTTGTTACATAACCAGTATTGTAGCTCTTATGTATCATCAGTTCCCACGCGTTGTAAAACAACCTGTTGTTCACTCCGAGGGAGGGGGAAAATGGGTGGATGGTAACTCAGTGTTAATGTACATCTATATGGCAAGAGGTTCCACTTTAGATCTACGACCAAGTGAGTTTGTGATGAAGAACATTATATCTATTGTTATTTTCGATTTTTGGGGGAAGGGATTCACCCATTTTCTCGCAAATCCTCATTGGATCAATTCTTCCAAAATCTGTCTGTCTCCTTTAGTACATGGGTCATGAACCTGCAAATATAATGATATTATTGAATTTCCTATTATCCACCATATTCAGCCTCAACTATAGTTATGCAACCACGCACAACACACCAAAAATCCTTCGCCATCTTGATTTTGTTCAAAATATTGCTTTTCAACGACGTTTTGTTACTTGGTGATACGCTGTTCTATCTGTCATGAATCGGACCGATCTGTCCTAAGGGAATATCCGGGACCCCCAATTCCTTTGGGGGACTTCCTTGCGCCGCCAGTGAACAATTCAGAATCATACATTTTTGGATAGAGCATATTACAAATCTAAGACAATAACATAACGCCACAGCTCAGTAGCTAATAGTTTTGGAGATATTCGCCCCCGAAGTTCATTTTCCCAAGCTTTTGGACAGTGCTAAATAGTTTCTTAGCACCTAAAAAGTTTCTTACCACCTTGTATAGAACACTAGAACACTTATAGTAGTCTGAAGATAAATTACCTTTACGAGTGTAATAGAATGAAGTGCTAACGAAAAAAAAGATAGGTATGGGGAAAGAGACCTATAGGAGGAAGAAAATGCTACTTTGTGAGACCTTGAATAAAGAGTTGAGAAAAAGACTCGTAAAATATTTCATGTGGAGTATTGTATCGTATGGGTCAGAAATATGGACATTACACAAAAATGATGAAAAACGACTTGAAGCTTTCGAAATGTGGGTGTGGAGAAAAATAGAAAGAATTAGCTAGTTCGAGCGGAAAACGAATGAGGTCATAGAAATGGTGGGAGAGGAAAGAACAAATTTAAATATTACTAAGAAGAGTAAAAGAAACTGGTTAAGACATTAGCTAAGAAAGAACTGTATCATTAGAAACGTGATATAGGATATGGGGGCAAGAAAAATAGGGAGGAGTAGAAGAATATTACAATTAATAGGCGATATGAAAGTAGAAAAATCATACGTGAAGATGAAGAGTTTTACGTAGGACCATGGACCGTGGAAGCTTCTCATTTGCGGCAAAGGACCAGCCAATAATGGCAGAATACCTATGATGATGATGATGAATGTAATAGAAAGTATAGTAGAAGGTTAGAGAGGGAGAAAAAAGAAGATTCCACCTAATGAATGATACTGAAAAGTGGAATTCGAACTTTGAAACATAGTGATGCGATATGATAATGCAGAAGCAGTGGCATATTTACGATTTTGTTTCGGAAGGGGTTTTGCTAACTTTATTCCTGGAAATGTGAAAATTCTGAAAGATATTTAATTTATTTTAATATAGTAAATAAAATTTCGGGGCGAGCTTAAGCTCGGAAGACCCCTCCACCCTTAAATACTCCACTGTGCAGAAGAGTTCTTTTTGAAAAACAAACGATAAAGAAGACCTTCGAAAACCTTCTAAAGCTTTCCAATTGAAGATATGGCAGGCATTTGTGGATGCTTGTAATACTAGTGTGTACCTAATCAGAAGGAAGGAAGTAGGAGAAAAAAGGAAAGAGGAATGATTGATTTTGGTCGATTGCAATACATTCTGCATCAGTTGGTGATAAGGATGTGTTAACGAGATTCTGCGTCTCCCCCAATTTGCAAGTGGAGACAGAGGTGAAGAAAACAGGAAGAAACGTCTGTCATTGATGAAACAGGATGATAATGTTTGCCACTGTGCCAAGATTTACAATAATAAGAAGAAAAAGAACGCCAAAGTAATGCCAAAGTAAACAAATCACTATCAATAGTACTATTTTTAGCAGTGCATCCAATTACTTCATTTCATGATGGGAAAAATCGCACGTTGAACACTTAAAGCTCATTTCTATCCGACTTAGGCAAAGTAAAAAGAAGGGAGATGTATTTCACGTGTATATGTGAATATGTGAGAATACTAATTATAAAAGAGAAACATCTCCGTCTGTGCGTTAATCTATTTAGTAAACAATCACGCTAATAGATGTCGCTACCTGCGCTGCCTGACGACAATAGGTATCGTTAATGTGTTTGATTCAGTTTAACCGTATTGTTTCAATTTAATTATAAAAAAATCAAATAGGACAAGAACTGTAACCATATTTATAATTAACCATTATTTTTTGTGTATTTCTATATTAATACATATATTGTGACAATTTAATTGCAACTTGAACTACGTTAGAGGAGAAATGGAAGTTTGATGAAGACACATTTAAATTGCTGAAACTGTTACATAATTGTTTTATATATATTATCACCTAGCCTTGCTCAGTGTGTTGTTGTTTTTAGTTTAACATTATGGAAACAAGGTCTGATACAATAAGATGCTGTATGATTTTTTAAGCCTTCAAGAAGTAGCGTCATTTCAGATTTTACCAGGAGGGGGAAGGGAAGAGGCTCCACCGGTATAAGAATTTCCGTTCTTTATTACTATATTAGTATATAATCGATTAAAATTTATGAACCTTTCAAACTCAAAGGGGTAATTATCTCCCTGCCCTCCCTAATTGACGCTCTTACCCTCAAGCCAGCATTCAAATTCCTACTTTCCTATCTTACTGACAGTATTTAAATAATGCCCCGTTAGTAAGAGCTCTAAAGCTTCTATTTGAAATATAACAAAAACTCCATAGATGGCAGAGAAATACCGAATTTTTAAAATTTATACATAAATGACTTTTCTTCGTGGCAAAATTCAGAAAAACTTTGCAGCTTTGTTTGAGCAGTTAATCATATATAGGCCTATACATTGTTTTAAAATACATTAATATACAAAAGACGTAAACAATCACGAAATAAAATTTTAACCCACATAAGAAAAGAATACTAGTCATACTTAAGTATAAAAAAGTACAAGAGAGAAGTAAAAATACAGATATATACAGTGGGATAGATATAGACATTAGTAAAATAAGTTTCATTTCGATTTTTCTCCGCGGTAGCGTTCCAATCGCAGTTCCGCGCGTGCGCACTAGTTACTCTGATCCAAGGAGAACGAAATGACGCCATTTTGAGATCCTCTGTGTTGTGTCGTTCGTAGTGATTGTTTATAATGGCAGTGTTGATCAAAAATCCAGCCGCTTGTGAAATTATATCTCTGATTCGTTTTCTGAATGCAAAGAACGTAAAACCAAGTAACATTCATCGACAAATCTACGAGGCTTACGAAGAAAATGCAATGAGTGATTCAATGGTGAGAAGATGAGTCCGACAATTTAAGGAAGAGCGTGATCAAGTGCATGACGAAGAACGATGTGGACGTCCATCTGTGGTTCCTGATGAATTGGTGAGTGCAGTCGAAGAAAGGATTAAGAACAACCGTAGGTTTACGATTAACGCTCTTAGTCTTGAATTTCCACAATTTCATTAACAGTACTTTACGAGATTGTTACTGAAAAAGTGGGTTTTCGTAAACATTGTGCACTTTGGGTGCCTAAACTTCTTACTGAAGAACACAAAAAACAACTGATGGGCAGCGCACTTGATGTTCTGACAAGTTATCATGATGATGGCGAGAACTTTTTATCACAGATAGTCACGGGGGGTGAAACTTGGGTTGCTTATGACACCCCTGAAACGAAATGGCAATCCATGGAATGGAGGCACACTTTGTCCTCAACAAAGGTTAAACTAAAGCAATTCTTCACACCCCGCCCGAAAGCTCGTGTGCACAGTGTTTTGGGACAGACAAGGCATTTTACTGATTGAATTTTTATCACGAGATGCAACAATCAATAAAGATGTTTATTGCGAGACGCTTAAGAAACTGTGCCGTGCAATACAGAACAAGCGCAGAGGAATGCTCTCAAAAGTCGTAGTTTTCATTCATGACAACGTCCGACCACACACTTTGAATGTGACCAAATAACTCCTTGAAAGCTTTGGCTGGGGCGTTTTCGGCCATCCTCCGTTCAGTCCGGACCTCGCTCCTAGCAACTTCCATTTCTTTCTGTATCTGAAATCTTTCCTTGGTGGTAAGCACTTCAACAACGATGAAGAGTTAACCTGTTACCACATGGTTGACAACACAGGCGGCAACATTCTATGACACAGGAATACATAAACTTATATTACGCTATGAAAAATGCTTGGAAAATAACGGGAGCTATGTGGAAAAGTAGTGTAAGTGTTATCGGTTTTTGTGCATTATGTTGTTTTCTTTATCTGTACTCGATTTCTTTTTTATTACCAAACGGAACCTACTTTCCGAATGAACTTCGTATATAACAAGTGTAAGCGGTCGAAATTGGACATAAAAAGAGTTACCAATAAAACAGAAGTAAAGTGTTCCAAAGGCGTAGAATATTTATTATTTAGGATTTGGGGCATGAATGACAGGATGTAGAGAGCCAGAAATTATCTCGTACTCTTGTTCCTCTATTGTGAAAGTCCTATAAATGTAAAGATCTACAAGCTAGATACAGTGGTTCTGACGAAGTAAGTATTTTCTATAAAAGGATAAGATGATGTAAATTTATACTCTACATTTAGCGATTGCGTGCTCGGGATCTCACCACAGGGAAGGCATATAAATGCCGAGTGGCGTATTCGCGCTCTTGCCTTGAAGGGGTTAAAAAAGTAAATTGCAACAAATATCTAGCGGCTGTACTGGCTCATTGGTTGAGCACTCATCTTTGGTGCATGGTTTGATCCCAGTTCCCGCCAAGTGAATTTGTGGCGGACAAACGCCGTGAACGTAGGTTTTCTCGGAGTTCTCTCGTCTCCCCCACTTTTTCATTCCACTATTTCGTTCACTATCATCCCACTGTCTTCCTTAGCCTGGGAACATAAACATGAAACGTTAAACTGAAGAAAAAAACAAAAAGACCAATCACTAGGACAGATGTTATAATATTATTGTTGTATGACAATAAAGCGTAATACATGGAATAATAAAAGAAAATAATATTTCTAATTCTGTTCCTTATTTTGATCTACTTTATTCAGTAGTTATTGCATTGTTTATTTTCATTAATATCATAAATTTTATTTTTATTCTCTCCCCCCTTGAAGTTGTATTTTTCTATCATTTTTTGATATAGTGTACTAATGCAGGAACCCTGCGTTTAAGAATTTGAAACCCGAAATACGGACCACCACGTTGAATGATACATATCTTCTTATGACATTTTCGAGAGGCATAGAGGGAGGAGAGACACGGAGACAATGCCAAGTCGACGGGGACGGGGAAAGATTGTACCACATACCCAAATCAAAAAAAAAAAAAAAAAAAAAAAAAGTAAATAATGAACGTAAACAATTGTATTGATTGAGCTAAGGATTATTTTATAGATATTTGGATAAAAGAACAATTTAGGAATTGATGTGTAAATCATGCATTTCAAATATATTTAACTTTTCCTTGATTATTATTCTTTCGTATCTCCATAGAACTTTGTATTATTGTTATTATTATTTTAACATATTACTTCAAAATTTTTATTCTCGCTAAGACTCTCGCCTTTGATGTGAGCAGTCTCGGGTTCGATTACCGGTAGGGACACTTGGACGAAAATGTGTGTTTTTTTTTTTCAAATCAACTACTCTGAGTAAGGTTTTCCTGGGGTTTTCCTCATTCACACCAGGCAAATGCTGGAAAGGATATGTAACATAAAAGGTCCCATGCCACTTCCTTCCCTCTTTCTTCACCGAGGAAACATCATCCTTCATACGTGACAAGCTTAACGCCATACATACCGGTAATGCCCAGAAACGTGTGTAAAGAATAAATGAGTAAATAAATAAAAAATTCTTATTACTACTCTACTAAATTTTGTATTATTTATTGCGCTATTAATTTTTGAAATTATTTTATTGAACTTTGTCTTATTATTTTATAATTTAAAGTTTTTGTATATTTATTATTGTTTTGAAATTTTCTAAATTTAATTATTTTCTTAACTTAGTTTGATCTTGTATAGTTTGTTTAAAATTTTTAGTATTAAAATTTTATTTCTTTAAAATTTCAGTTTTATTTTAATTTCTGTATTTTTTAAAAGTATTTTTCTAATTTGTAATCTTTTATCTTAAACTTATTTATTTTCTTAAGAACTGTACTTTTCTTAATATTATAAATTTTATACCTGTAGTATTGAATTTATATCCTTGTCAATATTGTTTAAGCTTTGTTGTATTTCTTTTACTACTTTTTGGGCTTTAATTTTTAGTTGAAAATTTTATTGCTTTTTAATTTTTTTTAATGTGTAATCATTCCATTATATATTTATTCAGCTTTGTAGCAGTTTTTATTCTTTGGTACATTGTCTGTACTATTTTAAACTGTTTATTTTTATTTTATTATTAGTTTTTAATAAATTAATATCGTTTGAAATAACCAATATTTGTGTATATCATATACTCCAAATATATTTAAATTTTACTTGATTAGTACTCTTTTTAAGTTTTTAACTTCTTCGCTCCTGAGCATATTTTTGGTGAGAATTTCATGTATTTCTGTATTTATTTTCATATATCGCTTTGGCGCGTATGCATGTGATGGGAAGAAACGAGTTACAGTGTTGCCATTGTTGTCTATGTCTCCTGTAGGCGACATTGGGACTCACAGTCAGTGAGTCAAAAATGTCTCCTACTATGGTTATGTCTACTACAGAAGATGCGGGAGCCGAAGAGGTTTTAAAGAACTACATTGTTATTATTATTTTAAAATGTGTGACTCTCTCTCTTTTTTAAAAAATTTGTAATCGTTATTCTTTTAAACTTTATTTTGAAATTATTATTTTGAATTTGGTATTATTTATTTATTACTTCTTGATCTGGAGTTTTCATGCTTTATTCTCCTCCCTCCCCAAAACAGCACAATACAACCTTTAAAGTCAGTTAATGGTTTAGTTCTCAAGTCAAATTTTCCTTTCCCCTACGTAGACCTTGGTTAAAACATAATAATACACTTTTTTAAGAAATTAAAATCACTTGATAAATTAAATTTTGCAGTTTAATTTGTTTTCAGCTTCCCAATATTTGAATTTGTGTTTTGAACCACGGTACCTGTTCCTCCCTTACGGGCATTCTTGTATTCATTGGCAAGGATTAGGTGTCAGACAGTCGGAACCTATATCTTGCCTTCTTGAATCAAACTGAATTTTTCAAACTCTCAAGCACCAACCAATTTGGAGCTTTATTATTATTTCTTAGATCTTGAACCGTAACTTCATATGAGGTGTTACTGGGAGGCACGGTGGCTCAACGATAGAGCGCTTACCTCTGGCGCGTGGGGTCCCTGGTTCGATCCACAACGAAGTAAGTTTAGGATTAAGAACATTGTGTCCGTGGGTTTTCTCAGGGTACTCCCGTTTCCTCCCACTTTTTCACTCCACCAATTCTTCCACTATCATTCACTTCGTTTAATCATAGTTTCCCTTAGTCTAAAGAAATAATCGTGGGACGTTAAACTGAAAGATTTCACTTCGTGAGTCGCTACCAGTTAAAAAGTGCTGTTATTGAAACCGTGAACCCTCGCTCCAGGGACAAGTGAATCTTCCGTGGAGTTCACTCAACAACCTGGCAAACGAGGATGTGTCATAGTTTTCTGCCAAGTTAAACATCAGCGCTGCTATCAGAGCCACGCATCCTGTGATGTGATACTGTTGCTCACCAGAGAACAGAAGAGTTGCTTCATTCAGTCTTTAGCAGCTCTGTTCTGTGTTTCCTTCTCCTTCCACACATAAACACATACGCACACACATGTATCCTTCTGGATTAAAACGTGTCTGCTTCACCCCATGACCCCAAATGAAGCTTGTGAATACTTCTTTCATGCACTTCACTCCTTCTCTTTTCCTTATATTTATCTGTTCACTGTTCTTCCGCTTTCTTCAGCTAGTACTTTCTGCAGGCTTGCCAGCTTCTTAACCAATTAAAGTGGGATTTTTAAGGGTAATATTAGAATTTCACTTAAAAAAACGTTTGCCCGTACATTAGTCAACTTAGATTCATAGTTTGTGCATCATTACCCTCGAAATGAATCAGGTTTTCTGATGATACCACACACACTGCCATTCAGATGCAAAATTCTTGTTTCCAGGAATGTTAAGTAAAATAAAAGTCCACAAACTATTTGGGATCCCCTAGCAGGTCCCAGGGGGGCAGGTATTTCTTTGAAAAGTGCCTCTGAAAACCTTCCTCCGAGACGTTTTTTCTAATTATTAAAACCTGTTACAGGTATGAAGATACAAAATTGTTATCGGATTGTGTATTCTAATCACCTTATATTCATGGTTCCTTCGTCATAGTCATCAGAGGAAAGTAAGCATTTGGGCAATACTCATAGATTTGGGCATACTGAAATCGGGAAATTTTCCTTGAAATTTTTAGTGAAAAATATATTTCTTTTTAACCGTAGTGGGCCCGTACCGTAGTGGGCCCAATGGGCCAGGTACCTGCACGAAAGGTACTCCGAGAAACCTTACATATTCTAGGATACATAGTTACCAAATTTCTATGAACTATAGACTTAATCACGAAGATATAGAAGGATTTCGAACGAAGGACAACTTTTATAATATAGGCCAAGTCAATTTTGATATATATATATAAAAGATAGAGAGAGAGAGAAGCATGGAAGAATGATAAATGAGAGAGTATATTTTCATACATTATTATGGTAGCTCGTAACCTTGAGTGCAAGGTGGGTTGCATACTACATGTATTGTATATACCAGTCGAATGGGCTACGTTGTATTATTCTTGATCCTGCGATTTTATCAGTCACAATATCAAACATATAAAAATGTCATTCGCCTAACGAGAACTCTTATGATATTACACACAGCGTAAACACAACTAATACAATCTTGTATGTACCGGTACACAGCCCGGAAACCAGCCAGAGAGGTTTGGGGGGCCATAAATATGTTAGGGGGGCTAGTCATTAAAATTATCTTACAAATATCTAAATAGTGCATTTTGTATTGAGGTCTGTAGGGGCCACGAAAAGTTTTTTGGGGGGCAGGGCCCCCTAGCCCCCTCTGGTTGAGGACCTGCCGGTACAGTATATAGTTCTATGCTTTGTTTCTATTTAAGTACGATAATTACTTTGATATCAGGTTCTAGTCCAGTGTAACTACGTAGACGTCCCATTATACCAGTCGGGCAGGGGTACGATGGAGAATATCTTTCCACTGAGGTTCATTCAAACAAGTACATGAATAATTGGAAAATAGGGTACTGTAATTAATGAATCAATTAAAGATTAGGATTGGGTACCATACAACATACTGAGTGATTATGACTTCCTTACCCGTCAAGTAATGCCCCATTGATATAAGGCAGTCAGATTTAATGGCGTACTTAGAATTTTAACAAGAGGGTTCAAGCATTAAATCTCATATCATCTCAGGACACGTATGATTTTTGTATATGATATTTTAATATACTATTTCCATAATATTTATTTATGTTTATTTTCCCATAATATCTTAGTCAAAGGGGGTTAAAACTCCGAAACACCCCTTGTTGTCACTGGTCAGATTTCTTTTTTGTAACAGAAGAAAAGTCCTTGACGGCAGTTGTTGGTCAGTGTATTTACCTTAAATTTGCGAAGCAGATAGATTAATGCTCAGTATGCAGCGTTTCTCAATAGGTTATGAGGTTAATTTATTAAAGAATTTGGTTTACCAAAAAACTCCTTTACATATTATTCTGTCCGTGTGTCCGTCCGGCAGATACAAAATATCAAGAACTACTTGATGGCCAGGATGTAGAGTCAAACGTTAGGAATTGAGTTTGCTGATGCAAGTGATCCATTCAATTGATCCCAAGATATGGACAAGCATAAATCGGCTCCCCATGCATTCCTACGGTAATAATTATAGGAATCATCCTTACATGATAGACTACCCGCACTGTCCTTGAGATTAGCGGGTTAATATAATGCTCAGGATGCAAAATACTAATCTATCCGTGAAATACAACGCATGAAACTTTCAACACGATAAATCTAGACTTAAATATTTTATATTATGATTATTCATACGTCTTAAGTTATACTTCATTAATTTGAAATAAAATTTTGTGTTTAAGTCTAGAGTTGGTAAAATTTGGCTTGTTGAGGAGTTTGATTTATCAAAAAACGAAACCAAACCCCCTTCACGTGGTTGATACTGTGACGCTGCTAGATCTACTTCTTTACTCACTGTTTCGAAAGAAAATCCCATTCTGTACTTCTTTGTATCATACGGTGTTTACTTTGTCTTTCGGAAAGATTTTGTTTTTGTGAAGCTGATGGGTCCACAAGAGTTGAGTTGAGTTGATTTTAGTTTAGCGTCTCTTTCAGCAGCGAGGCTATATGAGACGTGGATCTACTGATTAACGTGTAATCCGAACCACATGAGCTCCCGCTGGGAATCGAACCCGGGTCCCCCAATGTGTCCACAAGAGAAAGGGACTCATATTGTTAGTATGTACTTGAAATTTGGGGGTGGCTAGGGACTTCTACATAGAGAGATATACAGAGAGACAGAGAATAAGACATTGAAATTAGGTAGACACTAAATTATGTCTAAAAAGTTTGTAATTTATACAAGGAAGATACATTTCAATCAATGCCCTACCCTGAGAGACGGAGAGAGATGAAAATCAGAACCATAGTGTAAATTTAGAAGCAGATATTTAGTCCGTTTGTGAAGGGTCTAGCCCCTTGACGCTACAGGAAATCTAAGTGCTCTATTTCAAAGGAACGTTAATTGACGTGTACAGTAGGGCGGAGCGAAAAATCACTTTTTTATATATCGAAAACGCAATAGTGCGGAAAAGTTGTCAATTGATATTGATAATATACTGTAAAAATTTCGTTTCTGAAATCAAATATCTTCCGGTGGCGAATCGCCAAAAAAGATTTTGTATCTTTATAGGGTATGCAAACCCGCCGTACACATCACTTTTTTGTGTTTCTACAATAAATGAACGAATTACTACCTATATTTCTTAACGTAAGCAGTCTATAAAATCGAAGAAATAATTTCTAGATGATTTAGGCAGATTTGGAACCATAAAATAGCCCATTTTAGCAAAATATAGTATTGCATATCATATAGTGTACTTGTGGTTTCCTATAAGGTTCTAGTATTAAATTAATATGCCGATAAATGTGTTCATTGTTCGTTATAATTTTTCCTTCAACACTCTTTTTCCTTTTAAAAATTTTCGTACTGCTTTATAGAATTTAATTTCCTCCCCTGAATATGAATTCAATTTGGATTAGTCCAATTGATAGTAGTAGTATTAAAAAGAAACAACGTTAGTACTCGATAACTGTTCGAGTGTGGAAGACGATCTTTTCAAGGTAATTTTACGGTGTTAACATTTCGTTTCAGTGTTTACTTCGTTGTGCGTAGTTGGTAAGTGTATAAACAGTTTGTTTTTGTACTGTAAATTAAACTTCATGTAATGTGTGTGAGATCTGTATTTTATATCAATATTGAAACTCTAACCATGGCGAAGATAAGAACAAGATTAATAACGACTCACCCTAGTCTAGCAGCTAGGAGAGTCCTGTTAGGAGTTTGAGAGCCAGAAGGTTTGTTTGTTTTACCGAGTTCTACTATCTTTAGTGTTTAAAAAATAATTGGTCACATGTTCTGAATCATGGTCATTATTGCGCAATGGCCGCCATCTTGAATATTCCTTTCGTATTCACTACATTTTTCTTAAATACATCTAGCTCAAGCTGTAATTGTCGCAAAGTTATCAGTTATACCTCGTTCGATTTGCAATAGTATAGGCTTTTAGGTGACGTTATTCACTTGTCAGTAATACACACAAGAGGGAAGTAAAGGAGGGAAATTTTGAAAATTTCCCTCAAAATTTTCCCTTTTACCGATTTTTTGCTATTGTTATATGGCAACGCTGGGTTCTAGGGGAGAAAGAAAAATTACATACATTTCCTGTAATGTGATGAATATATGCTGAAAGTTTTGTCTTGATTGGTTCACTAGCAGAGGAGTAATAAAATATTTTGTATTTTATGATTTTTGTCGCTCTAACAATCTTTGGATTTAATGAAAGTAGTTTTGTCACAGAGAAAGACCTCCGGCTCAGACTGTAATTGCCGCAGAGGTACAAATAATGTTTCGTTTTATAATTTGTTTGATTAGAGTAATAAATGGTGTGGATTAATCTAACACATGTGCCACTATAACTTATGACAAGAAAGTATAAGGGAAATAAATATAAAATTCACACGAAATATTTTCCTTTAATGATGTGGAAACACTAAAAGATAGAAGTGGAACTACTAGAAATTCACTAAACATTAATACCCAATATTTAATTCACAAGTAAAGACATAGATTTTTTTTTAAATCGTAATATTTCATGTTTCGTAATTAAGAAATGTGTTCCTAATTTGATATCAAGTTATATTTTTAAACAGCAATTTATTTTTCTTCTTACATAACAGTCCACAAATGTCTGATAAACTGACACTTTCATCCCACATTTATACACATATTCTCCACTTTACATTTACAGAATGGACAACACGGTATTTGTTTCACTCTGCAAGGACAAACATTAACTTTTGCACATGTCTTGCACATATAAGGAGAGAAAAATTCAGGAGGTCTGAAATATCCAGTCGTTATTATTGGCTTAAGATATCCTGCTTCTTCTTCTATGTAACCATACTCTAGTGGATTCAGTGGCTGGGCTTCATCCAGTACAGTCATCCATATGTAGCACTGAAGATATGCACGCTGTATATGAAAGACTATCGTTGATGATGGTGGACATAGTTGAGAAAAGTTGATAGCTTTTGCTTTGTGGTATTGTTCAAATCGTACCATATCATTGTTTTTGATGAACGAAGTACTTTTGCGATAAAAAGCTCGGCATTTTGTATCATTTCTTCATCCAAGGGAGCAACCCCAAAATTGTTCAACAGGGTTCCTGATGTCATTGCTGTTTTAAGTGCCATAAGTTTTGTCCCAATCTTACTTGTGGTATCACAACCAGTTAAACTGTGAACAGCAGGAAGAACATATAAAAGTGTGTTGTCCATGTTCTCCGTCATTTTGTGAAGATGGTCGTGTGTCTTTGACAACCCACAGTTCTTTCAGGCCACATTTTTCATAACTCTTTTTGAAATGATATAGTGCGGAAATCATAACATCTGTATCTACTGAGGCAATCATAACTCTTTCAATGGAATCAGTTTCGACCATGTGTTGAATGTGTTTCATGATTCTATTATCAGCTTCCTCACATTCACAGTAAAGATCTGGTACCAAACTAACAGATCCTTCGGTTAATTTCAGGTATAGCTTTGGGTTATGTTTGTGACCTCCTCCCAAATACAAAGATTTTATAGAATTTCCTTGATCGACAATCAACTCAATTAAGAGTTCTTGCAAACGTGCTTTGTTCTGGCTTGAAGCCCAAAAAGTATCCATGTTAACAGGAAGGGGTGCATTTGGGTTACTAGGAATCACATCAATAGGATCAACATTTTTTTGTCGCCTCAGTCGCTCGCAGTTTTTTATACTTTTATCTTGATACAAGTCAAACACTATATCAGTGCGCAAACAACCTTCGGAGAGTTTTAAAAATATTTTCCACAAATAGTCAAAGTAGTCTCCAAACGTCTTATACATAAGTTGTTTGACATAGACTTTTTGCGCGTACACCATAAAGTCAATCACCATTGCTGTTCTCGTTTCCTGCGTTGGTAGATGGCTAACTACATCATTCTTATTTAAAGTGTTTTTCAAGTTCTTTGCTGAGTTGTGCTTTATCTGCTTTCTTTAAGAACCCATCATCTGTTAGATAATACGATGTAGATGTAAGCTCGTATTTTAGTACTGTCTCAATATCGAAATTTCTTGAACATGCTATTTCTATGAACCGAATAGCATTATTTGTTTCTTGGAGTGCCGTCTCGGTTGCAGATATGTGTTTCTTTGTCTTTGGAAATTGTTTATGTATGGGATCTAGAATACCTTTGGATTTGTCAATAAGCCTTTCTTGATCGAAGTTTTTGTGGCTAGTATCTTCTTTTCCTTGTATAGAGAGTAAGTACTCAGCTATTACTTGATCAATTTTTGTTCCACTTGTAATGTTAGAAATTCCACAACTATCAACTTTCGAAAAGGGATTTCCTCTCTCAAGCACAAGAGTTATCATCTCTGAAATATTTTGCTGCTCTTGAATTGTTAAAGACTTCGAAAACTCATGATGAAGAGCATATTCATCGTCTTCATTAAGGCCACAAAACCGTCTCAAAAAGTATGTTATATTTTCTTTCTCATGTTTGATAAGATCGTGTTTTGTCACCTTCCTTTCGTCTGGTTACTCCGATTATGCCTCCAGATCCCTTGGCTGCCTTATTGTAGTGTTGCTCTAGTGCTTGATCCAATGCAATGCTGCTAAATCTATTGTTACTATGTTGAACTTTGAAATGACCGTTCCCACCCCCTTGTCCGAGCACTTCGCCTTTTCGCCACCAGATGCTCACTTTTTCATTTAGCAATCACTGCTGGTACCTCTACTGGGAAGAACTGAAAGATCGTACCGCTCAGTTTAAATGTGTCCAGGATATCCACAATTGAAGTGGGCGGGGAGAGGAATCCAACAGTTTTTTTTCCTTCGTGCACCTGCAGTCAGTCAGCAAGCCGTGTTGTTCAGCCGCAGGGCAAAATCTCAACCATTGATGGGTAACAGAAATCTTTTCTTTTTGCAGGTAGGAATAGAGTTTTTGTACGAAAAACGTGAATTAGGTTGCAAAGAGCGTCATTCGCATCGCGTTGACAAATTTTCTTTCGTCCGTTTATCACATGAAGCTCTTTTCTTTTTTTTCGATTATTACCAGAATATGAGATAAAAAACCTAAATGGTTCTTTGTATACAGAAAACAAACAATACCAATATTTTCTTACATATCAGTATTATATGATTTTTTTTTTCATGAAGTGTATGATGCTTGAAAAATGGACAGAATGAATTTTGATTTTTCTATTTGTCCCTATCCTTCTGAGTAGAGAGAATGCTGTGGCGCAACTAAAGGGCCTGCAGGGCCCGCAACATTGAGAGGCCCAGAACAGAAAGAGGCCCATTTCAGTTTCGAAGTTAAACTTTATAATGTTAGAATGTTAAAAATTATGTGATGTTTCAGCTATATATCATTTTTACCTGTGAAGACGGTAACACCTGAGCGATTATTTAGTAAATTAAATGCCAACAAAACTTATACTGACCAGCGAAAACATTATGACCACTCGCTACTTTTTGAACGAAATCATCGGGCTGAGATAAGAGCTACAAGGCATATCACAACCGCGCGCCAAACACGACAAGAATCTCACTCGATTAGTCAGTGTGGTGCTTGTGCCTTGAATGGGGATGGGCGACGATATATCAGGGTGACTAAATGGCTGGGAGCTTCATTTCGGAAACAGCGCGACTTGTCGAGTTTTCGCGATCTGCAGTGCTTATGTATTTCAAAGATGGGAAAAGGACAGTGAAACCAGCATCGAACCAAACAACAAAAAGTGGGGCGACTACATCTCATTAAAAATGTCGTAGACTCTCGAGGTTGGTACAGAAGAATAGACGAAAACTATAGCACAATAATAATAATAATAATAATAATAATAATAATAATAATAATAATAATAATAATAATAATAATAATAATAATAATGTGCTTTTTTTGCATATGAGCAAGTTGTGACTCACTGATAGAACATAGAAAGTCAAAACTGTTCTATGTAAATTTTACGTGACTCATGGATGTGGATAGAGGGGGTCCGTTTAACATTTTTGCGGGGAGGCCCATTCGTCCTTACTTACGCTACTGAGAGGTAGGGTAAAATAATAACACCAATATATACATATATATAAATCCTGGCGCAACAGTCCCTTGTGATCTGAGTCTGCAGCGGGCTTATGTTAGTGGTCAGCACAACTACACCCAACGTAGCCGGCTGTCTAGATTGAAGTCCGCTATCTTTTAGTTTCCCAACTTTTCTCTCGATGTTTGGTCAACACAGCAATGTTTGAGTGCCACACCGGGAATTAAACTCTGGACGACGCACACCGTATCACTTTCGCTAATCTTTTGGTAAAATTCAGGTTAGGGTGGTACTGAATTATTTTTGGAATATGCCATTTCTCATAAGGTAAAGTTCAAAAGTATTGTGACATAATTAAAAAGCTCATTATCAACCACGTATTCTTGCCTCTAATATCACTAAAAGTTTTCGAGATATGTGTCAAAAATGGTTGAAACACTTGAAGTTAGTTTAGTAACTTGAAGAAGATAGTGGCCTTATACATACACAATTGCTCCAATTTTTATTTTTATTCTTCTCTCTCGTAAAGAAATACAAAATCATAATTTCAACCATTTTGGTACATTTTTCATAATTTGAAGGGCGAACAGCCGGTTTCTTTCCTTACGTTTTGAACTTGGGATTTATATTCTTCTTGTCACTTATCGTGAAAGTCATATAATGACATAGGTCCCAAAGCTAGAATATATTATGCGACAGAGGTAATGACAATTTCATCTTTAAGATCTATTAAATTTGACATTTATTGAACGATAGCGGTTTTATAATACGAATACATTTTTCGCAATAAGGTGCATATAGTGGTCGTAAGAAATGACAAAAGCTACCATTGACCTTTATAGTTTGACTGATGCTTTTTCGATCATGGTCTTCCCCTTAAATTTTGTAAAGGACAGTATCATTTTAATTATCTTGGCCTAATTTCCTAAAGCCTCTCATTCGTACGCTAAAAGAAAAATTTCCATTTTTTATGTATAAGAATTCAGGGAATGCAAATTTATTCAAAATTCGTTTACAATTAAAGTCGGCTAAACAGATATTCCTTTGAGATTTCTGTATTTTGAAAACAAATTCACGATTTCAGTTCTTTGTCTTTACTTGTTTCCATGTTTTTTAAATATCAATACTGTATGATCAATTCCAAGAATTATTTTAGTTCCCCGGTACATCCATTTATAACAAGCTCCAAATACTGCTACAATTGTAATGTGGTTTCAGGAGAATCTGCATATCTCATCCTTTTGTTACTCTCTATATATTCATCTACTATGTAAACAAACATCAGTGAAAGAAAGAGGCTGAGAGCTAACACGTGCTCCGTGAGGAACGTTGTCATTCCTTTTACTGACATATCTAGAGAGTCTAGTGTTGCCACGAGACAAGACGAGATTTCTGGCTGTGTCGTCTCGTCTCATATCGAATGGTTCTGTCTCGTCTCGTGGCAACACCAGAAAGGCTGAGGCCCACAAAAAGAGCTGTTATACCAAGTGGTTAAAATTACAACTTTTAACCAAGTTTTGTTTGGTAGCACAACACACAACACGACTGCAATGTTCCAGCAACGGCTGCTTAGATTCGACTGAACCAGTAATTACTTCGATAGGAACATTTGTCAATACCGTCAGTACATTCGAAAGGTAAGATTTCCCCATTTATTCTGATATCCTTTTTTCAGAACCCCTGGCGACACTTCAACAAATAAGGAGGCCTATGTAACTTTCCCATTTAAAAAATGGTTTAGCTTCGAATAACATCATAAAACAATAAAAAAGATAAATTTTGTTGTCAAATCAGCATCTTTCAAAACTCAGTATCGAGAAAGGCTGACACGTTTCTGTCTTGGTTCGGAACGAGAAAGACCATGAAACAATAGTTATTTACTGATAAAATTGCCACTTCTACTTGTACTTCTATAACAGGATTTTTATACGTAGATATCTCCACCAGCCCCCGGAATAAAATCTTCTGAAACACTGATCTCAATGAACGCTTTACATTTGTATTTGAATCTGGAGCACTATCACAAAATAATTAAACTTGAATCGATTGAAAAATGGAAGTGAAAGCTGTTTGTAAGAATCATTTTTAAAAAATTCTTTAGGTATTTCCTGTTCTTTGTAGGATTTGAAACATTGAATCATTTCGATCGTTTGAAATAATAAAAGATGGTATACATTTCGAAGGCAAATAATTTATTCCGAGTTAATAAATTTTTAAGCAAATTCAGAAACTGTGTTTGTATTTTTCGAGACACGAGACGAGACATTTCACAAAACGTTTTGTACTGTATCGTGTCTCGCTTCAAAGAGTCCCGTCTCGTCTCGTTGCAACACTAAGAGAGTCTTACGCATTCTCTTTCCAAGAAAGTGAAACTTGAAAAGCACATTTAGTCAATTGTTATCATAGAATATACTATGGGCATAGCCACTGATGTGTAGGAGGTGACACAGGCGGAATTTGTTCTTATGGAGCCCTTGGCGAGTTGGAGCCGTGGGGCTCTATTATTTGGATTGGAAACATTGGTTCAAAAATATTTTACATTTAGCATACATATATACACACACACACACACACACACACACACACATATATATATATATATATATATATATATATATATATATATATATATATATATATATATATATATATATATACACATACATGTGTGTTACATATACTTTAATTAATGTGTGGACCGGCGGACAAGGTATAGTTCGCCCGCCCAAAAAACCGCCTCTGGGGGGTGGGTTCGAAGCGCACTCCTGAAACATAAAATTATGCTAATCGTAATTTTCTGAGATAGACTACCCCCCGAGGAATAAGTAAATAAATAAATAAATAAAAATAGTTTCGTAATGTTTATCTTCCGTATATGAGTAATTGAAAAATTTTAGTGTCTCAACAACCCAGACAACACGTACGTGTATGACACATGTGCACTATCCATGCATAAGCCGTACATTTGCACATGTGCATTTGTGTGGATGATGAACACATACATAACCCGTGCATAAGCCGTACACGTGCATTTGCGTGGATGAAGCACAAGTACAGAACCCGTGCTTAAAGCCGCTATGTGCACATGTGCATTTGCATGGATGAAGTACACATTTATATAACCCGTGCTGTAGCCGTTATATACACATGTGCATTTGTGTGGATGCTGCGCATGTACGTAACACGTGCTTAAGCCGTTATGTACACATGTGCATTTGCATGGATGAAGCACACATTTATATAACCCGTGCTGTAGCCGTTATGTACACATGTGCATTTGCATGGATGCAGCGCACGTACGTAACACGTGCTTAAGCCGTTATGTGCACATATGCATTTGCATGGATGAAGCACATATTTATATAACCCGTGCTTAAGCCGTTATATACGCATGTGCATTTGCATGGATGCAGCGCACGTACGTAACCCGTGCTTAAGCCGTTATGTTCACATGTGCATTTGCATGGATGAAGCACACATTTATATAACCCGTGCTTAAGCCGTTATATACGCATGTGCATTTGCATGGATGCAGCGCACGTACGTAACCCGTGCTTAAGCCGTTATGTGCACATGTGCATTTGCATGGATGAAGCACACATTTGTATAACCCGTGCTTAAGCCGTTATATACGCATGTGCATTTGCATGGATGCAGCGCACGTACTAACCCGTGCTTAAGCCGTTATGTGCACATGTGCATTTGCATGGATGAAGCACACATTTATATAACCCGTGCTGTAGCCGTTATGTATACATGTGCTTTTGCGTGGATGCAGCGCATGTACATAACCCATGCGTGAGCCGTGCATGTGTACATGTGCATTTGCGTGGATGAAGCACATTTAAATTACCGGTGCTTAAACCGTTGTGTGCACATGGGTATTTGCACGGCTACTGCACGTGTGTATGAAACGTACATAATACCGTGTAAGTGTATACTTTTACTTTCATTCTTTTACTCTCGTTCTCATCAACAGAAAGTAACCTCCATTTTTAGTAGGTGTCGTTTTTCCTCCAGGCGGTGTTATAGAGACTTTTCGACGAATAACAGTTGAATGATTGTAAAAACTCCATAACGTCCACTGAGCTAGGATACAAGATAAACAGGTGGCAGCATTGTACTGATGTAACTACAGTCAGGCAGTTCATAGGTTTACAAAATTATTTTCGTGATCAATTACAGCAGAATATGTTGCGTTATTTGTTACTTGGCAAACATGTCAAAGATACTACCTAAAGCTTTGCTCGTTGCAAATAATAAACTCCAAACCTAAATTCTCACTGACAATTATTAGTTACTTGTTATATACTTTGAAGGTGATGTCTTTGCAGTTATAGATGGTGTTACTGCGTGAGACACCAAATATATAAAGTCCTTTTTTCGTTGCATCACCTCTGTACTACGAGGAAATCATCTGGGTACTGCTTCAAATCACCTCTATCGTACATGTAAATTATCTGGGTACTGCGTGTAAATCACCTCTGTCCTACATGTAAATCACCTGTGTGTTACGTGTAAATCATCTCTGTCCTACATGTAAATCATCTGGGTACTGCGTGTAAACCACCTATGTGCTACGTGTAAATCACCTGTCGTACATGTAAATCACCTGGGTACTGCGTGTAAATCACCTGTGTGTTACGTATAAATCATATCTGTCCTATATGTAAATCACCTGGATACTGCGTGTAAATCACCTGTGTGTTAACGTGTAAATCATCTCTGTCCTACATGTAAATCACCTGGTTACTGCGTGTAAATCACCTGTGTGCTACGTGTAAATCACCGCTGTCCTACATGTAAATCACCTGTGAACTACATGTAAATCGAATATGTGCTACTTGTAAATCACCTGCACGGTAGGTGTAAATCACTTGTGCAGGACGTGTACGTGTGCATTGCACATGTTCTGTGCACGTGAAGATGTTGAATAGAACCTGGCATGTATATGTGCATCACATGTACAGGCGTGCATTTATACAGATGATGCACATGTTGCATCCGTGCAATTGTACATGTACTATACGGATACTGTACGTGCATTGTGCTGTCTGGGAATGAGAGCTGTATACAGGTGATTCTGGCCCAAATTTTCGGCTCTCTCCCCCACGGTTTTAAGAATTTTTATCTATTATCTACTCCCTTGGAGTAACTGTTGCTCTGTATTTTCATGGGCTTGCAACCGTCAGAATGAATATCCTGGCTGCTTTCCCAGCTACCCATTCAGCATGCAATAGATACATGCAATAACAATCAAATCCCACACAAACTACTCTACCCATCAAATATTTTAACATGGAAAATTCTTTTACGCAACGTATTTCGTTTGTTTAAAATGGAATAGACCTAAATACAACTTTTTTTTAATGTTCTTCTGGAAATTCGATAGCGAGATCGCTCACATCAAAAAATGAGATAATTAGTGCTCTGACAATCTGGTAGAAATACAACATGCCATATATACACATTACTGTGATTACATTGCTATTTATTCAATGATTATTTTGCTTAGAGCTTTCTTACTCTCCAGGGTACTCTTCAAGGGTATATAATTACTCTTCACTTATGTCGCGAAAAAATATTCAGCTTGGAAATTTATTTCGAGAACTTCTCATTCCCTAATACATGTTTATTCTCTGAATTTGTACGTACAGCCGACAAACTTACATAGAATCTCAACAGAGTTCAAATGTGAGGTGTCTGCTGGGAAGCACAGGTCAGTTGTATGGGAGGGGCTTTTAGAGTGCAATTCTAGGAACACTGTGGGCTTTTAGAGTGTAATTCTAGGAACGCTGTAGGGGGCCATCCCGCTCCACCTGAGACAAAAAAATCTGGAGGCACACAACTAGTTCACACTGGCTATAAACAAGTTTTGGCGCAACAAAGTTCTGAATGAAATATATATATATTTACTATTCCATTTTCCGAACAATAACATTTACCGATGACCTGTTAGCCCCTCCACCACAGCCACCATAAAAACAAATTCAATCGGAATTTGTCCAGCTCGTTTAATCACGAATAATTATCGTTTGATCCCAACGCATACTGATGTATTACACACAATTTGGCTAGAGCTTGTTAGCCCTTGATAATCGACATGTATCATTCCATAGATATTTCAATCGTAAATAGGTAAGCAAAGTTTGCTTAGTTTCTGGTAGCAAGTATGGAAAATAGTTTACTGTTTATTTAAAAATGGAGGCCTCCAACAATGAAACTAACAACAATATGAGAAATCGACATGTACCACTCTAGATATCTGAATTGTAAATATGACAAGTTTGGTCAGCTTGTGGTAAAAAGTATGGAAAATAAAGTGAATCGTTTATTTAACAATGGTAGTCTCCAACAACGTAATTAAAACAATATGTGAAATCGACGTGAACCATAGGATAGATATTTCAATCTTACATAGGTACGCAAAGTTTGGTCAGTTTCTGGTAGAAAGTATGACAGATAAAGTTTATTGTTTATTTAACAATGGTGGCCTCTAACAATGCAACTAACAACAACAAGTGAAATCGACAAGTACCATTTCATAGATATCTAAATCGTAAAGGAGTGTGCTAAGTTTGGTTAATCTGTGGTAAAAAGTATGGCAGATAAAGTTGATTGTTTATTTAACAGTGGAGAAATCCAACAATTATTTATTGAACAATTGTGGCCTTAAACGATAAAACTAACAATAATATGTGAAATCGACAAGTACCATTCCCTAGATATCTCAGTGGTAATCCGATTGGTGTGCCAAGTTTGGTCAGTTTCTGGTACAAAATATAGCAAATAAAGTTGATTCTTTATTTAACAATGGTGGCCTCCAACAATGAAACTAAGAACAATATGTGAAATCAACACGTACTATTTCCTACATATTTCAATCTTAAATGGGTGTGTAAAGTTTGGTTAGTCTGTGGTAGAAAGTATGGCAGATAAATTTGATCGTTTATTTCACAATGTAGAAATCCAAGGATTGTGTATTTAACAATGGTGGTCTTCAACAATGAAGCTAACAACAATATGAGAAGTCGACACATATCTTTCCCTAGATATTTCAATCTTAAATAAGTGTGTAAGGTTTGGTCAGTTTCTGCTAGAAAGTATGGCATATAAAGTTGATTCTTTATTTAATAATGGTGGCCTCTAACAATGAAATTAACAACAATAAGTGAAATTGACACGTACTGTTCCATAGATGTCTCAATTGTAAATGAGTGCGCCAAATTTGGTTAGTTGTGGTAGAAAGAGTGTAAGATAAAGTTGATTGTTTAGGTAACAATTTAGAAATTCAACGATTGTTTATTTAACAATGGTGGCCTTCAACAATGAAAGAACAACAATATGTGAAATCGACACATACCATTCCATAGATATCTCAATCGTTCATGAGTGTGCAAAGTTTGCTTAGTTTGTGGTAGAAAGTATGGCAGATAAAGTTGATCGTTTATTTAACAATGGAGAAATCCAACGAATGTTTATTTAACAATGGTGATCTTTACAATGAAACTAACAACAATATGAGAAATCGACACATATGTTTCCCTAGATATTTCAATCTTAAATGTGTGTGCAAGGTTTGGCCAATTTCTGGTAGAAAGTATGGCACATATAGTTGATTGTTCATTTAACAATCCTGGCCTCTAACAATGAAACTAACAACAATAAGTGAAATCGACACGTACCATTCCATAGATATCTCAATCCTAAATGAGTGTGCCAAGTTTGGTTAGTTTGTGGTTGAAAGTGTGGCAGATAAAGTTGATTGTTTATTTAACCATGGGGAAATCCAACGATTGTTTATTTAATATTGGTGGCCTCGAACAATGAAACTAAAAACAATATGTGAAATCGACTAGTAGATATCTCTGTGCAAATCCGATGGGTGTGCCAAATTTGGTCAGTTTGTTTTAGAAAGTATGGCAGATAAAGTTGATTGTTTATTTAAGAATAGTGGCATTCAACAATGAAACTAACAACAATATGTGGAATCCACACGTACCATTCCCTAGATACTGCAATCTTAAATGGGTGTGCAAAATTTCTTCATTTTCTCGTAGAAAGTACGAAAGATAAAGTTGATTGTTTACTTAACAACGGTGGTCTTCAACAATGAAACTAACAACAATATGTGAAATCGGCACGAACCATTCCATTGATATCTCAATCGTAAATGAGTGTGCCACGTTTGGTTAGTTTCTGGTAGAAAATATGGCAGACAAAAGTTGACTGTATACTTAACACTGGAGAAATCCAACGATTCTGTATTTAAAAATGGTGGCCATCAATCATGAACCTAACAACAACATGTGAAATCGACACATAGCATTCCGTAGATATTTCAACTTTCAAGGGGTATGCAAAATTTGGTCAGTTTCTGGTAGAAAGTATGGCAGATATAGTTGATTGTTTATTTAAAAATGGCGGTCTCTAACAATAAAACTAACAACAATAAATGAAATCGACACGTACCATTCCATAGATATCTCAATCGTAAATAAGTATGCCACGTTTGGTTAGTTTGTAGTATAAAGTATGGCAGATAAAGTTGATAGTTTATTTAATAATGGAGAAATCCAACGATTGTTTTAAAATGGTGGCCTCGAACAGTGAAACTAACAACATGTGAAATCGATTGGTACCATTCAGTAGATATCTCTGTGGTAATCCGATGGGTGTGCCAAGTTTTATCAGTTTGTGTTAGAAAGTGTGTTAGATAAAGTTGACTGTTTACTTAACAATGTAGGCCTTCAGTAATGAAACTAACAAAAAATGTGGAATCGACACGTACTATTCTTTAGATATCTCAGTCTTAAATGGATGTATAAAGTTTGGTCAGTTTGTGGTAGAAAATACGGCAGAAAAAGTTGATTCTTTACTTAAAATTGTGTCCTCTAACAATGAAACTAGCAACAGTATGTGAAATCGACCCATACCATTCCATAGATATCTCAATCGTAAATGATTGTGCAAGTTTGGTTAGTTTGTGGAAGAAAGTGTGGCAGAAAAACTTGATTGTTTATTTAACAATGGTGGCATCTAACAATGGAAGAACAATATGTGAAATCGACACGTACCATTCCCTAAATATTTCAATCAAATGCGTGTGCAAAGTTTGGATAGTTTCTGGTAGAACGTGTGGCAGACAAAGTTGATTGTTTTTTAAAAATGGTGGCCTCTAAGAATGAAAGTAACAACAATAAGTGAAATCGGCACGTACCGTTCCATCGACATCTCAATCGTAAATGATTGTGCAAGTTTGGTTAGTTTGTGGTAGAAAATATGGCAGATAAAGTTGATTGTTGTTTAATAATGAAGAAATCCAACGATTATGTATTTAACAATAGTGTCTTACAACAATGAAACTAACAACAATATGTGAAATCGACACATAGCATTCCGTAGATATTTCAACTTTAAATGGGTGTGCAAAGTTTGGTCAGTTTCTGGTAGAACGTATAGCCATTAATGTTGATTGTTTGTTTAACAATGGTGGCCTCTAACAATGAAACAAACAACAATATGTGAAATCGACCCATACCATTCCATAGATATCTTAATCTTAAATGATTCTGCAAATTTTGGTTAGTTTGTGGTAGAAAGTGTGGCAGAAAAACTTGATTGTTTATTTAACCATGGTGGCATCTAACAATGAAAGAACAACAATATGTGAAATCGACACGTACCATTCCCTAGATACTTCAATCTTAAATGCGTGTGCAAAGTTTGGTCAGTTTCTGGTAGAAAGTGTGGCAGATAAAGTTGATTGTTTTTTAAAAATGGTGGCCTCTAAGAATGAAACTAACAACAATAAGTGAAATCGGCACTAACCGTTCCATCGACATCTCAATCGTAAATGATTGTGCAAGTTTGGTCAGTTTGTGGTAGAAAGTATGGCAGATAAAGTTGATTGTTTATTTAATAATGGAGAAATCCAACGATTGTTTTACAATGGTGGCCTCGAAGAATGAAGCTAACAACAATATGAGAAATTGATTGGTACCATTCAGTATATATCTCTGTGGTAATCCGATGGGTGCGCCAAGTTTGGTCAGTTTGTGTTAGAAAGTATGGCAGATGAAGATGATCGTTTATTTAACAATGTAGAAATCCAATGCTTATGTATTTAACAATGATGGTCTTGAACAATGAAACTAACAACAATATGAGAAACCGACACATATCTTTTCCTAGATATTTCAATCTTAAATGAGTGTGCAAGGCTTTGTCAGTTTCTGGTAGAAAGTGTGGCAGATAAAGTTGATTCTTTATTTAACAATGATGTTCTCTAACAATGAAACTAACAACAATAAGTGAAATAGACACGTACGGTTCCATAGATGTCTCAATTGCAAATGAGTATGCCAAGTTTGGTTAGTTTGTAGTATAAAGTATGGCAGATAAAGTTAATTGTTTATTTAACAATGGAAAAATCCAGCAATTGTTTGTTTAACAATGGTTTCCTCGAACAATGAAACCTGTCGAACATTCGACAGGTACCATTCGCTAGATGTATCTGTGCTAATCGGATGGGTGTGCCAAGTTTGGTCAGTTTGTTATAGAAAGTGTGGCACATAAAGTTGATTGTTTATTTAACAATGGTGGTCTTCAACAATGAAACTAACAACAATATGTGAAATCGACACGTACCATTCCCTAGATATTTCAATCTTAAATGGGTGTGTAAAGTTTGGTCAGTTTCTGGTAAAAAGTACGGCAGATAAAGTTGATTAAATACTTAACAATGGTGGCCTCTAACAATGAAACTAATAACAATAAGTGAAATCGACACGTACCATTCCCTAGATTTTGTAACGTCCATTAACCAGATTATATCCGTTTTTGCTTAATTTTTGAATTGTTCATTTTATTTTTGATTGTTTTAATTTTATTAGTTGCATATGTTAACATTGGTGACGGTGGCGCCATCTACCGTTTTAGACACAAACTATTTGGACGTAATGAATAACCTTAAACTCATTATAGATCAGAGGATGTTCTTGTTCTAGTTTTAAACAATCGTGGTAATATAGAGTACACCACCGTGCATAATTTGTTCTGTCAAATGAGAAGAAAAGTGGCAAACACTCTCTTAGGCTGCACACATGCAAGTCCTAGTTATTTTCTCTGTCCGCTCGAATTAAGTCTCGGAGAAGAGGAGCAAGTGTGGAGACAAACTGATCCCAATAAGCAAACATTTCACTTTTTTGTGCTCCACTTTCTCTAAATTTCTCAAAGTCCATTCTGATGACACTCAGGTTTTCGATAGCACATTTAGTTTCTTTAGATAAACTTTGTTCTTCATACACCGATAACTGTATGCGTTTTACTATTGAGAACAATTCGGGGTATTTAGTTATGTTAATCTGTTCCATGAATGCCTTCCACTCCAGTGTTTCCATTACTTTACAAAGCATTCTTATTGCTCTAACTCCCCTGCTATAGTGGTTTCCTTTTAAAGCGCTTTCAGCAGTGTGTGGATCCATGGTTTCAGTCTGAACAAAAATTTCCAAAGCTCCACTGCTCTTGAGGTATAGACCAATACATGCAAGCACGACTTTCTGAAGATGAAATCCTCCAAGGCCAAAAAATATGTTGGAAAACTTTTCGGGTTGAAAAAGCTGAATTTCTTTAGCTATATGATATACGCCTTCGTCACATCACAGTGAACTCTTTTCAACATTTAACTGGTGCAAGATATCTTGGAAATTACACATTGTTGTGTAAATAGAGTCATACTGAGTTGCAGGATAGGGTAGTATTGGAGTATATCCCGTAATGGTCCTGTGAGATGGATGTTTAGACAGTGCACTCATAAAAGCGTTTCTAGATGGAATCTCAACTTCCTAAGGAAATTCTAATTGAGGTACGTTGGATGTTTTTTTAAGAAATCTTGAAAGAAACCATATGAGATCTAAATTTCTGCCTGGCTGTTTCATTTCATTTGCTGTAATTGGGTCATGGCTAGGAAAGAAAGTACTGAGGATACTGCACCTTGTTTTTGGCTTTGTGTAGTACAATAGTTTTTGGGCATCTATATCTTTAGTGAGAGTTCGTGAAGTGACATCAGTGCCAAACGTTCCCAGGTATCTCTCCGAACTATCAGGTTCTTCTAACGAGACATTAAGTTTATCACTCAGATGATGGTCTTGAAACAAGACAAGTACTGTGTCGTGTGTTCCATGCATTCCTGAAAATGTAGCTTCTCTGTCGAAATTGTCCATAGCACATCGAACAGGAATGTTGGGTTTTATTGATGGAGGTATGGGAACACGGTGTCCTTTAGCCCTAATAATAGTCCTGTTTGCTAGCATTTGATCTTGACGTAGTACATCATCATAACTGCAGCATACCCCTTGACGGTTCAACATGGTGATGAGAGTTTTGGATCTACTTAAATGGTGTATTGCTTGAGTATTAGTATACATAAAATTCATGTTACTTATTATGTTATCCCTACGAATACGTCTCCACTCTTATCATTGCTACTCATATTCATATATTTTATTCCAGTTTGCAACACTGTTCGCATATCAACCTGAGGCGTACACCATGCCTTGTAAACAAAAGGCAAAGCACTTTGAGATATAAACCGTATTTAAGCTATATTTCGTAAATTTTGGACTTTGATCAATGTGTTGTATTCTATAGATTAAGAGTAACAACCAGTACTTTATAAGGAAGAAAATCTTGAATCACTTACCTTTAAATCATTAATCTTCGCTTTATTGGCGGCTTCGACGTTAACCTCGACTTTTGGTCATAGTCAAGACTCCAACAGTGCTGCTAACCTATGCACCAAGAAATTTCCTCTTGTATTTACTGTGCTACAGAGAAAAATAGAAACTTTTACGCGTATTTTCCACATTTTTTGATCCTTCCCATCAGTGGCGGCCGGTGGATTGTGGTTTCGGGTGTTGCAGCACGAACGATCGGAGACAGAAGATATAAAGTGGACTCATTGACTAATCAGCATAACTTTAGATGCAAATGCTATGTGACATGTTACACTAAATAAAATTATGTTTTTAAAAAATAAAACAATGCAGAACATTTTATCCGATTAATCACCTTATTTAAATAGTAAGTTCATTCTTCTCTCTTTGATGGGAGCAAATCTGCCTAATACATGCTGGTTGAACTCTAGTATTCTTATTGTCAGGTCTTTCTCGATGGAAAGCATAACCAATGGTGATAACCTTTCTTGGGACATTCAATTCCTTGAAAGTGTCAATTCTTTTTGATGTGAAAAAACTTTTCTTCTTTTGCTAACGCCATAGGTACAGTTAATATTAATTTCAGAAGCTTTGTAGATTCACTAAATATTTTTTCTCGATTATTGCGAACAATTCATTCTAGCAAACTCAGTCCCTGACAGTGATTCTAATTCCTCTTCAGTATAGACTGAAGAGAGCTTGTAGCAGAGATTAGTGTTATAAAAAATGTACATTGAACACGCTTTATTCACAATTTGTCTAGGAAAATTTAAAATAAATTGTGAAAATGTATCTAATGCATACAACATTACTGCCATAAGATGTCCTGTAAATTTAAACCGGTGCTTTTACGAACACTCACCTGAATTGCACTTTGCTTGTTTTGTCTAAGCCTTAATTGCAAGTTTTTCCTCAGTTGAAAGCTGGGCATTTTTTTGTAAGTTATTTACAGAAGTCATGGTATACAATTCATTCAGAATTTGTAGGTTATTTACAGAATTAAACCCAATAACTAATAACCACAACAGCTGATACAAAAGAGGTACTTGTATATGAATTGCGAATGTCACATATTCATACATAGGGCTGTCAACTGGTCGGCCAGAAAAATGCTGTTATTTTGATTAAAGCCGGTGACGGATACAAACATCTCACCAGCCCCTTTATGACCGTTTTTTTTTTTCAAATTTGTATCTAGTTCGAAGTATAGATATTGAATCCCCTGTCATTCTTTAAACCCAAAACTGTTACCTTTCACCATCTATCAACGATTAATATATTTTGTTCACGTGTTTAGATAATTTTAGAGAGATGACAGGGACTCTATCAGGGAAAATTTGAAATTTACTTTCAAGGAATTTTATACATTTATTAAGATAGGAAAAGGACTTCTTAAAGCAATTTCCTGTAGTTGAAGTAGAGACCATCCGCCTTATGCAGAGTCGTTTTGACGTGTGATTAGCGTCATATTAAAGGCCTGACTACTGCAGGAAACATATGTTAATCGAACTCTGTAGTATGATACTAATCACACGTCAGAACGACTCTGCATAAGGCCCTATATGTTTAAAGAGTGAATTTCATTTTCCAAATCCAAAATTGTCACATAAAGATTATTATACTTTTGTTCATCTGTTTCGATAATTTTAAAGAAATGGTAGTTACTGGTAAATACAATAAATTGATCAATGCCGATTGATCAATTTCAGTTTCTCATTTATAGCACAATGTATCTATTAAGCTTATTAGTGAATCTTCTAAGGATATACAGAATATATGTGCTAATGCACTTTTGTTCATGATAGTACATTTCCCTGCCATAGATAGATCCGAACAGAGATACTTCACGCTTATACCTATATATCGTAGTGAATTTTGAGAAGGTGCCGTTTTTTTATTTTACAGAGTTGGCAACCCTATTCATACATCAACACACTCAGGTGCGTAAAAGAAAAAACTACATTCCAAATCATCCGTCTTGGTTGTTACGCAATGCACGACGGACACAATATACTTCCACATGAGACGAAACAATGCTTATAAATGTCATACGTTCTGGAAAGCAACCTTGAAACCCGCCAGATGTAGGAACAGCATGTTAGCTGGGAGGGGTCCAAAGTATTTGAGGGAGGTTCAATACGTCTATGTAATATCGAACCTGTCTTATACTGCACCCGAAAAGACCATAAGTAATTCTTAATTACTGTCACTTATATTTTTAGAGAAAATGATAGAACGATTATTTTTATAAGAAAAGAAAGAGTATGTGATGAGGCGTAAAATAAAATATTTAGAATATATCAATAATTTCTCTGTTAAACAACTATAGTTCGTTAGGACAGTCTACAAATGTTAGTCTAGTTTCGAAATTTTTGGGAGATCTGGACCCGGTGCCCGCCCCCCGGTGGCTACGCCCCTGAGCATTGATAACTAGTCCCAAATTCAATGTGGTGTTCCCCATCATACAGTTTTATGTGGAAATTATCAACAGTATAAAATATACTTATTTTATAAAAGAAATATGTATATACTAAAATACTATCCACAGAGCGGGGGGGGGGTTGGATTCTACATATTGACTTATTAATACTTGGTTCACAAATTACTGTATAAGAAGCCTTCATTATCTATATATGCAAGAATTAACTTGTAAATGCGGGTCTACTTTCATATGTCTTCTGCTCTACTACATATTTTCTTTCTTATTTTATAATTCTGCAATCACTTTTTTTTTTAATTGTCATTATATTGATTTGCTTCAGTATAGTCCCGTAATTTAAAAATATGAATGCATAAAAACAAATTGCATTTGTTAACTGCTAGTGAAATAAAATTCAGAAATCTTATTTAGCGCGAAAAAGCTTCTCATTCACTGGAAACCATGCTGTGTTGCAGAAGTACTGCAACGACCAGAGCCTTTAACTTCTGAGATAGGGGAAAGGAGACTTAACATTCGCTCCAATTGCCGCGCTGAAGGAATCTGGTCGTTGCATGCTCGCTGCAACACAATGTAAATTAGAGACTCCGTAAAGGATTATTTTTCGCTTTTTAAAACGGATTTACGAAACGGACAGTTATAGAAGTAAAAAATATGTTATTTAAAGTATATATGGGAGTATTAGAAAGTACGTTTTCTGTTCTTTACTACAATTGCTAAAATATTTTTTTCTTGAATACTTTGGTCGTTGCGCAACGCTGCAACACTAACACTAGCCGCCACTGCTTCCCATACGCACTTCTGGCAAGCCACCTAAAGGCCTATATCATTAAAAGTAGATCTTGATATTATTTGTATGTATGCGGCAATTACAGTCTGAGCTGGAGGTCTTTCTATGTGACAAAACTACTTTCATTAAATCCAAAGATTGTTAGAGCGACAAAAATCATAAAATACAAAATATTTTATTATTCCTCTGTTAGTGAACCAATCGAGACAAAACTTTCAGCATATATTTATCACATTACAGGAAATGTATGTAATTTTTCTTTCTCCCCTAGAACCCAGCGTTGCCATATAACAATAGCAAAAAATCGGTAAAAGGGAAAATTTTGAGGGAAATTTTCAAAATTTCCCTCCTTTACTTCCCTCTTGTGTGTATTACTGACAAGTGAATAACGTCACCTAAAAGCCTATACTATTGCAAATCGAACGAGGTATAACTGATAACTTTGCGACAATTACAGCTTGAGCTAGATGTATTTAAGAAAAATGTAGTGAATACGAAAGGAATATTCAAGATGGCGGCCATTGCGCAATAATGACCATGATTCAGAACATGTGACCAATTATTTTTTAAACACTAAAGATAGTAGAACTCGGTAAAACAAACAAACCTTCTGGCTCTCAAACTCCCAACAGGACTTTCCTAGCTGCTGGATTACCCCGTGCTTGGACATTCAGCTGAACTTTCAGGTGTGAAGTTGCCCACAAAATTAGATGTAATGAAGCATTATTTTCAATTGGTAGAGCTGGAAAAGTGTGAGAAAGGGCATGATCCATCTGTAAAGAAGTTGATGAGAGACGTTGCTCAATGTGTAAAATCTGTTTAGGGCAAAGCTTCCATCCCTACTTTGTCGTTAGAACGTGTAGTTCAGTTTCTACTTGCTTTGCACGGAAAGTATATAAGAAGTTTGTTAAATCTGAGAAGAAAACGAAAGCTTCTGCTAGCTTCCAGAAAAACTGGATATATTTAAACAAGATTACACGAAGTCTTTTGATATATGTTCCTGAACTTTCCATGTGCTTATGTGAGTTAAGAAAGAAAATACCTAGGAAGGAGTGGACATTTCTGCAAGATCAGAGAACAACACAAGTAGCCAGAATAGAGGGAGTTGACTACGAGGAGACTTTAAAACTAATCATACTCACTAAAAGTAAATCACGAGAGACCACCTGCCAACAGTCTGCTTACACATCACAAACGAGTATTTCTAATGAACACCAGACATCATCTTCTGATGGTGATGAGTTAGGTGTTGATTATTAATTTGCAAAACAACAGAATATTAGAGAGAAAAGAAGCAAGTAGCAACGACATGTCCTTAGACTTCTTGGTATGCTGGCAGACCGATTTCGAACATCTGATCGTGGAACTGCTTTTGATAGCAACAGCTACATTGCAATCTTTTGGAATAATTGATCCACAAAATGCTGGCTATATGACAGACTACCCAAAAGCCCGGCGAGAAAAGTAAAATATAGGACAAAAGGAAGTGCTAATGGCCAAAGGAAAGGATCTTAGAGACTTGTACCTTGATGGTCTTAAAGATCAAACTCTATGCAGGAAAGAGACTGGAGGTCGTTGATTTTTCAGTAAAGAGATACGCTATTTGTAAAGATGGAGCTAAACACGTGTGGTTAATGAGAACTTCTTCAAGGTACATATCACAAAAGGAACGGCAATTGATTCAAGAAGTGCATAATCCAAAATAACTGCTATTTCGCACACCCGGAGAATTTATATTGCCTTCTATGGTTGACGATGAAAGACTTCACGTCAGAAAAGAGGCATAGAGAAAGATAGTCAACGTAATGGGAAAAGCTAGGAATGAGAAGAGTAGATAATATGACAGTAGTATCAGTAGGAAGACGAAACGAGGAAGACCAGCTCAATTTCAATGCAAATGATTATACAGACCTTATTAATTGGGAATCAGTTGAAGTGAAGCATCCTCCAGCGTTGTCTTGTTTTCCAACAAAGAACTTGAAATCTACAATAATAACCGTGAACATCCAGTCATAAAAAGAGCTTTAAAATATTCCTGTCACATTACGAGTACATAACGCTGCGTGAAACTTGTAACAGAAGCATCTGCAGCAGTTTGTGGCAGTAATGGTTTTATCAGACTTAAACTAAAAATACCGATTTGTAAACACAAAATAGAAACAAAGGCAAACTATGCTCTGCAAATAGCCAAAGATCTAAATTTGAACATACGTGTATCAATGGTACGATGAGCATGGTAGGGACCTGACCGGCACCCACGTCCTCGTCGTGGGTCCTGGCTCGTTTCGCTGAAACAAGCAGAGAGGTGCAGAAAAAATATGTATTTTGTATTAAGTAGATTGTTATTTTGATCAAATTGACTAGTGTGAGATCCAAAATGCGCATAAATCATGCAGAAAACATTTCTTAAATTTTATATATTACTTAAGAAATGTAGATTATACTTTTGTTCATTTACCGTAGAAAGGCAAAAGAGTGATGTGTACGGCGGGTTTGCATACCCTATAAAGACACAAAATCTTTTTTGGAGATGCGCCACCCGAAGATATTCGATTTCAGCGACGAAATTTTTACAGTATTTTATCAACATCAATTGACAACTTTTCCGCACTATTGCGTTTTCGATATATAAAAAAGTTATTTTTCGCTCCGCCCTAGTGTACAGGGGATTACCTATGTAATGAATTCATAACTACACAGTTCTTATGTTCCTAATTCCTAATCCGAATTCTCAACCTAATCTTTTACCTCAGCTTAATTTCCAGTTTGCATAACCTTTTTCAATCACAAGGAAGGAAACCTGCCACTTGTCCCACTGGTTGAGTGTTCCAGCTCCTAGCTACGATACACTGCTACTATTTTTTTTAAAAAAAGAAACAAGTCATAATTTAACATGTCCAGAAATGTCCTGAACAAAGTTGTCCGAACTTATGAGGTCGGCGCTCATGAGCTCGGAACTCATGCTTACTAGACGTTAGCCTCACAAAGTGAGCGTGAGTTCCAAATCATGATGTGAGTGTGAAGTCGAGTGAGCGTGATGTCAAGATGATGCTGTGAGTGTGAGGTCGAGTGAGCGTGATGTTGAAAAGATGTTGTGAGCGTGAGATCAACTGAGCTTGATGTTGAGATGATGATGTGAGCGTGATGTCGAGTATGAGCGTGAGTTTGACTGAAGTTAGCCCAAAGTAGGCACTTTTGGTCCTGAAGTGTTCTATCAGGGAACAACAGATATCTAAAATGCTTTCTAACAGTGGTTAATAGGAACTGAGAGTCCAGTGGCTATACGGGCAGAAACAACTTTTAAATATGAACATGATAGTGTATGTATAAAATGTCCTAACACTGTTTGAAAGTAGTTTCTGTGCCCTTATACTCATTGGATATATCTGAAGTTCAAAGCTATATTTTGAACATTCTTAGGACAGTGTGTATAGATCAGTGCTACAAGACACTCTAGGCACATTTTGTTCACTAATAGACCACTTCAGAACATATTTGGAAATGTTCAGCAATGATTCGTTTCTTTAAAAATTTCCAAATACTTTTTTTTTTTTTTTTTTTTTCAGTGTAGAGTAAGTGGACTACAAACATATTACTTTTGGGGGACATATTGCGAAAAGTTAGAGCAGGGTGCGAAATCTTTGGGGATTCCCCCATTTAATATGTTCGAAATAAAATTCCTTTCCACCAATAAGTGACCCCGCGTAGCATAGTCGCTAACGCACACGCCTTCGGTGCGAGCGGTCCCAGGTTTGATTCCCGGCGGGGTCACTCGGTCGAAAAAGTGTAACACGTTTTTTCAGGCCAGCCACCCTGACTGAGGTTTTCCTAGGTTTTCCTCATTCACATCAGGCAAATTCCGGGGTGGTACCTCAGTTATAGGTTCCAGGCCGCTTCCTTCCTTTCCCAATCCTTTCTTCCTTCCCTTTCCCCGGATTGTGTGCTCGCCGAGGGACGTCATCCCTCAAATCTTGAAGGGCTAGATGGCCTTAGATGCTGAAAGCCCAGAAATCTAAATCCTACATCCCTAAATCCCCTAAATGTTTTCCACCAACAAGATAGTGGGATGAATAAAGGGATAGTATTGCCAGAAGTTGGCAAATTGATTTCAGTAATTTATATCATTAACATGTGTTTCATACGTAATTAACAGGTGAAGTAATGATATGAAAGATACAGAAAACAACTTGAGTTAATTATGATCTGGCAACCTTGTATTTGTAATTGCACATAATTTAACTCTTTACGAACGGCTGTCAGTCATTCTTCAGAGATAAAAAAATTGACGCCCTAAAATTCATCTAAGGCTATGATGTCCTAAAAGTAATCTAAGCCTATGACGCCTCAAAAGTCATCTAAGCCTGGGATGCCCTAAAATTCATCTAAGCCTATGATGCCCCAAAAGTCATCTAAGCCCATGACAAATTAAACGAAAATGAGGCTTAAAATATGCTCTCCATCCGGATGTTGTATTCATATCAGCTCAGCGGCATTAATGCGAAATTTCACAGCGTGCCCAGTACTGCAAAATGATATCTAATACTCGAATCTAATACTCGAAATAATATCTAATATTCAAATATGAATTTCTTTGATTTCTTCATCAATACATCATATCTTGAACATTTCAAATATAGGTTGGCGCGGAGCAGACTGACACATTTCAAATAACACATAAATATAAATAACTTAACAATAGTATAATGGTTAGGTTGATGTAATTATTTAAATAAGTTTACATCTGAATTGCTAATTACCATGTCACGTGGGAGAGAACGGGGATTTTTATTATTACTACTAGTAAATAGATAAATAATGACGCTAGGAATCTAGTCTATTATTTTATTTACAGTAAACGTGAATTGAATTATAAAGATGAGCTTAGTTGGCCCTCACAACTAATTTAATTTTTACATAAAAGTACGACGCGAATGTCGGCATAATATCTTGGCCCAACAAGCTCATTAAACATGTATAGTTATTTGCAATGAAATGCTTACATTACTCCCGTCCATTATCTTGATAATAACATGAGTTCAAACCATTAAATCAAATAGTTTTGGACAAAAACCTGAGTCAATTTCATATGCAAATTTAGATATAGTAACATGTCAAATTACAAGTCCTGGCACATTGGCCTAAGGTGCGTGAGGAATATGATTATGATATATGCTACCTCTGGTAATAATTTTATGTATATTAAGAAACAAATAAAGAATAATTCCAACTTACATGTTTCCAAGTATAACATCCAATAATTGCATGGAAAGACGGACAAAGTCTACGCGAGTACCGAGTACGGATAACGCGACTAGTATACTTCGTCCGAGAACGATCAACTGACTGACTGACCGACTGACCACTAGTAAATTTTTACTAGTGTTTTTATACACAACTAGCAGCGTTCACCCCGCTTCGCTGCGGTCACCCCGGAACGCAATAAACTTTGTTACTTAGATAATTTTTACTTTTTCGCTTTCAAGTGATATGATAAAAACCATAGAAGATTGCACTAATGTTAACATTATATCGCCTGTCATTTATGTTAACCCGCCCCGCTTCGCTGCGGTCACCCCAACCCGCCCCGCTTCGCTGCGGTCATCCCGGAACGCAATAAACTTTGTTACTTAGATAATTTTTACTTTTTCGCTTTCAAGTGATTTATAGCGCCTGTCAGTTATGTTAACCCGCCGAGTCACAGGGTCATGCGGGTTGCATATAAATACGTTTATTTTTATACCTATGATGAACTAATAACAAAGGATTTGTACGTATGGACACCTGAATGGTCAATTATCTCAAGACACTGGTAATTGAAAATTAAAGTGATATGATAAAAACCATCTAGGGTCCACATCCTAACAACCCCCCAAAAATGAAAGAAATCGGTTCAGCCGTATTAGCGTGATGAGCGGACAAAGGATTTTTTGTACGTATTGACACCTGATTGGTCAATTATCTCAAGACACTGGTAATTGAAAATTAAAGTGATATGATAAAAACCATCTAGGGTCCAAATCCTAACAACCCCCCAAAAATGAAAGAAATCGGTTCAGCCGTATTAGCGTGATGAGCGGACAAAGGATTTTGTGCGTTCTCTTTTATATATATAGATTTGTTTTTCCCTTCTATCATCCTGTTCTCTATTTCTGGTCTTTCTTAACCACAAAATTGTTATTTCTCTGTGACGTCAATCAGGAAGTCCTTGTTTATCTCGTCACAGGTCCACCTTTCTATGGTCAGAAATAGTTGTTGCTTTCCCTTTCACTTCACTTTGTTTGTTCAAATAAGAGGATTATTTCCGTGAATCAACTTTCTAGGTATATTTTAAATCAATTGTTTTAATAAACAATAAAAAAATTTCATCCTAGTCTCTATTCACGTCACACTCCTCCACTTAAAAAACATACTACTGAGTGATCCTGAAATGGACACCAATAATTAATTTCAGACTAGTCTTTTTGGAACACCCTGTATATTGAAACACTGGTAAACACTTGTAATAAACACAGATGGAGGGAAGCACAAAAGGCAAGAGGGAAGTGAAGAGTGAACGTCACAGCATATGGGTAAGATGCCAGACAGAGAACACAAAAGAATAGAAGTGAAAGATTGTGTGTCATTAATGGTACCAAGTTACATAACACACAAAATTACACAAATTAGAATTAGACCAATGGTATGTAATAGGATGCATACTTAACCAACTAGTGTAAAATGAAGCATATAAACCTGAAGTAATTACATAACATTATTATCGGAAACTTGGAAACACTTGTAAACCTTAAATCTGTTGGAATTGAAACATATATTATAACAATTGTTATAAACCAAGAGGTAAATATCAGTATGTTGTGTGTATTTTAGAATGACATAACATATATACATTGATACCTAAATAAAATAATACTTAAAACTATGAAATTAAATAGTAATAATACATAGGGTATATGTATATATAAGATACTATATATAATGTTGGAAATTATGGCACTCACAACTAATTTAATTTTTACATAAAAGCACGACGCGAATGTCGGCATAATATCTTGGCCCAACAAGCTCATTAAACATGTATAGTTATTTGCAATGAAATGCTTACATTACTTCCGTCCATTATCTTGATAATAACATGAGTTCAAACCATTAAATCAAATAGTTTTGGACAAAAACCTGAGTTAATTTCATATGCAAATTTAGATATAGTAACATGTCAAATTACAAGTCCTGGCACATTAGCCTACTAGTAATTTTAAATGTCATACTAGTTTATTTATTTATTTATTTATTTAAATCAACGCTTTTGGACACGCAAAACACATTTTATAAACGCACACTTGATATATTTCCCCTTCAACATCTGTACTAAAACGGTTTAAGTGCTGTTTTATTTTTTTACAGTGTACTTATAAACAATCAAACTCATAAATCAGGAAAGTTTTATTGACATCCCCTCCTGCAAATTGAAAGTATAACTGTTTAACATTATCTTCGTTACCTAAATAGCTGAGAATGAAACTAAGGTTGGCAACGCTGTTCAAATCTCGCATGCCAAGTGTTTAGTTCAACTCCAGCCAACAACACGTGATCTGCTTTCTTTCTTTCCTTCTTCTTTCTTTCTTTCTTTTTTAAAGGAAACAACGGGATCGACTCACATGTCAGAAGCAAATGTCCAAATGTTTTGGTTCAAGAATATTGATATTGGTAAGAAATATTAACACATGCTCCATTCGTATATGAAACAGAACAAAACAAAACAAAACAAACAAACAAAAAAAAACTATTGCTCGCGTTGTCTTATTTTGCTTCAAACAGAATGTCAGAATTTTTGTTTCTCTCTCTTCTTTTCTCTCTTATATATAATATGATTTCTTAAAGCAGGTGTGCCCACGAAGGTGGATCAAGACGCAAAATATATCGCTGGAAATTTTATGAGGTAGTTGGTGTGCTGTAGTTGAACAGCCTGGAATGTTAAACTCATAATCATGAGGCAAGATCTTGAGGAGCATGGGCATTTTAAACTATCCTGGATGTTTTCTGTTGGTTTCCCTGCTGAATTTGAACAAATTAAAATATTAAAATTTGGAATTATATTTCTGGGCATTTGGCACGGCCGGCGCTAGAAGTTTTGCTGCCCTGGGCGGTACTTTCACATGCCGCCCCTTTATTATTTTCTTTCTCAAATTTTGCCGCCCCTGCATTCTTTTCTTTTGAAAATTTTGCCGCCCATCAGATTTGCCGCTCTGGGCAGTGGCACGGCTCGACCCCCCTTGCGCCGGCCCTGGCATTTGGCATCTAAGCCCGTCACGTATGATGGATGACGTTTCTTGGCGATCACACTACTCGGGGAAGCGGGGAATGGGAAATGAAGGAAGCGGCCTGGGACCTTTTATGCCAGATACTATTCCTGAAATGGCCTGGTAGGAATGAGGGAAAACCTACCCAGGATGGCTTGCCGGAAAAGACTTTTACATCTCACAGACTGAGTATCCCCATCTGGAATCGAATCGAACTTGGAACCGCTCGCATAAGGACGAGAGCGTTAACAATTATGCTACACCGGGCCACTAGATAAAATATGAGTTAAAACAATTAAATTGAAGAGGAAATAAATGAAAAAAATTGTGAATATCAAGTTCCTTAAATACTTCAGTGGTCTCATCTCTGGTGCGTGGCCCGAATTTCGAATGGGCACAACCGGTTTTTTTTAAATAAAAACTGGAAATCGATTTGTAAAAAACGAAACCAATTTTTAAGAGAAAACTAAAACCGGTTTTGATAGAAAACCGAACCGGTTTTTAAATACAATTTCGTTTTTTCCTAAAAACCGAAAACCCGGTTTTTGTGCCCACCATTAGTCAATAAATATGCACTTGAATGTGGAATTATCACATAAAAGAAAGAACTGCGAGCTGTTAGGGAATAAATGCATTTCTTGTTGCAGCGTTCAAATATACAACGCCACTTGAAATAGAAATAAAACAGCAACCCAAGGATAGAATTATTCAGAATGATGTTAATAATTTACATCTATAAAAGTACCAGAAGTTGAATCGTGCATCTGTGACGCAAACTGTTGAATCAAGTTGCTATACGTGAAAATTTAGAAAAAATAATAAATATGGTAACGTGTAATTAAAATTTAAAATGATCAAAGCGTTCTTCATGCATTAGTGTTATGTGTATCTATAGTATTTGGTAAGTTTTATACTGTTTTAGTGACTGATAACCTGCTTTTCCATATACTCAATAAATGTTCGTTAATATTACTACATATTTTAAAGCTCCTTAAAAGTCGTATTTGCTACGTTAAATGTTTAAGCGTTGTACAAGTACAAGGTATTAAAAATTCCCAGCTATTAGTATTTGCACAAAAATATGATTTTGCAATCAACCAGTGACTATACTTTCATTGCATCCAGTGACACAAACCTCACCTGTACCGTAAAACCCTTTCAAAGAACCCTATACCGTTACAAGTAGTTCAACGTTCCAACCTCAATTTGGTAATACGTAAATTATTATAATAATTGCATCTCATTTTGGGATGCAATATTTCGTTTGCATAGCACCCCATTTGTATGACTCTGTGTCGCAAACTGACTGAATATTATACACAAGCGAGTGAAGTAAAGTACATACATTCAATATGTATATATGGCGAATATTGGGAAAATGGAAGAACAATAGCTGAAAAGAGGAAGAATAATAGGGTTGTTCTATTTATTTTTTGAGCGAGATATTGTATTCCGAAAAGTTTGATAGTAGGTATAGTGGAAAGGAAAACTGTATAAAAATAAAAATTAGAAAAAAATCTAGAAGACTTACAGTGCATATTTCCACTTTGTGGGAAAAATTACCTGCAGTAATGGGGTGAATAGTTACGATGACGATGATGATGATGACATTTGAGATCCTTTTCTCAGAAGATAAAAAAAGAAGTTTCAGAGAGCAGAAGCAAATTCTATACAAACGAGTAAAATACTTTGTCAAAAGAAGGAAGTACGTTTAGCATAGCTAAGCATGGTATGACAAAAAGAGACGACACAGCTCTAAAGAGTAAGGAGCGGTTTGGTCTACAAGACGACAGCACTACACTAGAGGCTACCTAACGAAGACGGATGATATATCACTCACTCAACTTACTCTTTGTACAATTCAAGAGTGGGCGAGAGAGTTGCTAGAGAGGGGGACACGTGCGAGTGGACTGCCTACTCCAAAGAGATGGGTTTGACAGAGCACGTTCACCAGCTCTCACACACAATTGTTGAAGGCGAAGGGAAGGAAGGTATTGAGTTTTTCATATATATTCAGGGACGGGGAGAACTTTTGAACTGGGGAGCTCAGCTACTCAGAACCATTTTACATATAGGTTTTCTTCTATTTGACACTAAAAGCATTCAAGGCGAAAGCTCCTTTTCATTTTTGCAACTCAGACCCCACTTTCAAGATTTTTTTTAAATTCGCACTTGATATATCATAAATCTAGGTTATGGAAATAAGTGAAAAGCCCTTTTCAAAAGATACACATAAATTCAACTAATCCGATGGTAGCAGACCAAGTTGTTCCAAATTGTCGCAATCGTCGGATTATTGAAAGGTTGTCCTTAGAAAAAACACATTGCAGTATCTTAAACTGTACTTATATGTAAGCCTATTACTATGAAGTTTATTACAAAATAACAAATAAAGCATGAAAACTCACTACTGCAGTCCTATCCATAGATCTAGTGGCTAGAGCGAGTGCCTTTGGTACACGGGGTCTTGGGTTCGAATCTGGGTGTGAGAACATTCAGTACATTAGGATGATTAAGATTCTATCTTAAACTTTAAGTCCACGTCTCACACAGCCCCAGTGCTGGAATAGGACGCTAAATTTCAACAAACAATAAATTTTCATATTATTGTTTTAAAAAGGCGAAAGTAAAGGTGTGCCACCATTCCGAACAAGCCATGAAGGCCCAAAGGCTATGCAAATGTAAAGCTCGACACTTTAATTAAAATTACAGACATACAAATGTAAAAGTGCGCCTTTCCCGGTTTCAAGTTAGCGTGGAAAGAGGTGTTCACTCTATTAAACTGACCAAATGGAAGCATGTGATCTTCTTTAGGGGGTTGCCACGTTAGAAGAACTTGTAGCTGTCATTAAAAAAAAATCTTGAAACCCTACCAAATCTTACACCACGTTTCCACTTTACATGAATCTTGTAGCTGTCATAAAAAAGACCTTGCTACCCGATCTTTCTATCTACTGTTTAGATTTTACAACTTCTTGTAAGCAAGAAAGGTATCACCGCCCATGCAGCACTGCAGTCTAGTGGACAAACAATTAACCTCCTCATTAAAAACGTGTATTTTGGCGCACTCCCCCTCCCTGTCCAAAATAATCCGTTGTTTCGGAAGCGGCGAAACTGGTTTTTCCTTTATGTCAGCGGGAGGGCGATAGCAGGTAGCAAGCAAGACGTCTCAGAAAGTTGGACACTGTTCGACTCCTTGCAAGATGGAAAAAAATGTTTTATGACTCTTTCAAGACTATGTGTACACGGTGAAATATAATAGGGTTTCAAGACCTTTTTTTATGACAGCTACAAGTTCTTCTAACGTGACAACGTGGCTTTACCATGTACACATAGTCTTGAAAGGGTCATAAAACATGTTTTCCATTTTGCAAGGAGTTGAACAGTGTGCAACTTCCTGGGACGTCTTGCTTGCTACCTGCTATCGCCCTCCAGCTGACATAAAGGAAAAACCAGTTTCGCCGCTTCCAAAATAACGTATTTTTTTGGACAGGAAGGGGGAATGCGCCAAAATACACATTTTTAATGGAGGTTCACTGTTTGTCCACTAGAGTACGGTGCTGCATAGGTGGAAATACCTTTCTTGCTTTCAAGAAGTTGTAATATATACACAGTAAATAGAAAGATTGGGTTTCAAGATTTTTTATGACAGCTACAAGTTCTTGTAAAGCGACAAGGCCTTAGGCCACATTGTCACGTTAAATGAATCTTGTAGCTGGCATAAAAAAAAAACTTGCAACCCGATCTTTCTATTTACGCTTTACATGTTACAACCTCTTGAAAGCAAGAAAGGTATCTCCACACATGCAGCACTGCACTCTAGTGGACAAACAGTGAATCTCATTAAAAACGTGTATTTTGGCGCACTTCCCCTCCCTGTCCAAAAGAATCCGTTGTTTCGGAAGCGGCGAAACTGGTTTTTCCTTTATGTCAGCGGGAGGGCGATAGCAGGTAGCAAGCAAGACGTCCCAGAATGTTGCACACTGTTTTATGACCCTTTCAACACTATGTGTACATGGTGAAATGTGGTAGGGTTTCAAGACCTTTTTTTTTTTTTTACGACAGGTACAAGTTCTTCTAACGTGGCAACCCATCGTAAGGTTCTAGGCTAACAACTATGCTTTTGTGAGCATGGTGATAAAAGGAAGACAGCCCCTTCACCATGATAGGGTACTGAAGGCCGATCACCGCAAAACATTGAAGAGACAGCAGTAGAAAATAGTTGGAAGGATTAGTCGCTGACGACCTTTGGCATAAAAGGGCAAACGAGAACACGTTTCTGGAACACCTCATCTTCTATTGTATTTACATTAGCAGCATACGCCATACCCTGGTGAATCCCATTCAGCTCTAGGACCTGATTCTTGTCTTTGATTTTCCCTATAGCGCACTCCCAGGACAAAGTTGAATAATAATGGCGACAATGGATCTCCTTGTTTCAGGCTATTCCCGACGTGAAAGCTCGCGGACAAAAATTTTCCTACTCGGATTTTACTTTGGGATTCATTTAAACATCTTAATCTAACTAGCTTTTTCGGTATTCTAAATTATGTAAGAATGTTGTACAATGTTTCCCTCCTAACTAACGTAGGTTCAGTTACTACTACTAGTAATAATAATAATAATAATAATAATAATAATAATAATAATAATAATAATAATAATAATAATAATAATAATAATAATAATAATAAAGTACATCGAGCACAAAATAGTGATTACGAATTATTACAAGGGTTTCACTTCACTAATTGAACACTCGCCGGATGTGTAATCCTCTAATGAAATATATGGCCCATTTGTCAGGTGTGTAAATGCACTGAAGCAGAAGATAACATTTTATTTGATTTTAAATCTACAAATTTTGTAATTTTTTTAAAGTAAGCGGTTCATACACGAGAATACATTTTTTTAAACATCAAGTTTACAGAAAAGAAATCGCATTTTACCTATGAAAAATGTTGGTAAATAGTTAAATATAACACTAATAATAACAAAAAGAAAACTTTTATTCATTTGAAATTGTTTTTATCGAAGAAGGAAAAGTGAAAGATTGTTTTATATTTTCATGATTTTGATAAGCAGTAATATTAATGGCATTATTCAAGGACATTTATCATCAATAAAAAATAAAAATAAAGAAAAAGAGAGATCATTCTTTGTTAATTGTGCTAACGATATATTATGACTGCTTTTACTTTTGCTTCATTTCACTTAAGAACTTTTGAAAAGTAATCTCATTTTTCATATTTCTTTCGCTTCGAAGTCATGCTGGAGATGTTCCAGAAAATGATGGAATCTGTCGTTTCCCTGTTTCATAGAAATTATTGCGTTTTACATTATTAATGACTGCCGTAAATATCTCAGAAACACTTACCGCCAGGTTAGCTAACGATCATTAATCTTAACGGTTCGTTTGGTAATATTTAACGCCTCGTTAAGAGAATGGAATGTATCCCTGTTAGCCTCAACTTAAGACGTATCTGTTGATTTGTTTTGATATTTTTTGTTTATACAAGGTAAGCATAAAAACACATTGCATCTTCTGTACAATTCAGGATAATTTTAACGTTTGAAATCATGAAAAATATTTTAGATTATGCAATATTCACATACATATATGTGCTTCAGCTAGTGCGCTAGGTAGTCGAATTTATCCTGCTTGATATATAGGTAGAAATATGAACTATCAAAATTGCCAAGAATGTTGTAAGAGGAGGTAAGTTGTTTTAGAGGTAATGAATGGTGCTCCAGAATTTGCTATAGTTCTTACAGTGAAGAGTATTTAATTGTTGACAGAAGGTTTAAAATTTCTCTTTCTTCAATTTAATTATGTCAAATTTGATTTCCTTTCGAAGATTGTTGATTGTAGTCTTCAGAAATGGTGACCTGGTTTCATGATGTAAACGTTGAAGTCATCTCTTATGGTTGATTCTAGTGAAGATGTTCCTGGAAAGTCTTTCAATGTTGGGATGTGTATATAACCGTGTTTGGGATAAAGAGTTTGTTAGTCTTATGTATGGTCTTAGTAACCAGGTTAATGCTTTCTTTGATGGATGCCGGCGATTGGTTGATTTTCAATCCAGTGAAATGATATTGAATATGTCGAGTTCCCAATTAGTATCTTTAAAATTCTTGATTAGTCGAGGTTCAAGATCATTAGTGCGAATCTGAAGCGAGATGATAACTCCCAAATGCTCTTCTGTGGTAGAGGTGGTAGGTTGATGTTTCAAACTTCTTTGTTGCAGAAAATTTCGTCAGGCTTGTTAATCTGTTAATCTAAGGGAGTCGATAATTAAGGCACGTGAATGATGATGGAAGAATTAGTGTAATGTAGGGAGAAATGTGAGTATCCCGAGAAAACCCACGGATACCATGTTGTGCACCACAAACTTACTTAGCCGGGGATCGAACCAGGACTCCACACACCAAAGGTAAGCACTCTACCACTGAGCCATAGTGCCCTCTATACTACTTCAAGTTTGAGTATTAAATTTGCATAGTTTGAAAGTCTACCATAGTTTCGCACTACGAAACGAAATTCACTTGTTTTCACTTCGACCACTGTCCAATGATCCAGTGAAAAAGGTACTGATATACAAAATTATTTTCGTAACTTATCTTTAGTAAGAATTTATAGAATTCATAGACTACTTCAGTAGCTTATTCAGCGCTTACTGTCTACTGGCATTTGTTCATAACCACAACAGGGACCTCATTCGCAAAATTTGCGTATCGTAACTCAACAAGCTATTATAACTTGTATGCTGATAGACAAAACAGTAATACACAAGGATGGTGTGAGGTAAATTTCCTCTTTCCCGGAGCTATGGAATCCCCTTGGAGGGGAAGGGCATTTCTTCTATCATGTTCAATGTGGATTATCAGTAATTTTACAGTACTTTATACCACCCGTATATTGAAATCACCCTCGTGGAAGAACTTCTGAAATTATAGCTGGGAATATTGGAGACTCAACATAATTTGGAAGGAACTTGAGTTCACCTTACATTCTTGATTCTTCCTTTTTTGAATATAAATAATTGAAACACTGAAAGTTTAAGGAGATGAGCCCCAATCCTGGCTCCCCGTTCCTACAGACCTGAGATAGGCCTAACTAATTTTGGTAATATAGTTGAAAAGAAAAATATAATAATATCAACCTTTTACTTCTGCAACTATAATTATATAAAATCAAAAGTATTCGCTTTAATCAACCATTCCAATACATAAAGCAACACATACGTGCACACTGTACATGAAACAATGTTGTTAAGTGCATGAGTAATTTTGTTCGTGTGAATATTCCTCTATTGTCTGCCTCATGAAGTACATTAACTTAGTGGGAAACTTGTGTTATCATTTAATATTGTGTGGGAATCATACAGTATGGTTGAAAGAGAAGGAATAATTACCAAAAATGGTAATTTGATTTAAAGATGAACAAAGAAGACAGTAAAATGGTTTAGCCGGATTCAAGTTAAATAATATCAAAAGAAATTAACAGGCGCACAGTAAGTATATGAGGAACAAACTAATAAAAAACTGGTGATCTTTTCCAATTGTCTGCGTCGTCATTTCCGCTATAAGCAATGCAACTTCATCTCCCCCCTTGTTCTGAAGCGCGGTGGGTGGGTGTGCTAGGGGGACTGGGGGAGAAGAAAGGAGTAAAAGTCAGGTGTGCACTGATGCGTTGAGCAAGTTTTTACAGGTTATTTTCCCCTCCTCTTCTTACTATTCGTATTGCATGCAGAACATGGGACGGGTGTATCACTTAGTATGAGTGAATGTGTCAGTGTGAATAAAGTGGTAATTCCTCTGCGCAATGGTTTCAGGTGCTTTTTTTCAAAGTATTTTGGTTGAAGTGTGTATGAAAATGCTCCACGTGCAACTGTTGTCTTTGTGTTTGTGCAACTGTGTATTCGTCGATGATTATTTTTAGTTTTGTGTGCGTGTGTCTTCTTCTTCTTTTAAATCTTTGTTAAGTGATTTTTTTTTCAATGACGTTTTGGTGTACAAAGAAGAAAAGTTGAATTTCAAGCTCCTTTTTTTTTCTTTTCCTCTGCAAGAACATGGCTGGAAGTTACTTCACTCTGAATATTGGAAAACTAAAATGTAAATATTGCCTTTATATATTATATTTCTGTTTTTCTATATAAGTAAGGTTTAAACTTTGTATCAATGTTTACAGATACCCCAATGCAAGTTCCACGGGCATTCTGCTTATCACCAACGTTATTTTATACAGTACGCGTATAACGAGACACAGGGGCAGATCCAGGACGGACTTCTGGGAGAGGAGCAGTACTGTTACTTAGAGCTACTTTTAAGAGCTCCAAACTCTGGGATGGGTTTTATATATTTAAAATAAGAAAGTTTCCTCTTCTTGGCGGGGGTCGATCGCCCCCTCCCTGGATCCGCCCTTGACGAGAAGAAATATGAAGTAGGATCTATGTTGGAAAGACGGTATTTTGATAGAAAGTCTAGGTGTATAAGATTGGCTCTTGTTGCGTAATCGCTAACGCTCTCGCCTTCGGTGCGAGCGGTCCCGGGTTCGATTCCTGGTGGGGGCACTCGGTCGAAAAAAATGTTGGAAGCTTTTTCAGGCCAGACATCCTGAATGAGATTTTCCTGGGTTTTCCTCATTCCCACCAGGCAAATACCGGCATGGTACCTAATATATAGGCCCCAGGCGGCTTTCTTCCTTTCCTAATCCTTTCTTTCTTCCCTTTCCCCGGGTAGTGTGATCGCCGAAGGACGTCATCCCTCATATGTGACGGGCTAACATGGCCATAGATGCCGAAAGCTCAGAAATCTAAATCCTTACTCCTAAATCTTGTTGCGTAATCTGAACAGAAAATTAATACAATATTAAAAACAAAAATGATTGACGATATTAGAGAAACCAATTAGGAAATATGCTGGGAATGAACCAAATTATAGAAGAGAAATAACAATATTGAATGTAATTAAAAAGCGTAAAAGAAACTAATTGAGAGATTGTCTGAGAAAGATCCTATAGTAAGAGTAAACGTGAATTTCAGTTGCGGTGGAAGCGAAAAGAGGGAGGGGATGAAAATTGCTAATTCATAGACAATATATAGAGTTTTCAAGATCTTAGAATAGAACACACATTATAATATTTGATTGTTCGAAATTCTTTACTGATCGGTACTATAAATAAATTTGTCAGTTTCAGTTAATTCTTACCAGCACAACATGATGATACTAGAACAATATGATAGAATCTTAATCTGCAGGAATGTATGTTACGTAAATAGAGACAGAAATATAATTTTGAAATCATTGGAGAAATAACAACTCATCTTCGTCATAGATGTTCTACATGAGTGGTAGGTCGCTTACACAAAGATAATATTCCATGCATCACGGTTCTCACGTAACTAGGGATGGCCACAAAGTTCCGGTTCCGGCGGAACCGGTTCCGCGAGGAACCGGTTCTCGGAGATCCGGTTTTCAGAACCGGTTCTGGAACCGGTTCCGGACCTGGATCCGAAAACCCGGTTCCAGAACCGGATCTTAGGAACCGGTTCCAGACCTGGATCTGAAAATCCGGTTCCAGAACCGGATCTTAAGAACCGGTTCCAGATCTGGATCTGAAAACCCGGTTCCAGACTTGGATCTGAAAGCCCCCAAAGACCCGTAAAGGAAGCACAAAGTTCACCTTCAAAAATAATGCAAAGAGGACCATGCACTTGTGCCTTCCCCGCCCAGACCCGCTTGTGTCCCCCCCCCCCCAAATTTTGGTCCACCAGTGGATGTTTAGCCAAATGAGTTTGCCAGTTTGCCTGTTTAGCCAATGAGTTTGCCAGTTACCCACTTTATTTAGCCAAATGAGACAAGCTGCCGCTCCCGCCGCCTGGGCGCCTGCCTTGTCGCTTCCACCATTTCATCTAGCATACTGTTCACAGCTTGCCAGCAGCTCGCGTTTAGCGTAGGAATGGTAACAAAGTTTCGGTTCCAGACCTGGATCCGAAGAACCGGTTCCAGACCTGGATCCGAAGAACCGGTTCTAGACCTGGACCCGAAGAACCGGTTCTAGACCTGGATCCGAAGAACCGGTTCTAGACCTGGATCCGAAGAACCGGTTCTAGACCTGGATCCGAAGAACCGGTTCTTGACCTGGATCCGAAGAACCGGTTCCAGACCTGGATCCTAAAAACCGGTTCCGGAACCGGATCTTCAAGAACCGGATCCGTTCAGACCCGAAAACCGGTTCCACCAGGAACCGGTTCTGGCCATCTCTACACGTAACCCCTTTGTCATTGCCTACTTTTACAATTAATTATATAGCTCAAAGAATTAAGTTTCTACATCTCCTTTATATGTAGACCCTAATAAACAGGGCCCGGATTTTGTTGACAAGTCAACTTTTCTCTGTTACGCATAAGACAAGGCAAATTCTAATAAAAACGTTATCTATCAATTCTAGGTTCTAAAAATATATTTTTTTAGGGTCAACTTTTGGTCACTTTTTGCCGTTTTGAAGTTTCAGGTCATTTTTTAATATTTTAAGGTTAATTTTAGGTCACTTATGGGTCTTTTTATTCTTTTTCTTCTACATAAGGAAATCTTAAAATGAATACTGTTTACGGATGTGAAAAAGACGAAGTTGAATAATCTCTTTTCTTGCTTCCTGACTATTGGGGTGGAAAAACTACATTCGTAACAAGCTAATGAAAACAGCTGTAGCTGGTTAACGAAAGGTGGGGGTTGGTAGGTGGCCAAACAGATAGTTTTGGGTTATTGACCACAAAGAATGTGATCACGTGAATAACTAAAAATGGATTAGAAGGCGTACAAAGATTTTAAACAGGGTTTTTATCTATTATTCTCATGTAGTCTACACTTGCGAACTTTTATTGTTTAAGAGTGCTTCCTAGTTTCAACTCGGGAGTGAATTGACGGTTTCAGTACGTACAATGTCGTACAATGGACTGATCAACGAACATAAATGATCAATTGACTGCAACTAACTGAAACAAAACTTTTTGAATATGAGTGACAAACGTTAATTAAAATCCAATGGATATTTAAAAAATGTCAATGTTTTACGAAATAAACACTTTAGAAAACAAAAGTTTTAAGGTCAATTTCAAATATATATATAATTTTTGGAATAAACAACTTATTTCATCAGGAAAAAATATTATTATTGAAAAAATTGTTCCAGCATGATAAAAAAAACTATTTATTATTATTAGAATAATCAAATCGTTCCAGGAGGATTTAAAATAGTATCTGTTATTATTGAAATAAACAATTTGTTTCAGCAAGATAAAAAAAATGCCTATTATTATTGGAATGAACAATTTCTTCCAGCAGGATAGAAAAAACTGTCTATTATCATAAGAATAAACAATCTATTTCAGTAGGATAAAAAATATTTCAGCAGGATAAAAATCTATCTATTATTATTGGAATAAATAATTTGTTCCATCAAGATAAAGAACGATCTATTATTATTGGATTAAAGAATTTATTTCAGCAGAATAAAAAGATGTCTAGTATTATTATTGGAATAAACAATTTGTTATTCCAGCAGGATATAAACGATCTACAAAGAATACAAGTTTTAGTGCTATAAAAATTCGATTTCCTCGAAAGCTACGCATAGATATTTATCCACAAGTGTGTTATGTTGTTGAGCTCGATGTGATCTATCGATTGTATCAATCGATATGTCTTATCATTGGACAGTTTTATAGTTCTTATAAACACAAGGAGTAAAGTTTAAGAGTTATTCATAATTTTGGGCTATATCTTATTAACCACACAGTGTACTGTCTTGTTGATAATGTCACGATGAAAAGCTTGATTATAGTGGTCTTAAATGTAGTTTCGTCTTAGTAAATGGCGTGGTTATTATACAGCATCAATTCTTAGGTTTGAGAAAAAATAGTCGTTCTTAATTTTTCGAAAACGACGCATGAGGGTTTACACTTACCCATACAAGTTTGTTTAGCTTAGTGAGACCAATTGTTATATACCTCATGTTTAGAGTTTTTCGTTATACCCGGGTAATGCTATGTATTTCAAAGGTCAAATCTTAGTAACGAAACCGATTTTGATATCCCATCACATATGCTTTTTGATTTATTTTCTTGAGCACAATGATCTCAATAGTCTTCAAACGTTGTAACAACAATTTCGAACATCACTAATTGTTCCTCCCGAATTTTCAGCCCGTTGCATCATAAAAGAGCGACACATCAAAATAAGTGTGATTATCAAAGAATATATTAAATATTATTTTTCTGTCTTGCATCCATGAATGAAATTAGAGTGGTTGTAGTAACTAAGGCCTGTGACAAACCTCTTGGCATTTCAGCTAAACGAATAAAATGCAAGACCTGGTGGACGTTGCCAAGTGGTAAAGGGGTATGGCTATAGCTAAGCAGACAAACTACAGCGCGAAAAGGAGACAAGTGATAGACGTGGATGTGTACAAAATAAACGTGGCAATACCGTTAGCCTCTCAGCAGCATTTAAAGGGATCTTGGAGCACCGCCTTCAAATGCCAAGATGTTTGTCACGCCATTTATATTATGCGGTTAAACATACGCTTAAACACAAGTGTTAATGCTGAATTCTAAGCATGATTACGGATCATGTTCTATTTTGGCTTTTATGTTGCAAGTCAATTGCCACAATACTTTTGAATTGTCAAATTGCCTGCATAGTTTAACGCTGCTGCGGTTCTCAATCGTTATGTTGTGACACATTGGTGTGTCACGCAGCCCCATAGGGTGTGCAAGCGAAATATTTTAGAATTTTAATATCATGAAGAATTTAATAATAATTAGTTAAAATCAACTTTGAGACAGACTATACCAGTCAACGTCTCCAGCGGCAGGAATAATACCCAGTACTACATTCAGTCATAACATTATAAAAACTTATAGGGTTACACTATTATTATTACTATTACTATTATTATTATTAATAATAATAATATCATAAAAGTGTATCGCAATGTTCGGGATGTTCAGTAAAGTCTGTCACCAGTCAAAAAATGTTGAGAACCACTGGTTTAACGCCCGATAGCGCACGTAGCTAAATGTATTAACTTCAAAGTAGGCAAACAACAGCGTAGGTAGCAAGGATGTTATAAAATAGAGGATCTGCCCATACGTATCTTCAACATATGAACTCAATGAAGCCAAAAAAACAACCGAGCATCGTCTGAGCCTGCACCTCTGATTGGCTACTCTCGTTTCCACCATGATTGTTGGCTCGAAACATTGCAATCTTAGTGGCGCGAAGTGGGCAGAGTAGGTGTGGCGAAGCTGTGACGTATGGCTTCACAATTTTGTTGCATGGGCAGATCCTCTATTTCATAACATCCTTGGTAGGTAGCGACATCTATTACAATCAATGTTTATTATTAGGATATTTTCTTACGACTTTAATTTGTATCTTTAGGAACGTTCTGTATACAATAATTCTTTATTAAAATTATAAGCGCAAAATTCTGTATTTATCAGTATCCACAAGAACTCAAAACAATTTTATACTTCCAACAATATTCAGAACTTATGATATAATTTATTTTTCCTATTTGCCACTTCTGTTAGATATGTACTCTTCAAATATTGCCTTCTTTGGTAGTAGGTTTTATTATTTATCCTACTTGATATGCAACTGTACTTCACAGTAAAATCAACCGTGTTACATAAACATTAGGAATCCAATGAAGGAATTAGCTGTTTATAAATTCCACGAGTGTCAGAAGTCGGAAGAACGTGATCTAAATGTTGAATTACTTAACAAGAATATGCTGAGCGTGGGTTTTCTTTTCAAATAAATGACAGCTCGTCTGATGTTTACATAAGAAAATTTGAAAAGAAATTCAGCAGTGGTGTACGCAAGAGATATCTGGGTGTTAACCCCTATTCTTGGGCAAGGTATTACGCCAAAAAAAAAAAAAAAAAAAAAAAAAAAAAAAAATTACCGCATCAAAATATGTATGCAAACATCCGTAATGATAGAATCTTGGGAGCTTCCATCTTCCTTCCTTAACGAAAATACAGGGTGGCCCAAAAGTAGGTATACAATTCTGCACTGATTAAGTATAACATTCTAGCTTATAGGTTTATTTGCTTCGGCTGTTCCGAGCTTAAGATATAAGTGAAAAACCTTAAGAACAAATAATAAAGAAACTAAGTCTACCTGATGGATAACAATAAGAAATGATATAAAAAGTAATGAGTTGATCAATACGGGACTGTATACCTACTTTTGGGCCATCCTGTATTTGCTCTACTGTCGTGGAGAATTACAAAATAATATAAGTCTCAGTACAAAAGTTTAAGTGTAGTTTTCAGGAAATTCAAGAAAATGTTTATTATTATTATTATTATTATTATTATTATTATTATTATTATTATTATTATTATTATTATTATTATTATTATTATTATTATGCAAACTTAAAAATTGATGCTGTAGAACAAGCGCCCCCAGAATTGTATTCGTCCGATAAGAGCTGCTGAGCGAATTTGCTCAGGCAACCTGCCAAAGTTGACGAAAGAAGCATTGTCATATCAGTGTTTCCAGGTTAATACTTGTGACACCATATCGAGTAGTACAACTGGAACGGGCGCATAAGGCAAAACTATTACTATTATATTCGGAACTATGGATTTTAAATCTCTTCTGATAATTGAAGTATAAGTAGTAACATTGTAATACTTTACACAGTTTTCGCATTGTTTTCTTTAGATTTTGAAAGGAATTTTTGTTAAAACTCTCAAAGAATTTACTTTAAAAATTTCTCAGATGTGAAGTAAATAGTGTGCGTATTTTTTGTTTTCATCGCTTGATAGAAAGCCGAGTGGAAAGCCACCCTCTGTGACGCAACTAATGGGTGGACGGAAGTCACGCGTTCAATATCACAAACTCTGTACGTGTTGAGAAAATAAGCCAAGTCGGGAGACAGAATATTGTTTTTAAAAAATATTGTATGAAAATACAACATGGAGAATACACAATTAAGAGTGATTATCCTTTACGAGCTCAAATTAGGATATTCTCCACATATAGCCACGAAAAACATCAATAATGCGTTTGGGCCACGAGTGGTGCATAAACGCACTGTGCCATACTCCATTGGTTTCTGACGGTTTTTCTCTTAATCAACATTGAAAAATAAATCCAGCAGCCACTGACTAACAGCGTGTTCTGATTCTGCTAAGCTCCTCAGGAACACTATGTAAGTGAACCATGCTAGAAGTGTTTCTACACTTGAAGACTATATCACTGTCATTCTGTGGCTCTGCATAATTAATTAAGTGAAAAGAAAAATTGGACTCATGGGTGCCAAATCAGAACGTATGGAATAACCAAAAGGCTTTCCTGCGACAATAGTAAACGATCAGGGCAGTGGCTGATTCATGATCATCGTCCAGAACGATTTCCAAAACCACCTCTTCATCCATAGAAGGTGATATTGCTGGTATTGTGATCTGTGGCGAGGGTGATATATCATTTCTTTCTCCGTCCAGGGAAAATCATCACTGCGAATCATTACAGTGTTGAACCCCATGAAGTGCACCGCAAACTTATTTGCTGGTATAGAGCAATGGTCAACAGACATGATGTCCTCTGTCCTTCGAAGGGAAACCATCACTTCGGAGCATTACAGTGTTCAAACTACTCATGAAGTGCACAGCAAACTTGTCTGTTGGCATAGAGCAATAGTCAACAGACATTATGTTCCCCGTCCGCCGAGGAGAAACCATTACTGCGAATCATTACAATATTGAACGCCATGAAATAGACTGAAAACTTGTCTGCAGACATAAACCAATGGTCAACAGACATGATGTCCTCTGTCAATGTAGGGGAAATCATCACTACGGATTATTACAGCGTTCAACCCATAAAATGCACTTCAAACTTGTCTGCTGGCATGGAGCAATAGTCAACAGACATGATGTTTTCTGTCTGTCGAAAGGAAACCATCATTGGGGATCATTACATTGTTGAACTCCATGAAATGCACCGCAAACTTATTTGCTGGCATGGAGCAATGGTAAAGAGACATGATGTCTTCATGTTGCACGCCCACATGTCACTCAGGGACGGTGCCGATTCTCCATGATTTGCAGTCTTTAAAAAAAAAAAAAAAAAAAAAAAAAAAAACTTCTTAAGCCACCGTATTCTTCTCATGTCTCTCCCACCGATTTTCACTTTCTGCAATGCGAAATTTCATCACTTTGTCAGCCTGATGATTAGGCGATGTAACATGCGATTGAGTCATGAAATCCAAGCATTGACTGAACGATGAAAAAAGTGTTTGACTATCCCCGGAGACTAGGTTGACGACTTCAAACATTACATCCATGAAATTCCTTTTTCCCCCTCTTTGAAAGTGACAGACATCAGGCAGTCACTTTATCAAATCTCATTTCATCAAGTGCATTACTGGCTCTTTGACAGACATCAGGCAAGCACTTTATCAAGTCTCTACAAAGTACAGTTCTGGATCTTTGACAGACATAAAGCAGTCACTTTATCAAATCTCTGCAAAGTACATTACTTTCTCTAAAACTGTTAACTCAATGCTGTAAAGAAACATTTAACTGCAATTGAAGTCCCTCCAGATTTGCTGCACGGACTTCGTACAGAATATGATGCTAATTGGGATTTTTTAAATATATATAAATCTTTAATGCCCAGTTTTTATATCCTGTACGACAAAGAGGATGAATAATAAATGCAAGCCAATGCTAATGGAAGAATTTCTATGAGGAAGTAGGAGGAAATATCAGAAGTACGAGAAAACTATCCTGTCTATCACAAACTCAGATAGTCTGAGGTGGAATTTCGGTTCTTTGAACCCGCGTTCAATGTATCAATAAGCTACCACACTCTCCTTGCTGAGCAGAAATTGAGGCTTTACCAGTGATCCAACGTAATCCAAAATTACATTTTAACTAGCATAATTACAAACGATATATATATATTTTTTTAAAAAATCTTCAGAGTTGGTGTGAGTAACCCGACAAAAATGTATGATTGATGATGCATGTTTTGAATTGATGTCATGCAACAAAGCATACAAATACTAAATAAACAAACCGAAGCAAAGATCTTGTCAGAGAGGTTATTGATTCCGTGATATACGGAACAGATACTGGTATTATGAACGTTATAATTACCAATCTTAAACTCAGGGCACGTGCTTCATGTTTTAAAATTCCATCCATAACTGTAGAGAGTGCATTCTGTTGCTAGTACGTGATCGCTCTTTCTAAGCGACAATCATAATGCATTCCAATGTGCGTCGTTTCTGTATTAGAGTGCGTTGAGCGCAAAAATTCCAAATGAAAATATTGAATCTAAAATAAATAAAAGAAATAAAAAATAAGTGGCTTATACTTGATATCGTACAGTAGCTACAATAAAAATATAAATAGGTTATCTGGTCTATTTATTCTAAATCTGTATTTTACTACATGATCAATGTTCGTTAAATCAGTGGTGTTCTACAAGCTATCATAAACTTTCATTACAATCTAAAATCCTCATATATAACATTTGAAATATCTTCTTTACAATCTTGTGGGTCCAATACATATGTCATTTTCTTCTTCTAAGTTAAAGGCTTACTGTATGCAACATGGTATGAAATTAATTTATGCGCCGTCATATCATTCTCAAAGTAATGGGGCAGCTGAGAGAGCATTGCAATCTGTTAAGAAACTTTGGAGAATAAAATTTCTTCAATCGAACGGTCTTGTGAATAAAAGTACTGTATGTTTATGAGTTGGTTAAACCAAATTGTGTTTTCTGGCACACAAAGTCCAAACTGGCGATTAAATTACCGGCTGAAATACTGTTATCGTTTAAACCACATACTTGGTGTGTGATATTTAAAAATCTGAATAATGAGAAGAATAAATGTTCAGAATATATAGCAGAGACAGTTTGGGTGAGAAATCATCAGTCGGCAGTGTCCAAATTTATAAAAGGCTTATTGGAAAAGCAATTAGGTCAGAACATATATCAAGTATTGGTGAATAGAACAAGACATGTATATATCATGAACACTAAATCCGGAAATGTGAGGAGGAAAGAGGTTCGATTGGCGCAGAAGTCCTATTTTACAGACTTGAACTCAATACATAAATACGCATGCACGTAAATTTATGAATGAATAGGCTTGTGTTTATAATCAGGATTAGGAATATATAAAGATTTCGCCTAAATATATATGCAACCCGTAACTCTTAACTGTTTTGAGTTTTACATATTAGTGTTACGCGAAACACACACATTTTATGAATGAATGGGATATGGATAGATCACCGTTAAAGTCACCGTTACCCATTACGGATTAACTTCATTAAAGAACGAAGCCGAGATATTCTCTCCCTTTATCTACTGGAAACAAACATAATTTAAAGATTAGCTTTCGTGTGGAGTAACGAACGAAGAGATTAACATTACAATCTTATAATGCCCACTAGACTGATTAAAAAAAAAAGAAAGAAAAAACTTGAGATAAAATTTACATCTAATATAAATAAAATAAAGAGATTGTTCATGTGTTTGTCTGTCTGTGTGCGGCCTGGGGACCAGACGAGTGGACCGAGAGTTACGAAATTTGGGTCACGGGTACCTTGGTCTAGGCTTCAGACCAAGACGAAGCGTTTTTTTGTTTTTCAAAATTCGAACCAGGGAGTTTCATGGGCTGGGAGTTTACCAGGACATGTAGAAGTAGTAGAAAATGACCGATATTAGTATTAAATTCATAGTTTTCGTGGTCGCTGAGATTAATGATGAAACTCTGATCGTATTATCTTTCAAATTCACCCCATTCAGCTGCGGGCCGGGGTCACTGGGGGATACTAAGACATGTAAAAGTAATCCAAAATGGCCGATATTAGTGTCAAATCCATAGTTTTTGCGGTCGCTGAGATCAATGGTGACACTTCCATTAGCGATGACTTTCAACTTCAGCCACCATTGTATGCGAGCCGTGGGTCACTGGGGGCGGGGACAGAGACATGTAAAAATAATCCAAAATGACCGATATTAGTGTCAAATCCATTAGTGAAATAAGTGTTTATTCTTTTGTTGTTCAATTTGTTTACATAGATACATTTTATCTGACCAGTGCGAAGTAGGGGCATAACAGCTAGTATTATATATATAAAAAGGCGATCTTATGGAGTAAGTATAATAAAATTTTTTGTTACGACAGAACATACAAACATACAGTGAACGTGAAATATCAGTGTTTGCTGCAGCACTCATCTATTATGCATGGGATCCTTGGTTCGATCCCAGTTTGAGGCAAATAGGCTTGGTGTGAATAAACACTGTGTGCTTAAGTTTTCTCAGGGTTCTTCCCTTTCCTCCCATTTTCTTATTTTTTGCTATATTGCGTTCATTATCATCATCGTGTCCCTTAACATCATAACGTGAGACATTTAAAAAAAAATGAAATATAGATATCTTTGCGTTAATTACTTTTGCCATGCTTTCAAAATGTTAACTCCTTCTACCAGTAAAAGTAATTTGAACTGTAATATTGAAACTGCCAAAACGTTATATTTACTTTCTAACTTAAGAATCCACTAAACCAAAATAAAGGTTCAGTTTAGAATAATGTTCAAGATTTATTAATCAACAAGTAGATTAAACAAGTTATGTCCCTGATGAAATAAGAGGTATTCTTTTATTTAAGATTTTTTTTTAAATTTCTTTTATTTAATAGCTTTTCTTCAGCAAATTCCGTTCAATACTTCTTTATGAGCTTTATTAATTATATTTCAGTTGCCAAACATGCCCTACTTCTGATGAAATTAGCAAAACTGCTAAATATTTATAAAACGAACCTTAAACATAACTATCTTCTATCTGCAATCATTATCAACTAATTAATCTCAGCCTCAGACGTTTTCCAAATCAAGAGTTCACACGTCTTTTTCTTTTCATGGCAATGTTTACATTAGAACATATAGAAATGTAAACATACACAAGACCAGGCCCGCAACCACAGGGAAGCTAGGGGGGCCTGTCCCCCAACTTTTCGTGGTCTCTCCAAACCTTAACACAAAATGCTATTATTAACACAAAAAACACAATGTAGCTATTGATAAGAGAATGTTTAATGACTTGCACCCCCTCGAACATATCCATGGCCCCCCTAAACCTCTGTGGCTGGTTGCAGGGCTGCACAAGACTATGAATATAATCTGCCTGTTTGCAATAATCATCGAATTTTTTGGTTAAATAATTTTGAAAATATTTATTCCAATTAAAGAAATCGAATATTTAGAATATGAAAATACTAAGATGATATAAATTCACATAATTAAAAAAAAACTTTCCGAAATATATGTATTTGAATGAGTAACAAAATTGATCATTAGTATCACTACACCTACCTACAGTACATACAAGCTAGTCAAATCAAAACCTGACTTAACTAATTGAAATAAACGGAAAATTGGAAAGATTGAATTCACGAAATTCGCAACAAATTATGACGATATTATTAAAAAAAATTAACACCGTAGGAAAAATCGAAAAATGAGAATCTTACATATACAGTAAAAGAAAAAATGCACGGTGGCTCAGTGGTAGAGCGCTTATTTCTGGTGTGTGGGGTCCCTGGTTTGATCCCGGCCAAATAAGTTTGTGGCGGACAACATCGTGATAGTGGGATTTCTCGGGGTACTCCCGTTTCCCCCCATATTCTCATTCCACTAATTCTTCCATCATTCACTTTTCTTAATCATCCGTCTTTCTTAGCCGAAAGAGCATAATCATGGGATGTTAAATTGAAATATCTCAATTCATTTCTATGTATAAAGGACGTCTGGCATTCTAGGTGAGAATTGAAAAGAAGGAAGTTTCTCAACTCACTGGACGAAAGAACTGTGGTTATTATTATCATTATTATCGCGAGAAACTTTTGGTTGCCCATTTTAATGTCAAAATTCGAAATTTTATTGAACAGTATAGTTTAATATTGAAGTACAGAAAATGTTTTTTAAAAAAATCAATATTAACTAACTACGGCAAAGCGCTAAAATGTAGAAAAAATAAAAGTTCTTAAAACCAGAAAATAATAGCAATAAAGCGCTTAAAAGCAAAAAAAGAAAAATCGTAACTTACTTATTTTTTTTTTTTTTTTAAAGTCTGTGCTAAGCCAAATAAATTAATACCTAATATAAAATTAGTTCCGATGCTAATTAATTTTATGAGGCTTTGTAAGTTTCTGGTATTCGTGAGAACGAACGTCAAACTGGCACTCCACGGTTTATATCAAAAATTTCTACACTAGGACAGGTCTTCCCTGGTTGTGAGTTTTATTTCATTGGCATTTATGACTCAAAAACTCTGACGCTTCATACTTCGGGTTGCGCGACATTATGGACATCCTGTAGCTCCGAAGACTATCGTTAGATCTTTATGAAATTTACATGAGACTACAAAGAAATAATGCTTTTTCAAACAAAAATAAATAAATAAATAAAAAAAATCGGTGCACCGATGTCGAAGTTATGCGTGAATATAGACACAACAAACAAACACTCACATGTATACACTAGCAGAATACCGCTCTTCGCACGGGGAGAAAACGTTTCATTTTGGACATAAAGAACTGAATTTGGATTTAAACGGCATCAGAAGTGTTACTATTCGTCTCAGCGACCCCGAACACTATGGATTCGACATTAATATCGATCATTTTTAAATATCTGCCCCCCTCCCCTTTTCCTAAGTTGCACCGTAAAATGATAAAAGCCATCCCAGGCCCAAACTTCATCTATGTAGCAAATTTGATCGAGATTTTTCTCATGGTTCAAGAGTTATTAAGTTTTATTTATTTTTATAAATCTCTCCCTCTCATCCCCTTCTCTACGTTGTGCCGTCAAAGTGAAATGATAAAAACCATTCCATATATATATATATATATATATATATATATATATATATATATATATATATATATATATATATATATATATATATATCGATTTTTTGAAGTCAGTTATAAACTATACTGGGACTTGTCATAGATCACTGGGCCTATATTTACATTAAAGTGACACAGATATTCGCACAGGACAGTGGATATTCTTCCATAAAAAACAATTTTTACATTGTGAGGAACCTATTTTCTTTACAGAGAACCCTACTTACTCAACTCACTGCGAATAACGAGTTGAAATGTTACCTGCACTTAGTGATGCGAAACTAAGCCACAACATGATTGCCAGTGTGTGACCAGGATGTGAAAAAGTGGCATATGAAAGAGCAGAAAAAAAAAGGACTTTAGCCTTGACCCTGACCTATCAACTCCAAAATAAACGATAGTCTTAGAAGAGATATATTATAGAAATTATGTATTCTGTTGATTTTGGTAGAACATGGAGAAAATGAAATCAATGTTACCAGCAGAAGTAAAGCTAGTAATGTGAAATACAGTTTATATTTACACTATATTGTCAACGAATAACATACATTTTACCGACATTTTCTCAATTTTCTCGAAAACTATACATGCGAATGTATAGTCAACCAAGCCATTTTATTCAGCTCTATCTTATACAGGGTGTTTCAAAACAACACCGACAGCGTTTGGAAGGTGATTCCTGACACCAAGATAAGACAAAAAGTATAGATCAACCTGGGTGCACAAATGCTTCCTTTCGGAGTTATAGGCTGCCAAAAATATGAAAATATGAACTTTATAGGTTCATAGCTCCAGAAGACGGAATTTACCGTAGTCGGGTCAAGACTTCACTGAGGAACTAATACGTGAACTATCCAAAAATACATGTTTCAAATTCCTAATGTACTCACACAACAGTTTATATGGAAGGAGTTTGGCTTTAGGCATATAATTTGAAGTACTCACCAACTAACTCTACAAAAATTGTTGCGGATGTACCGCAGGATTCTGAAACTTGGAAATTTGGATAGAGATGCAAGGGCTCGAAAAAAACCCGGCTTTTTTGGAAAAAACTCGGTTTTTTCTGCTTCGCTTTTTTGCTTGGGAAATTTTGGTCTTTTTTCAAAATTCTGCTTTAAATTGATAAACGAGATTTTGTTTCGCTTCTCAATAACACAAAACAGTAGCGTACCCAGGAATTTATTTCGGGGGGGGTTCAAACTAAATATGAAGCTATTTTATATTAAAATTGCTAAAATTGCCCCTAAAATTAGGCTAAATTTTTAAAAAGTCGAAATTTCGGGGGGGGGGGTCCGGACCCCCGTGTCCCCCCCTTCCGTACGTCCCTGACACAAAAAGTCATTTAATTAGTTGTTGATGTCGATAATAATATAAAACCTCGAAAATAAACCATGAATTTCGAAAAGATATTTCAAACAGTTTTACTTCTCAACATATTTACATTATGAATTCCGAAGGATTAACCAATGTATATAATAAGATTTTTTTTAACCTCCTACATACAAAAGTCAGCAGGGTTGGCAAGAACCGTGGTTATTTTTGAAAATGGCAAAACCCCGTTTTTTGGGGGGAGTTTAAACTAGTTACTTTTAGTTTAAACCAGGCTTTTTTGGGTTTAGATATTTTGCTTTATTTATTTATATTACATATTGACAGAAATAAGTTCGTTTCGCCTTGGTGTTATTGTGCAACAAGGAGGCTGTGCTGGAAGAGGTCACATAAGCTTAAATAAGTCCGGTCAGTAAATTTCTTAAATTGGGAAACTCCCGCCCTAGCCATCGGGAAAATCCCGTCATTACTCTAAATTAAAACAATGACGGAAAAATTATATTATTGCTTTGCATGTAAAATTTAAAGGTCATCATAATCAGTACGCTAAAACTGAGGTATTAAATTACAAATTTAGTGCGTACATATCATTGAAAGTGCAATCTACGCTAATGTTGGAAGCTATGTAGGCAATCGATAAATTTTGCCAATTTCTATCAATATATTTAAGTAACCTTGGCTTCTTTATAAAACAACAGGCTTTCAGGCATGCAGAAATATACAATTTGGTTTCGTTTCGTATGTTCAGGCTTAACATCCTTACGTAATACCGAGGTTATCAAGAAGAAGACTTTCGCTTAAAGTGACATCCGAACCGCTACTTTGTTTACGCATGAAAAAGGGGTTGTGGTTCGACCGAGAATTGAACATGGGACACCTTGATTAAAAGGTGAAAAGGAAATAAAACTAATGCAGATGGTTTGATGTGGGGAAACATCATCATGAAGTTCACACGATTCGCATTTTTCGTTCTTTTTATTTTTTTGGGTTTAAACCAGTTGTTTATTTAAAAAAAAGAAAAAAACCAGCTGGTGTAAACTAGCCAACCCTAAAAGTAAATACTTATTTTTAAAAATTACACAAATAACTAGCAAAATTCTATGTAGTATTTTTCAAAATATTCCATACCCTCTTTTTGGAACAAAATAAAATTAAAACAAAACATAAGAAAAAGATTTATATGATACACTTAAAGGCTTCACATCTAGAGCTTTTGGTTTTGTATATTCTTGAAATTCTACGGTTTTATATAACCACCATCACGGTTTACTCAGTCCTCAAGTTTTCTGAATTTTTAACAAGAGGGATTCAACATATGAAGGGTGTGAGGCAAGAACATGGTAACCCACTATTTTACTATTTTAAGAAATTAGAGATTTTCTGCTGCACAATACATTTTGAAAGTCGGAAAGCTGATTTTTCACATAAGACTATACATGAAGGACTAAACGAAGCGATATGCGTTGCTGTCTATCTGCTGCATAACTCAGCAATTGAAATTTTGTTGGTTACCATGTTCTTGGCTCACATTCTTCATATCATTACGGAACTCTCCCTCACCACCACCACCACCACCACAAAAAAAAAAAAAAAAAAAAAAAAGGCCTACGGAATATATTTAAGTTAAGATAAATACAACTGCACAACAAACATGACTGAGTGGAGCTTTTGGGCTTCTATCGGGAAGTCCGGATATCAACTCAGCATTCGACCATTCTGACAAAGCTTTTCTTCATTCCATCTGTGAAGTAGAAATAGTGCATGTACTGTGAGTTGGCCGACTTCCTTTCTTATTGTTTTTAAATCGTCATTATTACTAATTACCAGCAGTGACGGTTTTGCGAAGGTTAGGGGGGCGGTCTTTCGGACTGAAGCCTGTTTCCCAAAATTACTTAATGTCTAAAACAAACGAAATATCTATTAGTCATGCCTTTACTCATAAACTTTAAGCTGCCGTCAAATAAAAATTACGAATGTTTAGAAAAACTAAACATTAGTAAGAAAAAAACTCCCAAAATACTTTTCTAAATCCGCCACTGATTCTCAGTATAAAGTGATCTTCAATGAGGTTGTATCCGGAAGATTATCGCTAAATATATAAACGAAACGAAATATTAGTTATGCCTGTACTCATAAACTTCAAGCTCCTCCCAAATAAAATTAGGACATTTTAGAAAACGAAACAATCAGAGAATTCCCCCCCCCCAAAGTACTTTTCTAAATCCGCTACTGATTATTTGTATAAATTAGTATTCAAGGTTGTATCCGGAAAATTATTGCTAAATCGTTGCACAGCTACAGTATAACAGAAATGTGGAAGTACGGTTTGACGATTATATTGAAAAACGTACGCATTGACGGATATATAGAAAAACGTAAGCTTAACTTTTGCGCTAGAAGCTAGAGTACTAAGCTCTTAGAAATGAAACACGGATGACAAACTAGAGAAGAAAAAAGATGTCGATAACTCAAAAGTTAAAATAAAGTTAAATAGCCTCTAAAATTGCCCTCAAATACTTCATTCTTCACGTTAGCTTTAATTCGTAAAACATATGCTCCATCCATCTTGCTGGTGAATTTTAGAGCGAAATATGGCATTTAGGTCATGGAATTCTTATCTAACTATAGAATATACTATAAGAAAGCTATTTAGATAGAAAAATCATGAAAATGAAAAAAGCCAAAATTTCCAAAATTCTCGTTTTTTCCCAAAAAAGCCGGCTTTTTATGTGAAAAAAAACATCGATTCAATAAAGCTGGCTTTTTTGCATCTCTATATTTGGATAGGGCACATATCAGTTGTCGGTGTTGTTTTGAAACACCCTGTATATTTATTGATATATGTCATTTTGGACAGCTGATAGTTAAACAGAATTCAGGACAAATATAAGGGCACCAACAAATTTAAGAAAAGTTATTAATCTCGTGCCTATATATTAAAGAAAGTGGATGGAATAAATATGATGAAAACAGATAGGTCTAGTATTTTCAAAATAGGGTGGGATGATTTCTTTGACAATTTGCTTAACACGCAGCCAAAAACATAACGTTCTTGGACAAAGTGAAATGCATACAGCTAAACCATATATTCAAGGGCACCACGGCAGTTCAATGGTAGATCACTTACCTCTGAAGTGTGGGGTCTCTGTTCGTTTGTAAGTTTGTGGTCGACAACATCGTGTTCTTGAGTTTTCTCGAGGTATTCCCTATTCTCCCTCATTCTCATTCCACCAATTCTTCCATAATCACTTACTTGCCTTAATCACCGTCTTCCTTAGTCTAGCGGGCATAATTCTGTAATATTAAACCGAAAGTTTTCATTTCTTTTAAACCGTATTTTCTCAGAGCCTAATCGAACAAGAATAGAAATTGTTATCAAGAAATTACACGTATCAGACTTAGGGATGTAAAATACCTGGGTATTTATTTCAGCGGGTAAATACCCTGGGTAAATACCCGGGTATTTACTCAAAATGGGTATTTTAGTGGGTATTTTATGTTTCAATGAGCAATAAATGGATTTTATCGTTGTCAATGAAAAATATAATCGTCATTTGTATCACCTGCAACAGGAGCACTAAATAACCACCTAATTAATCATTTTTTCTAGTAATTAAAGAATGTATTTGATATTTATTAAGTAATACAGTCGGATTTCCTACCTACTCACTATAATTTTCTTTTTACTTACACTAAATTTCCTTCTATTATCCTTGGCGGAATATAATTATCCATTTTACCCTGTGAATTCTTACCCTTATCTTGGTGTGCCCCTGAGGAGTCCAATCAACTACGCGGTAGAATTTGGTTGTGGATCAAACCAACACGAAAATTTAAAATTTATGACAGAACGTAACGATGACTAAAGAAAGTGAAGTCAGTTGTCACCAAACCAGTCATACACTATTATTAAGTATTCTGTCTGCCAGCAGCTCCTGGTATTAATGACACGGAATTTAAGTTCTTCCTTAGGTTCGCCTCTCATGAAATTTTTTCCATTTTTCTCAATCTGGCTCCTCATCTTTTATTTTACAATACATTCTCCAGTTTTTCAAATCACCGATGAACACACTAACTAAAGTATTTAAGTAACAGCAGGATCTCTATTACTAAAGAAATACGTTTTCTTTTGGTTTACCAAATTTATTAATGTCGAAAAATGAATTATTAATAATTGCTTTCCTATTTTAAAGATCTAAAGTTCACAACAAGATTATTATATTCAACCTCTACCATATTTGGAGTACTATAAAACGACACAAATTTTACCGTCCTACTCAGAATCAACCGTAAGATCAGAGTCGGAATCATCAAATAATTCTTCAATATCAACATCACTATTACTCGCTTCTTCATTTCCTTCGATGTCACTCCTTTCTCTGTATCCTCTTCCAATGTCTCTGGTGTTTTGGTCTTTTCCATGCCAACAGCTGGTGACTTGTTCCTTGATGATTCTGGTCCTGAGTGTTGCATCCGTGAAACTTCAGGCAATCTCTTGTTTAAAAGCTCCCAGTTATAAGAAGGATATGTTAGTTTTCCTGTCCTCTCCAATGATAAACGATTTATTGTTTTACTAAATATAGAGTTCTTTCTGTGGCAGCAGATGTAACCGGAGCACAAAGGATTCGAATGGCGACATCAGCTAATTCAGTGATGTCTCGAAAACCTCTCCACCAAAGTAGTGAGCTCATTTGTTCCATTCCGTCTCACAAAAACTTTCTTGCCAATTTCCTTTCCTGTCCCTATAGTCAGTCAAATGTGATCTCACATGTGTCAGTAAAACAGAATTCAATCCCATTTGTTTTCCAACTTCACAAACAAAGTTTACTCCATCCAGCAATTCTTCAGTGGTCAATTTACAGCCGTGAAAAGTGGGATCGAGGAGATCTGCAGCCAGATGAATTTGTCCCAAGCCGGGATCACTTCTTTGTTTAAATTTTTCCGTCATTGATTGCTCTTCTGTTTTCGAAAGGATTGATACTCATTTTACTCGAAGCATTTAATCAAATCCACTATAGGTTTCAAAATGGCTACAAGGTTTTCAATGCAAGTCCAAAATACATCATCAAGAAGTATTTTCTTGATTTCTGAGGGTAATGACGATTCCTCACTCACGCGAGCGTCTGAAGCCCATTTTCATTGACAAGCACACTTTGGAGGCATTATGAATGGTTTCCCCTTCTTGTTTTTTCAGGCAACTTTAACGAAATTGTAACCCTTTTCTCATTTGAGTTTTGTGTAAATAGTGATTGCAGGTGATGGCTATGTTTGATTGTTTAACAACATCAATTACACTTTCCAGTAATGTCTTTACCGACTGATATCCGATGATGTAAGAACAAAGCAAATGGAGAAGATGAGCAAGACAACCCAGAGATACTATGCTAGGATACTTCTGTTTTATTAATTTAAAAGTTGCTCTCATATTGGGCGCGTTGTCTTCTATGATTATTAAATTTTTTTCAGGGTTATGTTTTTACAGAACATTCATAATCTCTTCAGACAAGTAATGTGCGTCGTGTTTATTTTCTTTCGACAACGCGAAATCAACAAAAACACGTTCAGGCTTTAAAATGACGAAATAACTGATATATTAATTTCTTAAATTACTCCAACCATCACACTGTAAATGAATGTTTCTTGATTCCTCTAACTTCCTTTTAATTTCCCCTTGCATTTTACTGTGTTGAGCATCCCAGTAACTCGTAGCCAGGCGATACCTTGATGGAAGAGAATACGAAGGACGAATTTTCTTTTAAAAAAAAAATCAATCCACAAAGAGTGATCAACAAGTGACAGGGGACACCCACTAACGAAGATCGCTTTGGCAATGCTTTCCTTCAACGCTTCCTGGAAGACTTCATTAAGGTTCCATACGTCGGCATTTGTTTTAAGAAACATCAATATTAAGATTCTATCAAAACTCCGAAATAGTAACGTTGAACCTAAGAAGTCATAAAAAGTCAAGAAAAGCCTGTATATTTGATGGAAATTGATGTATTTTTTCGTATAATAAATGTGACTATACCTACTATATCAAACTCACTTTCTACTTTCATTAAAATTATTCCAAAGTGTTCTTTTAAGTTGGAAACTAGTAGACATAAGATACCATCTTTTCATGATTAACTTGAAACTCCATAATGTTCAACTCGGAAAGATTTTGATAATTTTGGTCTTTATTCAATTAGTTGTAGCCTCTGATATATAATGCTTTAGATACATGATCCAGCTTTCGTTTATCTTTTATTCGTATTACGGTTGTCTGAGTTGTCTGTGAAACATTTCTGAGAATTTTAAAATTTCAGAATTGCACATTTCGGAAAAAAAATTGTTGGATTGAAGGAGTCTCAAAACATCTGTTCTCAAATGAAAATACACAATAACTTGATAGGGTTCTTGAAAATCGGCGGCGTATCATAGACTTTACATTTAAAACTGGGTCTGTCTCCCAAGGATTTAACAAAGAGGGTTTATATACGATTTCTATGTTTGGACAACCTAAGGCTTGAAGTCATACTACGATTTCTTAATTTTTTAAGTCTTGGCGAAACTAATCCAAGTTTAAAAGCCGTTCACACCTTGGTGAAGAAAGGGCATAGGTGGATAAGTATAGTAAAATAGCCCGAGATCAATCTTGAGACGACAAGAGGGTGGTAATGTAAGTACCCCCAGGAGACATTAATTTTTCATGTTTCAACTCTGACTCTGATTTGTTCGTGAGCAATGATGTAAACTCGGAAAAGTTAATTATTTCTCAAGATTGGCTTAATCGATGTTGTTCAAATTTAGATGCATGTAGTTATATGTGTACACGAGGGCTTCGTCTGAAAATTTGTAACAGCTCATCCCCACCATTCCCCCCTTTCAAAATACTCGATTCAATATTTTGATCTCTCTACCTATGAAGTTCTTCGAGAAAAATACAAAGAAAAAGTTTTAGATGTCGTTGTAACATAGAATAAAATATAATATCCAAAATTGTATCGCAGGTGGGCCATGGTAAAAATTGCCTGCAAACCCGCACCGCACATGAACGGGGTAAATTGGTTATTATTTTGCATATATATATATATATATATATATATATATATATATATATATATATATATATATATATATATATATAGTGAATGAACAAGAAAACACGCTCGACAGACCCCAAAATATTAAAAAAAAGGTCACCGGTAGGTTAACAATTCTTAAAACTTCAAAATAATTGAACTTTCGGAAAATACCCATTTTTTGGGTAGGTAAATACAAAAGGGGTAAATACCGGGTAAATACCCATTTTTTATTTACCTACCCACTGGGTATTTACCCGACCCACATCTCTAATCAGACTACATGTTTATAATTTCAAGTTCTATAGTAAATCTTAAACAAATAAATAAAAATGAAAAAATAAATTTTAAAAAAGGATTTTATACAGTGCAGTGCCGTGTGGGGGGGACGAGTAGGGCGACGACCCCTTGCGCCGAAGTAGAGGGGCGCAAAATTCGGGAGCAGAAAAGGAAACTACAAAGAGAGAGGAAAAATTACTTGGAATATTTTAGATCAGTACAACCTAGCTAGGTAATATGTACTTAAATAATCTTCCTGCTTTAGGAAATAGTCCTTTAATGGTATTCATTTTAGGAAAATGCATCTGTACATATATAAAATGGAAGGGAAAAAGTAATAAAAAGTGCTCAAAATCAAAGAAAAGCAGGGTTTATTTTTGAAATTTTCTTGTGTTTTATGCCAACTATAGTTGCGCTTCGCGGCTGGTTTGTTGCTCGCCCCGGGTGCTGATTTTCCATGACACGGCACTGATTCTATACAAGTATTACAATCCTGTACCCTTTATGAAACAGATGCATATGTGATCATGGCTCCTCACATTATTTTAGTGTACTCAAATATTATAAATTCGTCAACCGACAGTTCGTGTTGATGAAAGACTGATGCATGTATTTATCAGAGGTTTTAGTCGTTAGGAAAAACACCTCAAAATATGCTATTACTCACATACTGTTTCATATACTCAATTGAATGAACTATCTGTATTATTATACACGCGGAGGCGAAAAACGTTAAAAAAAAATATCCACACATACCCTTGACATTAATGATATCAGTTACAACTGTTCTCACAGGAAACCAAATGTCATTTGCCTTGCTAAAGTAATTTCAGGGAGAGAATAAAACACCCGCATACTGTATTACAGTGCGTTATATTTTGATTAAATTAGCATATTTAAGCTTTCATATTTGTAGGTTTCTGGTGTTTTTATTTACATGTGAAGTGTATACGCCAGAACGAAATTTTATTAAAACATGAAGGAAGGCAAAAAAAGTAGGAGGGAAAATATATACAGTCAAAGTGAATTATTGTTTTGCATTGCTATAGTTGTCGCGAGAGTAGTTAAAAAAAAAAAAATAAGTCACGCAGGCAATAGTCTGTGCAACCGTACAGATCATAAAATATGGAAAAGCCACAAAATAGATACAAAAATAACTTTATTCCTCCTCTTCAATTGCTTTTAATTTTTTCAGTCTTCTGTTTTTATTCAGTGTGTGCTGTTAATTTCCTTATTTAATCTCTAAAAACGGGAAGTATTCAAAGAACTGTGTGTCATGTATCAAGCTTGGTTAAGCGGACACCTTTCATGTACTTTAATATTCTACCGTTAGAGCTCAGTAAAATCGGTATATTTTCTTGCAAACTTTAATCATGAATTATTTATGGAACTATTAACGTATTTTAAGAGAATAATAAAAGTCACACATACACACACATACGTATATCTATAAAATATACAATATACTTCTAACCATAACAAATGTAACCTAATTCCTATATTTTGCACGATCATGTTGTGTGAAAGAAAATGTGATTTCTTCCGTTATTTATGCATCAAGTGTGGGCGAACAATATGAATTAAAGTTAATCTTCATTCAAAGAGAGCATGTGTTACTGTACGATTTTTTAAAGTTTAACGTCCCACGCCCATGTTTTTTAGGCCAAAGAAGATGGATGATGAATGAAAGAGAATGATTTTTAAATAAATTTCTTGCACTTTCCCACCGGGAATCGAACGCGGGATTATGTGCAGCAAAGGTGTGCACGCTAGCCACATATTTCTTTAATTAATCATTTTGTTTTCCTATCTACATGTTGTTATAGAGTACGTATATACAGTCAGAAACAATATTAAGTAGGCATATTTTTTAGGAGATATAAGAAATGATAGCTCCAATCTAGTCTATACTTACGCTCAAGGGCGCCCATCAGGGGGGAGCAAGGTGGGGCGCTTGCCCCCCTAGAGGAAATTGTACTTCGGAATATCGAAAACCCAATAGAATTTTTACATTAGTTACAGCAAAATTTGAACCGATATTTGAAATGTCGCGTATAATTGCCCCCCCTTAGAAACCACAATATGGGCGCCCTTGCTTACGTGTAATATCGTTCCTGACTGTATAGTGGAATACAGACATGTCTTAACATCAAAGTCAATAGATGTAGTGATAATGTTATTCTACTTGTCCAATACCACTTTAAGAAAGTTATCAAACGTTTGATTTCGTCCAGAAGCTGGTATGTTTTCCACCTTTTCAAAAAATCCACGTAATCTTCAACTGTGAGAAATGATCTATAGCTGTAAATATACCAAAGATTATTGGCGATTAGCCATGATACAGCCTTATTTTCAGATTTCAAATAGTGTTTGTAATCAGGATTAATGATTATTTCAGGCAAAATAGCATTTGGTTATGTACAACACCGTGTTAACGCTAGTATAATTGCATTCAACAGAATATAAATTATTATTGGTAATAACCTCGCACCTATATTTAAAGAAAGCGGATGGAACAAATCTCACGGACACAGATAGTATTTTCAACATAGGATATTAGACCAGTTAGGAGGGAGCTGCAATGTTTAGTCAAATACAGACACTCGTAGCCAAAAGTACTAATTTCGTGGGTTAAGAAATCAAAAGCGTCGTTTCAAGTTTTGCTTTCGGCGGATGGGGTCGACTGGGGGATAAGATTCTTCACCGATATAAAGAGTTTCACGTGGTCCATTGCTATATAGGCATATATAACTCAGGGGTGACAAAAAGTTTCATTGCTGCAGAAAAATATCATGAAATCCAGAAATCATTTTCAGGTTCAAGGGTGGCTCTCAAGTATCCACAAAAAAAAGCGCCTTCTCAATTAATACAGAGAAAATTTTTAAAACATTTTTATATATGAGTGAAGAAGGATCAAACAGAAATTGTAATTATTTTAATATGGAGTCTGCAACCCTGAGTGATGTTCATGAGAAATTAGGCAACATAGCGTAAGTCACGATGCTTGATGTTTCTTTCAGTTCACGTGTTCTGGGTTGTCTCTTTTTGCGTGCCGTACAGAACAGTTCTTTCTTTAAACGCCTCATCTTACATATATGCGTACGTACTAGAGAGATGCAATATATATGAAATTTCATATTTCAAAACCTGCCTCGTAGGGCAATGAGAACAAGGATCTTAATATTTCATAGCATAACGCATCAAAAATAGTGTCTCTGGTGCTTGGGGTCACGGGTTCAAACCCTGCTCCCACCAAGTGAACTTTGTGGTGGACAAACATTGTGTTCGTGGGTTTTCTCGGGGTCCTCCCGTTCCCTTCTACTTTTTTCATTCCACAATTTCCTTAATTTCTCAGCATCACCGTCTCCTTTAGCCTAGCCGGCATAAACGTGGGACGTAAAATTTAAAGATTTGAATTTCTAACTTCGTTGAACCCAGTGACCTTGCATCATTTTCCATCCTCCACATAGTGGTTCATTTCCTATCAGATCTTCAGTTATGGACGAAATCTCGTATTGCAATTATACGACCCATTGATGGAGGGAACTCCGTTATGAGTGGGAGTCTACTTGCACCTTGCTGTTGATTTCGAAACGTTTTAAGACAAACTCACATCCTCATTTCGAGGGGGAGGGGAGGCATCCCTACATCGCAAGGTACCGACCAATTCCAACAATATGATCACAACTGGACTGTGTCCAACCGATGATCTGGGAACCCCTTGAAAACCAAGGGGGCTAGATTCCCAGCTATGTCTACCTCAGAAGTACCAGCTACACTACAAGAATAAGGCTTCCATTTGCGAATGGGATGAACAACCTCTCCTTCCCTACAGGATTTATCTTCACTCTTGGCTCACCTTATTTTATAACAGAGGTTTTCAAACTTGTTGCAGTTGAGGCTCCCCTCAGCCACCAAAGTCTGAACTCGCTTCCCCTGTCAAAAATGAAATGTGTCAACAACAAATACACGTGTTCCTATAACAAAGACTATCACTATGACAAACTATGTTTTATTTATTAATCACTAACGGAAATATTAACACAGGTAATCTACGTTGTACACAATAACTACGTACATCGTTTAATGGTAATAGCCGGAGTTAATAATTATAAATTGTGATAAGCCTGATATTTATGTTAAAATTGAAAAATACGAGCTGAGAAGGAATTTAAATAATAAAATCCGGCACATTTATATGTTGAGCAGTCAATGGGATGTATCTGCTTGTTTTGAGTCACACAATTTATTAAATCTCGGCATATATTGTGAAATGGTAAGACGCAAGACAGCTTTGACCAATGAAAATAAAACAAATAAAACAACTATTTGTGAATGGCGGTAGTACTTTAAAAAAAGATTAAAACTCCAGAATCGTCACAAAAATAATAACAGAAAATTAAGAGAGGTAACATGGCATCACGCGAAATTACAAAGATCGTTTAGAGGCCATCTAAGAAGCATTACCGGTACACACTTTTAAGCAAAAGGTGAAAGGGTCCTCCCTGATCGTATGTGGAACAGAGATGATAACAAAAGCTCACAGTTAGTCTGCTATGTATTACTAAGCAAAGGATACAGACTTAAGTAGGCCTATGCATGTTACATTATAAATCTGTTTTTGTAGGATTTTTTTTTTTTTTTTTTTTTTAGTCTTCGCGCCTTTCCTGGCAACCTTCGGTGCCTAGGCACGCCGCACAGTTTGAAAACCCCTACTTTATAAGAAAGAAAGATACTCTCAGCAAAAGATTTGCTTGTACTGCCATGATCAGGGACGTACGCAGGGGGTGGGTTCTGGGGGTCCGGACCTCCCACCAAATCCGGACTTTTCTTGTAAATTTAGTCTAATTTGAAGGGCAATTTTACATTTATACATTTTTACATTTTTAATATAAATTACCCAAAAATTGTGTTTGGACCTCCCCGAAAAGTTTTCGACCCCTCCCGAAATAAATTCCTGCGTACGTCTCTGTACATCATATTAACTTTTAAAACAAAAATTTATTCACAGTATCTCACGTGAGGTGGAGCTGTGTGACGCAGAAACTGATCGCTGAGGTTTCTATTCTTTCTTTTATTCTTCTTGTATGTTACTGTATTCTTTAAGGCATGATATATATTAACTACTACGACAAATGTTTTGTAAGTTTTTTACAAATTATACGTATTTATTGTCTGTAGGTGCGAATAGTGATGTTCCAGTTGGGGATAGAGATGCTGCGAATGCGATACGGATACGGTATTTTATACCCGCACAAATCTGTACCTAATGTTATACCAAAGGAAACAAGGCACAAACGAAGCAGATTTTAAAAAAAAAGAAAAGAAAAGAAAAGAAAAAAAGAAACTACTTCCAATTCTGTGTCTTGTGGATTACATGAATGTATTAAAAAGAAAACTTGCTGAAAGAAGAAAAAAAAACTTTAAACAAAATTTCGCTCCACCTTTAGATTTTTAAACTATATCTAGTAATATAATAATACTAATAATCAAATAATATTTAGGTACATTCAGTGCTACTAAATAGTAGCTAAACATTTAAAATATTAATATTTAGAAAAATGTAAAGATAACTGTTTCGATGAAGTGGATACTCTCAGATACGTAGGATCAATATTAACAGACCAAAATAATATTCACGAAGAAATCAAAAGTCAACTAAAGGCAGGGAATTCGTGTTATTATTCAATTAAAAATATTTTGTCGTCGAAGAATTTGAAGCTTAAAATGTACAAAACGATAATCATGTCTGCTGTGCTGTAGTTACAAAATATGGGCCGCGGTGGCTCAGTGGTAGAGCGTTCACCTCAGGTGCGTGGGGTCCCTGGTTCGATCCCACCTTGCGCCAAGTGAACTTTGTGGTGCACAAACACCGTATGCATGGGTTTCCTCGGAGTTCTCCTATTTCCTCCCACTTTCTTCATTCCATCATTTCATTCATTTCTCGTCATCACCGCCTCCTTTGGCCTAGCCGGCATAACCGTGGGACGTTACAAACTATGGTCGCTTACTCTGAGGGAAGAAAGTAGACAAAGTATTTGAGAATAGGTCAAAGATCCTGACACGAATATTCAGACCCAAGAGGAAAGGAAATGGGGAATGGCGGAAACTTCATAACTAGGGACTGCATAATTTATACATTTATCAAACGTTGTTAGGGTCATCAAGTCTAAAAAGCTCAGGTAGGCAGGTTATGTAGCCAGAATGGAAGAAAGTAGGAACGCTTTCAAAGTTTTACTGGAAATCCAATTTGTAAACGACTTTAAGGAAGACCTAGGCGCAGATGGGAGGACAATATTAAAATGGATCTCGCATAAATAGGAATACAAAGTAGAAACTGAATCCAGTTGGCTAAGGGTAAAAGTCAGTGAAGAGCTTTTGTGAACACGACATTGAACTTCCGGGTTCCATAGGCCATAGTGTTAGTGAGTTAGTTAACTTTTTATTTCAAGAAACACGATTCATAGTCGAAGTTCTTACATTAATTAACAATCCAGGCATCTTTCGGGAATTTGCCGGGCCTGACAAGATGCCAATTACTTGTATATAGGCCCTCAGCGCCCATGACCTGCAAATTACAAAGGGGAAAGGAACTTAATCGAAGCTTCCTTTGCAGAGGGTTTTATTCCAGGGCGCTTTTCCCCTTCCCTCTGTTACCCCTAAAGTAATCTTAACAGCCAAGTTTTAAACTAGCGAATTTACGTAAATTCATGCTAGTCCTAATATATACAGTGTGCAGCCTATTTCTAGTAACGTTTTTAGCCTCAACACCACTTAAAAAGAAAAGGAGGGGAATACACTTTACTTACCTGAATCAGTCGAATGGTAGTCAGAATAACACGAGAAACTCAATTCTTAGCAACTGTTTGATTATTGATTTTCTTTTGTCTTTAAAAAGAAATTTGTCATTGTTAATTTATAAATTACTTTTTAAAAAAAATCCGAATTCCTAGTTAAAAATGTCATTCCTAATGTCTAATTTTTAATTTAAATAGCTAAATGTTATTGCTGTAGAACATTTTTAAATAATAATACAAACGATATTTGTTTCACATTGTGAAATTATGGTAGACTTCCAAACTATGCCACAGTACTGAAGCCGGAAGTATAGATGTATAATTTCCGGTTGCCACATACGGATAACAGTCAAAAATGAAACCTGTTCGGATACTGAATTTCTTCCAATTTTGTATAACGCCTGTGCTGGAAATCACAATTTTTTCGATGGCGTACAGTTCTTTCGTTGCACTTTCCTGACTTTTCCTGACTGGAAACGACGTCCTTTGAAAATGGTTTTAAGCTTGGAAGATAGAAAAAAACTGCCAAGGTCATGTTCGGAGAATGGTTTGCCTCTGAAATATTATTGTGATAACAAGCATGCAAAGCCAATGACAATTATATACGTGTTATACTTGTAATTCATATGTATAGGACCTAATTATAAAACACAAGTATATAGTAATAGCAAAATGTGGAAGAATAAATTTTGATTTTACAAATAAATACCTAAACATGAATTTCTATTGTTATTTCTAACCTAAAGGTCTTTTGAATAAATTGTCGTCATGTAGACTAGGTTTAAGATGGAGAATATTCACGGACGTATGTTCCTGTTTCGCAAAAAGGGGTTCAAACTTTTTTTTACGCTCAGCGTTGCCATGTTTCGAAGAACAGAAAAATAACCCAATGTGTATGTTCCTGTTTCGCAGAATCAGAGATTTTATTTTTTTTACCTAAATTTCTGGAAAGCTTGTACTGCACCAGAAGTACGCCGATATTTGTATTACATGCAGGGGCGTCATTTAGGAAGGGCAGGAGGGGCCAATTGCCTCCTCCCAAAGAGTTTGAGGAATACATATACTTTAGTTGATTGTCTAATAATATACTAGTACAAAACGTGAAAGTCTTATGTTGGTGATGCTCTTGACCCTCTCAAGCAAAGTCTGAAATGACGCCCCTGATTACATGTTGAGAAATTGATTCCGTCGTAATATTGTAATCAGTAACAAATAATTTCATAAATTATTGAGAAAGTCAAAATAGCTGGTATATCCGCACACCGCAAAATGAAAGGGAATTTCTGTAAAGTGAAAGAAACGAAAAGATAGTAATGGGTGGAACATTTAAAATTTGTCCACATCTATTTTCATAGTTATATACATTGCACGAGAAGTATTTCGGACATTTCTTTCACTCCTCTTGTGTTTATTACAAACGAAAGTCAGTCATTGTATACACTCATGCTTTATCAAATCAAGAAAAATGCTGAAGGTTGTTGTTTCCAGTTTCTTGTGCGATAGTTTATGACTGACTTTGAACAAGCGGCAATAAACGCTACAAGAGAAACATTCCAGCAAGCGACATTCCGCTTTATTATTATTATTATTATTATTATTATTATTATTATTATTATTATTATTATTATTATTATTATTATTATTATTATACCTAATCTATATCAAAAAAGATACAAAATATTGGATTTGCTCCACTTTACAAGGCTGATAATGATATGAAAAAACAGGTTAGGAGAGCAGATGCACTTCCACTCGCTCCTCTTGAAGACATTTCTGATGTATTTCCGTATATACAAGACGATGCATCCGACATCCTGGAGGCACAGGTTTTCCTAGACTATTTGGCGGACATCTGTATTGACAAACTGAATGCAAACTTCCACCCGTAAATACAGCAATATTTGAAGTTTATTTCTTTTATTCGATTGTTATTTGACTCGTTACGTTGTACTAATTATTTTTTATTAATATTTAAGAACAATAAGAAACAAATTTGGTAACAGCGAGAAAAGCACAAATAATGCCGAGGTTTAGTACTTCAAGTTTAATAGGAAGTAGACATAAATCAAAAATCTGATTTCGTATTCGTGAAAACTTTGAAAGATTTCATTTCATTTTTTTCAAATAGTTTTATTGCTCTCTTTCTATAAGATTCCCTTTCTCTTCTTTTTCGTAATTAATCCTTTGCATTTTACTTCTCTTCATTCCCACCATTTCATTCATTTCTCATAATCACCGTCTCCTTTAGCCTAACCGGCATAACCGTGGGACGTAAAACTCAAAGATTTCATTTCATTTATTTTTTCTCTTCATTCCCCCCTTACTTCTCATATTTGTTTTTTCCTTTCGAAGGTTTCGGAAACAAGAAAAAGGGAAGGATTTTTTAAAAACAAAATACAAAACTCCTTTATTTCCTAAAATTTCCTTTTATCAAAATTTGTTTCTTTTTTTCTCCCGTTTCCTCCCACTTTCTTCGTCCTCAACACGAAAAGAAAGAAAAAATGCCAAATGTTTATAATATTCAGGTGCTACCAACTTTTCATGTGATTCTGCGCAACAGGAATGTATAAACTTGGCAATGTTGCGCAGTGATAAATATTCTGCGAAACGGGAAATAACCACTCTCGGGGGTGTTTAGTAAAGTTTCCCTTAATGAAATTCTCTGTACACCGCTGGTTGTTGTTGATGATGATGATCACGATGATGATATCGTCTACACACGTTTCAAATCTCCTTTGCCGCTGGTCTAATACTTAGAACAGATCTTCGGTGCTCAGGGTCCCGAGTTCGATCTCCGGCTGAAAAGCATCGAAATTATGGTGGTTTGGGTTCCGCTTTAAACTGTAGGTCCACGTCTCAAATAGCGTCTAAGTTGAAACTGGCCTATAAAAGCGTCCAGTTTATGGCAATGTTGGAATTTTATGGAAGAAGATGTACAAACTGGTTGCTAAGGTTTATTTATTAGTGTGTTTTGTCAGAATATGTTCATAATAGTTACTTAATGTTCGCGCCTAGTTCTTAGTGAAGTTTTATGTCGTAATTAATGTGGTGTTGAGCTGGAATATTAATCCAGAAAAAATGTGATTAAAATCTTAAATGAAATCTTTGAGTTTTACGTCCCACGGTTATGCCGGCTAGGCTAAAGGAGACTATGATGATGAGAAATGAATGAAATGGTGGAATGAAGTAAGTGGGAAGAAACGGGATGACCCCGAGGAAACCCACTCACACGGCGTTTGTCCAAAACTATGATTAAGAATTTATAAAGAACGAATGCAATTAGATATTATGTGATAGTTACATTGTGCGATATTAGATCACTAATAGAACCCACTAATTAGAATTGGGATCCAAGTTGGATGATAGTCATAATTCCATTAATTTATAACATAAAGGAACATACAGTGTTAATAAATTGACACTCCACACACCTACTTTTCCGTTTGGTCATTGAACAGATTTAATTTTATGTACTTACAAATGGGATGTTCAGTGCACAAAGGATTCATGTCCACTTTTTGGTCACTTTAAGGTTTCTACTTGAAATTTCTTTCAGTGCTTAAAAGATCCATGTCCTGATATTGTGAATAACTCTTACAGCCGTGTGCACCAAAAGTTTAAACGAGCGTTCACTCAAACGCGTTCAACATTAAACTTTCAAGTTTAAACGTGGTTCCAGGACTTTCGTTGCACCATTGAAAGACGAAGCTCAGTACATCTCGTTTAAGTAAACTTCGGTCAATTTGTAAAATCGACTCTGATTGATTGTCGTCTTTTGTCTCTAATCTTCGTTTAACAAAGTAACAAATGAAGAAAGCATGCCGCGTGCCGGTCTTTTCGACTTTTGAGATTGAGTGCGTAGAGTTGTGAGTAGTTTAATTTTCATTGATCGTAACTGTGATTGAAAAAATAATGAAACTACGAGTAAAAAATTCTTCCGAGAAATGTATTGTAATTTCATTAGCTGAAAAATACAAAGACATTATTGAATGTAAACAGACTGACTTGGATCAACGAAGTTTAAACCCCAAATTCGGCCGTTCAAGCTAAAACCAAGTTTATCCACCATTTGACCGAGACTTAACCTTGAACGTTGTTGGCGCAACAGACATTTTCACCGAGCTTGGTTATGACCCTCGTTCAACAGTTAAACTTCGTTGGTGCACACGGCCGTTAGAATTAAAAAAAAAAAAAAATCATTTTTCCATGTATTTAAATAGAACGTACAAACTTTATGGCTCTTTTTGTCACAACTTTAGCAATTGGGCTTGAATTCCTTGTGTTGTGAGCGCTCCAAATATGAAATCACGGATTTTTTTCTACAAGATAACCAAAAATGTTCTTGCTGTTTTTGACGTCCCATTAATCATGCACTCACATAGAGGAAACGAAATGACGCATGTGCCTGCCAAGCGATCGGAAGTGAATCTGAACATCAACCTTCAGAAATCGAGCTCCTTCCACCAGGTCAGACCAACACTTCTGACCTCCACTCTCAGCAGTTGCAAAGGGTGCACCGTGCATTACGGTACATTGATGAATCGCGAAGGTGTGCTGTTCCTGCACGACAATGCCAAGCTACATGTGGCAAAGATGACCCGGGAGACCCTTCAGCAAATTGACTGGGAGACATTGTGCCATACACCATATTCACAACATCTTGTGCCAACACAGATTACCTCCTGATTCATTTCCTCGACAACCACCTCCGTGGGTGATCCTTTGGAAATGAGGAAGATCTGCGGAACGCACGGACTTCTTCGCATCTACGACAGCCGAGTTTTATCACCAGAATATTGCGCAGCGGTAGAAACGTTGGCAAAAGGTGTTGGATGGTGATGGAGATTACTTCCAAACTTAAAAGTATGTATAATTTGTTTCTTGTACCGAAGTGCAGTTCGTATATAAAGGATGCCGCTTTCTATGTATGCTGGCTCGTGCCATAAATAACTCATCGACCACGGGAACTTGTGGGAAACTCCCCCAATAATTAAATGGCCAATCAGAACCCTCATTTCAGACAATTGACACCCGCTTATCAAATCCACATGGAAAACGCTGTCCTTTAGTGATCAGCAAAATGTGGAGTATTGGGAATGGGAAAAAGAACAGACACAAGGGTACTAACAAGTAAGACATCACAACCCCGCAAATATGGTCAAAAGAGGGATGGAGGGAGAAAGGGGTGCTGTTGTAAAATTCAGCATGGAAACTAAAAAGAAATCTGCCGAACTGCACTCCTATTGAGTAAACGCACTATACCGTCCACTGTATTTCTCTTTGTTTATCACTGCTTTAGTACGGCAAGAATTTTTTTGATTGCCTTGTATTACCTACGCTGAAGACATATTTCAATATTTACAAATTCCACTGTAATATTAAATTCATTAATATGAAAAAAGAAAATATCACATTTTTAAACTATAAATGCTTTTATATGCTCTCGAAAGTTGAATTCCATGGTTTCTCCATCGGGACTGAGTTTGTGTTCTTGTCTTGTATAATACACGTGAAACCAAATCGTGAAACTATCGTTCTATTCTATTTTTCTTCCCTTTTAGTTTGACTCAAGAGAGGAAGTCGCAATCTATTTTCTTCTCTCTGTAGTTCTTTTTTTGAGATTGAAAGTCGTGACGGGATATTGGAGTGTCTGTCGAAGGAAGTGAAATACGCAAAAGAGGGAAGTCACTCTCAGAAAACAAAAGCAGAACGACTGGCTCTTTCTAAATGTCAACCAACCTCGATAGCATACGAAATGAGTGTGAAATGGAAGAAGCTCTTGTTGCTATATATGTCACCAACAAAAATACATACAAAGGCTTCCAGTCTCTTTTTCCCATTTTACTATCATGTCTTTTGGGAAGGAAAATAACTTTGAGAGGAAACGATAAAGCAAAACTGTTAACAAGGAAATTTCAAAACTGCTATTGTAGTCTCGTTTGTCAAAGTATTTCTACGTTCACTCATTGTTTTCCCCCTTCTCAAGTATTCTTTTAATTTCTCTTCTTCCATACGGCTAGTCTAAAAGTGTTCCTGGAACAGCATTTGAAGTTTTGAGATTAAACTTGTACTCGGTTGTTAGAAGGCGCCCACCCAGAAATTTTTGTTGGGAGAGGTCCTAGCTTTCGGGGGGGGGGGGGAGCCGAATAATAATGAACAATTATTTATGGTCTTTCCTGGTACAGAATAATATGCCACTGTCTATGTAGTATTGAACGCATATTATTCTGTACCAGGAAAGACCATAAATAATTGTTAAACACTTCCATCTATATCAGTGGCGGAGCTAGGCCAGGGCTGGAGGGGCCTAGCCCCTCCCCAGTTTTTTTTTAAGTGACAAATATAATTGAAGCTATTATTTATATAACTTTGGAAGTTTGTAATAAACTCATGGTATACCTATCATAGTATGGATACTCACTCATCTATATTTACCAAAAAAAAAAAAAAAAAGTTGTTTTTATAAGAGAAAAGGTACAGATGAAGTGTAAGATCAAATGTTCATGCTATATCAGTCATTTCCCCTGTTAAACATGTATAGTTTTGTTGAGAAAGAGTACAAATGTATGTTGGGTTAGGATTTTTTTTGGGGGGGAGGAGTGTCCGGACCCGGTTGACTCCTCGCGGCTACGCCTCTCGTTGTTAGTGATTTTGAGAGACTTGTATTTCTTATAGGGGTCCGTAAACTTTCAAAGACATGTGTTCATTATTATGCGAGCCATTGTATCCAAAATTAAAATTTAAAAAAATGATATTGACATTGGACAGATTTAATTGCAGACTTACGCTATAATGAAAATTACTGGAGCCATATTTTTTTAAAATATTATTTTTCTTTAATTAAAAAAAGTTTTTTTTCCTTCTTGGCGGATACCAAAATGCTTTCAGTTAATAAAATCTACTAGTACATACATATCACTGATTAGAGAGAAGACCCAATCTTCTACGGCTCGCCTAACTTTTACGAAATGAAATCCCATTCAAAAATATATTTTCTTTTTTTTATATATATAATAACTTTCATTTTTCTTAAATAAAAGCGCAATTATTCTATAGTCTTCGTTGAAGGTAACTCATCTTGCCCATTTAACTACTCTTTCCACTCTCCTAAATTCTAAAAACCACTGGTTAAAGATGAAGTCTGATTTTCTAAAGACCGCCAAACTTTTGGAGAGGAATTAAATTTATTTCTCTACCAGTTGTATTGATTTTTTCTTCAATTTCTCAATATTTTGGTTTTTGGACATTTCCTTCCTTAAAGCTGACGATTCAATTGTGACTACAATTCTAGACACAAAGGTATGAAATTTGATACAGCTATACATTACTGCCTTCCCTTTCCAGTGCGTTAAATAAAGCATCAGAAAACATTCAAAAAATTTTGTACTGTATTTGAAAGCCGAAATAAGACGATATCCTCGCGTTGTCGTTATAGTTGGCTATGATTCTCGCTAGATGGCAGAAGGAGCAAAATCTTCCAGAAAAAAGAATTAAGAGTAAGAGGCCTCATCCCGGCGAAATTTAAATACCGCAAATTTTACAGTAATTATGTAATATCTTCAAATAGATAAAATATAATCGAAATGTGGAACAAGAGCGCCCTAGACAATATCATTTAACATGAGATACCGTTATCACGACTCACTTATCTGCTTGCGATTTCGAACCATTTTGAAAATCGGCATTTATTTTCGCGTTTCTATACGGCTGAAAATGGAAAGTCACTAGGTAACTTGTGATAACGGTACCTTACGCAAAATAATATTGTCTAGAGCGCTTTTGTTCCATATTACAATTATCTTTTATCTATTTGAAGATATCACATAATTACTGTAATATTAGCGGTATTTTAATTTCGCCGAGATGAGACCTCTTAATGCGAAAATAATGTTGGAAATACTTCACATATTGTACTGTACACTAAAGCAGAATATTATACTAACTGACTTCAAGGAAAACATATTTACATTAAAAGGATAATTTAGGAATATTTACATTCAACACTCTTGATACATTTGTTGCATTTTCAGGTATGAAGATACGGTGAACTTCATCAGTGCTAGCTAATTGGGAGATAACTTGACCAGATTAATGGAAGTATGGATTAACAGAAATAATCTAAAAGAAAAGAAAGTGCATTAAAACTCTGTTTATAGCAATAAAACACATTTATTATGGTGAATTCAAAGATCATTGCATATCTTACACATTGGGTCAATAGACAGTCGGACTAATTTAATCATAATCTAGATCTTTAAATATTGGATGCATCGTAAGATACCGAAGTACTCTTTCTACTTTGTGCTTATAATGCAATATTTAATATTGTTATAGGAGGCACGGTGGCTCAGTGGTAGAGCGCGTAGTCTACTTCTGTTGCGTAGGGTTCTGGTTCGATCTCCGGCCAAGTAAGTTTGTGGTGGAATCGGTCAAGGGCGCTGATCCTAGGGGGAGCGAGGGGGCCCGGGCCCTCCCAAAGCTCATGTGCGTCCCCATGTATTTTTATGAATATATATTTTTATATGTATTTTTTATTGTTATATGTGTTGTTACATATATATTTTTTATGAATGAGCCCCCCTCCCAAAGTTACAGGGAAATCGGCGCTCTTGGACTCGGTCCGTGGGTTTTCTCAGAGTACTCCCCTTTCCTCATACATTCTCATTCCACCAATCCTTCTATCATCATTGACTTGCCTTAATTATCCGTCTCCCATATAATAAAGGTCAACAAACGTGGGACGTTAAATTGAAATATCATAGATCTAAATGCATTAAGATGACCAGACGTCAAGTTTTAGCCGAGACAGTCCTCCTTTTTCAACTGTTGTTCCGTTTTTTCCTGATTCTCAAACGGGACATCTAAATGTCCCGTTTTTCAGAAACTATAAACGAAGTGTTCCGTAATTATTATTCCAAATATAATTGATCACAGAAAATTCTAGACTCCTTCGTTAACATGAATGTGTATAGAGTAATTTTTGTCCCAATAGTTATTGGGATTTTTAAAACCGTGCCAGGAACTGTTCGGTATATCACTTAAGAAACGCTGTGCTATCACCTTTATTATTATATTTTGTAATTTGACAACACTGCTGGCGCCCAAAATTCGATATGAGAATTTACATATCTCCCACACCAACCTGCCATTAATATGCGTCCCGTTTTTGCAAGTTAAACTCTGATCACCTTAAAATATATACACTTGCTAGTTTCAAATGATAATTGCATTCTATTCTGAGGAGAAAAAAGAAAGAAAAGAAAAGACAATTTTCCATACTTAATTTAGAGTTTTACTTTAATGTCAATACTGGCGTATCTCATAATGGCATTACCAAAAAAGTCCTTTATATATCTACCCTGTATGTCCGTGTGACCGTTCGTCCGAGAGAGACAAAAAAATTTCAAGAACAACTCGATGGATCACCATCAAATTTCGCCGTGATATCAGAGTTCAAAAGTGAGGAACCGAATTCGGCGATGGAGGAAATCTATCGACCGGAAGTGGTAAGAAATCAACCATTTCCGGTTTTAACGTTGATCATTATGGAAGAAACACAGTAATATATAGCTATATTATAGAAGCTGTTTTCTGTAATCGATTAATCATTCTAAGAACATGTCTCATCCCTATCCTTAAATACCTACCAACGGCAAAACCAGAATTGATAGAAATCAAGTACAACCAGGGGCGGATTAAGGCTTTTGAGATCCCTGGAGCTGACTATTTCAAGGAGCCTTTATGTTACGAATAATTCCAGAGCGTAAATTTTCTTTGCTGTCTTGTGGGAAGTACGTGTACATTTACAGATAACACTGTATTAGACAATGAGAGACATGTTGTAAAATCCTCCATTACTACACGAAATAATAGACTATAATCTTAATGCCATTATTGATTGAAGATAAGAATACCGATGCTGTTTGCAGTATTAGATTCTGCTTCGCAGATATCAATAATTAGAGACGATTTAGTTTCACCTAAGGCTAAGATAATATCGGCACACGAATAAAAGTAATTACTCAGACAGACTTTCGATAAAGAAGATAGCAATACGTTTCAAAATTAATGGGAGAACATTTCATCATGCTTTTCGCATGAAGTAATTTTTCCTAAGACATGTTGTTAGGGAATGACTTTTTAGTGTCTCAGAGAGCCTAAATTGATTTGAATAGGAACGTTTTATTGTTAAGAAGATTTGGAAGACGACCTAGATTTGCTCTAAGTAATGACAGAGATATTTCAGAGGAATTTTCACCACAAGCTAATAATTTCGTTTGTAATAGAGGCCCAAAATAGCTCCTTCCCTCACAAAATAAGTATCGTGAAGACGCAGGTGGAAGAAGACTTATCTCTAGCGATACCGCGGGCGGGAAAAAATTAGCATGGGTCTGAAGACTATAATGTAATAAGTAGATTACTATTTTTTAGTATTAAAGAGAGCGATTTTGGGGGCCCCGGAGCCTGGGCTCCATTGGCTCCGCCCTTAATCCGCTCCTGAGTACAACTTCCGCTTTGAATATTGATCTACATAGAACAAAAACGATAAAAGGTAGCAAGAAGCGTTTTTTCCTAAATCGATTTAATGTTCTAAGAATATGTACCATTTTCTCTCTTAAACGTCTGTTCAAACCGGAAGAGGCAGAAATCAACAATTTCCGGTTTTAATGTTGATCATAATAGAGTAAAAATGGCAAAAAATTACCAAGAACAGATTTTCTGCAATTAATCAAACGTTCCAAGAAAATATTTTGTCACCACTCTAATATCTCTCCACTAAAACCGGAAGTGGTTAGAAATTACTACCACTTCCTGTTTCAGTAAATATCACACCATACAAATTACCTACGTTCACGTCACGTACACGTGGCACTGTTACTCGTTTAAAATGTATTCTAGTTTTACAAAACTGCTGTTCCCTTTAGAATCGAATTCTAGCAAAATTTGATTCAGCTTTCCCTACTAAAACATACAGGCTACGCCACTGATTTAAAATATTAAATTTCTTTTCCCCTACCTAAGAGAAGAGAGGAAAAAAGCCTCTGAAGGCGCCCATGCTTTTACACACATAAATTCACACAGACAATATTGATTGGAACTCCCAAACTATTTCCGTCTTCTCGACTGTGCGTATCTCCCTATTTTTTGTTTCATGGCATGAAAGGGACACGCCTTGTATTGCCAGATTAGTTATACCAGTGTTCACAGCAAACAAACGACATTTTTACGCTCTGCCTAGTCGATTCCACTTTGACCCACTCATTGCAGACAGTTGGGGGAGTTTTCGTAACCATCTCCCCCGGAGAAGAACCCCGTTCAATTACAGCGCAATTAAAAGTTTGGGAAACAGAGTCATTTGTTACTTGTATGGCATGAGGAGATGAAGAAAGATCCTTCGTTACTTTCTTTTTCTACCCCTTTTCCTTTCGTCATTACATTTTCTTCCCTGCCCCTCTTCTCCTACTTTCCAACTCTGAAAGCAAATTAAACTCTTCTTCTTCATCTTTCACAAACATTTGCGTAAACTTGCGTTGAACTCTTCCCTCCCCGAGAAAAGAATAAACTTTCCTATGTTCCTTCTGGGTACGATCTCTCCTGGTTGGCACGATGTTTTCCACCGTCTGATTTTTCAGTCGGTGGGAATCATGAATGTTTTATTATTTCACACTGGCGCTTGTAGTGTATTTGTTCTGTAATTCCCTTCAGAACTCTCTACTGAGTCAGAAAGAAAAAAAGAAAAAAGAAATAAATAAAAATAAATAGTCTCTCAAAAAGCACCTGTGCTTCAAAAATCTCTTATTTGCTTTGTGATTTTATCCTGGTGTGCATAGCGTTAAAATGTTACCCTTGGGGACACAGTGATTGAGGAGAATGGTTTCAAAGCACCAGTGGCGAGAAATCACACACTTGTATTAAATGCTTTTTTTTTTTTTTTTTTTTAATTTCAAAGAGAATTTATGGCTCAGTTAAAAGAATTTGCATGGTAATATCATTGAAGGACTTGAAAAGAAAGATATATTTCAACATGTAGATAAATGCAGTATTTTTGTAGAAGATAGCGGTTGCAAGGATCAGTGACCAGAGATGGTGGGGGTCAATGGATTGTGGGTCAAGTGGGTTAAGATTTGTGAGTGGGTTGTGGATCAACAGGACATTACCCACAGAAACTGACCACCCATCGTGACCCACTCTGATTCATCAACCCACTATGCAAGGCCTCTGTTTTTCTTCCTTTTTCAGTTGTTTCTATTTACTTACATAAGGTAAGTATATCTAAGTGGGAAAAAAAACTGTAGGTACTTTTGAACATTGATATTTGTAATTGTAATAATAGGAACAGGATTTACTACTTGACTTTCCAAACAGAGACGAATGTTATACTCTGTGTGTGTGTTTTTTTCTTTTTTCTTTCTCTCTTTACGTTGGCGTACCTTACCTTCATTTGAGACTTTAAAATTTTATCCTATTTTCCACTGAAAAGTATCTGTAATTCAACAAGGAAATATTTATATATCATAGTTAAATTGAAATTCATCGTAATATGGCCCATGACAAACACTTTACTATTTAATATTGTGAACGTCAGATCCACCGGTATTGTAAGACAGTGGTGTTTGAGCGATCGACCTGGAAATTCAAGCTCCGATTAGTGATAATTTAACAATCTTGTTTTATTACAAGTGTAAACTCTTTATTCAGTTGAGAGCAGGCCGTAGATCATGGTTCAGAGTTGATGACAATTGGTTTTGGTGGGCGGTGAGTGAGAGTGGGTCACAGTGCGTGGTGGGTTGTAGTGAGTCATAGTAGTTGGTGGATCCAGTGGGTTGTGGGGCACGATGGATGGTGGGTCTGTTGGTCATGGGTCAAGTTTTCATTGACCCACACAATCTCTGTTAGTGGCGTGCACTGAATTACATAATGAAGTGGATTCAGGCACTCAAGCTCATAGGCGTTTCTGGCGGGGGGACGCGTCCCCCAATATTTTGAAGTACAAAATATTCAATATTTTATTCTAATTTATTTACTAACGACAAAATAACCTAAATAATGGGCCTAATAATAATAATAATAATAATAATAATAATAATAATAATAATAATAATAATAATAATAATAATAATAATAATAATAATAATAATAATAATAATTTGGAATATAATATTCAGGCTGTGAAACGATTATAACAGAGTTGAAGATATACCATAGGGGGTCCGTGAAGGTAAGCAGAAAGGTAACACAAGGAATCGAAGATAATAAACAGGTTGGCCTAAGTAGTGCCATTTAAATAACTTTCTTTGAGCCCCCCCCCCCAAATTTTACACGACAGAGACGCCAGTGCTCAAGCTCATTTCATTACAGGACTGGTGTAAGTTTTGTTGGATACAAAAGTTTCTGGTCTCACTGAAATAATATCATACCACTGGTAAATAAGCCATTCGTGGCATGTGGTCCCATCTATGGGAGAAATAATGTATTAGTTTCAACTGTATAACTACGTAAGTTCGTTGGAAGCAGTTATTTGAATCAGTCGTTGTGGGTTGAGCTTGCTTAATGCATGACACTGTTCCAATCCATACGGCTGTTGTTGCCAAGGCTGTGGCGCTAAATCCGAGTTGTACAGTGAGTGCTGAAACTCCTCGAAGGCATGCTTTTTTTTACATCATCAATCAATCAAGAGAATTCTAAACCCGGCAAGGAAACTCATGCCATCTCTTATTATTATTTATTTAATTAATGTATTTATTTTTATTTATTTCCAAGTAGTATATGCGTCATTGTTAGGAGACAAACAACAGTATATCCAACCTGCTACTTAACAGTTTATTTCTTCCCATATGCAATACATAAATAAACAACAGTGGTGTAGCCAACAAGTTATTCTCGGGGAACATGTATTTTTTTCAGGAGACTCGGGCAATTTACATACTAAAATCATACCAAAGTCTTGTTTCAAATGAACTCCATTTTGGAGGACCGGGCCCCATTTACACGTTCCTTCCAAACTAAACTCCTGATTATATATATGCACCAATAACTACCAGTACATTTGAATTAAATTTGAGTTTTTTAAATGCCTTTAGACATCTGTGATGTGAATGAAGAATTCTTTTGGAAATGTTAAGTATCTGATCTCGATGAATTCTTTTCCTTCAACCTTCAGAAAATTGACTGAAACTATTGGTTTTTGCAAAACTCTCTGCTAGCTTCTCACTTTAGTTAGTGTACATTTACAACGAAGGGGGGGGGGGTGCACGTGCACCTTTGCACTCCCTAAATCCGGCCCTGAATGACAGTGCATTACGATTATACCAAAACACAAAAAAGTGTTATTGGCACGTCCGCAAAATTATTCAACTATCTCCCTAAAGCACTGAAAGATGCTGAAGTGGGTACTGTTAAAAGTAAACTTAAGTCACTCTTATTAGATAATCCAATATATGATATAGAAGAGTTTTACGAACTCACAAAGCAGTTAAAAGTGAAAAATAACATAGCATTGAAGAACTATGAGAAAAATGAATAGACATGTATAGTAGTTATCTATTGTATTGTACTGAAATCGTTATTCTTTTTATTGTATTGGAATCACAATCGAGAATGTATATATCTATTAGAATATGTATTGCAGTTATATGTAGGTGTAGGACCACACTCTATGTATTTTAATTTCTGATTCTTTTGTAAATGTATACGTATATATATATATATATATATATATATATATATATATATATATATATATATATACAGTGGCGGTTCCAGGGGGGCTACAGTTCCACCCCCTTGACGCTCAGGTATACACTGGCTAAAATGGGCTTCAATCATGTTTTGCACTGGATAAAAAGGCAAAATATGGTTTAGCCTAGTGTTGTAAAAAAACGGTTTTTTTTCTGTGAAGTTTTTTTTCAATAAAAAACATCGTTCTTTTTCATGTTTTTTTTCAAAAGTCTGTTTTTTTCTGGCAACTATTATTTATTGATTTATGTGGCAGATTATTGAAATAATCAACAGAACCTGAGTCGAAGCCCTCGTAGCTTACAAATCATTTCTTTCTTTGTATCTATACGAGCAAAATTATGTGATTATTCCTTTCGGCCCCAGGTCATTTTTGGCGTTTTCCTACATTTTCAGTTAGTGACTTATTGCTCAAAAACTATTCATTTGATTGATATGGTTAAGGTCTTGTTCTTTAGAAAATAGAAGTGGGTATTTTTTGGTGTAAGTTGCATTGCATTGTTGCCAACGGGTGGGAAGTTATTGAGGGAAATGTAGGGGTGAAAATTTACAAAAAATTCCCTAACCGAATTTCAAAATTTTTTGTATCTAGCACCACTGCTGTTATATGAGTTCAAGTCACCTAAACAAATCTTTGGTGTGTTGACAAGGTACAGTGAAATCCTGAAGTCGCTGGCTTCCATTCAAAGAGGGGAAAAAATTCTGTCATACACATGAAATTTTGACACTTTTTAGGCCTCAGAAGCAAAAATCAAATATGCCGAGGCTACAGCTTCTCTAATTATCCTATTGAAACTTTTTATGGTGTGTTCTGTAGGGAAAGGACGAAGCTTTCAGGTAGTGATACTTTTGTTTCAATGTAGCCAGTAACAGGGTAATAATAGAGGGGAAAAGGGAATTTTTTCGAATTTTTCACCTAATAGTGGGAATTAATTGTTTTGGCTGGAAACGCTGCCATAAGACAGAGGAAAACTATCTGAAAATAAACCGTAGTACTCCAAGAATATATCCTACAAGTATCATGGCGATATATAACAAAGTAAGCATGAAATTTTTAAAAAAATCTCATTCTACCTCACAAATTCACCATTTTCTTACCATTTCCAGAAAATTGTTTATTATAAACCTCAACTGTACTTCCCCTAATTATTCTAGTGAAGCTTTTTGTGGTGCGCTGTGTAGGCTAAGAATGAGGCTCTTAGACACTGGTACGTTTGTTCGAATGTAGCCAACAAAAAGGAAATAATAGAAATAAAAAGGGTTTTTTTTTCAAAATTTGCCCCTAAAACGTGGAATTAAAATTTTCTGTAGCTGGCAACACTACCATCAGACACACACAAACTATCTTAAAATAAGCTTTGGTATTCCTCTAATATATCCAACAAGTATTGTGATGATATCTAATAAAGTAAGCATGTCAATAAAAAATATCTCATTCTACCTTTAAAAAAATCAGTTATCTTTCCAATTAGAGAACAAGGTCTACTGTAAACCTTAACTGTACTTCCCCTAATTATCCTATTGAAACTTTCTATAGTGCGTTGTGTAGAGCAAAGACGAGGCTTCCAGATAGTGGTACGTTTGTTTCGATATAGCCAACAAGAGGTAAATAATAGAGACAAAACATATAATTTTTCCAAAATTTCCCCCTAAAATCTGGAATTAAAATTTTCTGTAGCTGGCAACACTGCTACCAGACAGACGCAAATTATCTTAAATTAAACATTGTTTCACCACTAATATATCCTACAAGTATGATGGCGATATTTGAGGAATAAAGTTTCTAATTACCAAAAATATATTACGGTAAACAGAAAAGTAGGCAAAAACTAGAAAAATCAAGGGTTAGAACCTAAATACGAATTTTACGTACGCCCTCTAATTGCCCCATTGTAACGATCTGTACTTGCGTTTGTTAAGTAAGGACAAATTTTCGATTGGCGTAAGTTGACTTGCACTCGGACGTATAAATACCGATTTATAAACAAAAATTTCTAATTTTTTGCCCAAATATAGGAGAATTTAAATTTCCCTAATTGGCAACACTGCGCGCAGGCACGTCCAATTGATGTCAACAGTTAGGTATCCATCCGAGGTATCTCCCTGGCAAGTCTTAAGGATGTCTTTCTACAACTAAGGAAGCTACAGGGGAAAAAGAAGTAAAGGAAATTCAAAATTAGAAAATTCTCGAATTTTTGACTGGGGTGAAATTTGAAAAGGAAATTCGATACCAGAAGAAAAAGAAATTAATATGATAAACTATAGTCCAGCCATATTTTGCAAGAATAATATCCCGATATCTTAATTAGTGTCCACACAGGAGCGGATTAAACAAGTGACAGACCCGTGTGTGCCACTTTGGCCACCTGGGCCACCGAGTATACATTTGATTACATTTTTTTTTACTACTAACTCATGTTGTTTTGTAGTTATAGTCTCGACTAATAATAATATCGTTGTAAATAATAACTTTAAGGAAAATTTTCTCTCCTTTTTACATCTTAGTTCCAACACTGTTGGTGAGAAATGCAGGGTGTTTCAAAATAAATTTTGGGGCTTTAAGTCTTCGTAGTACTTATTACATTTTATGTACAATTATAAGCAATGCATCAAGTAAAAGAGCACCTCAAACAGTCTTTGCTACAAGTGTTCGATGTGAGATTCATTCGTCACACGGCACACATCTAGTCGATAGGCGAGAAAGGCCCATAAAGTTTCTGCCATATGACACAAAACACATTCAATTTAGGGGAGTCTCGTTTCAACTGTACTATCTCCTGAGGATTTGCTGACGGCCAAATGCAAACATTATGAGTTGAGTTGATTTTAGTTTAGCGTCCCGTTCAGCAGCGAGGCTATATGAGACGTGGACCTACTGATTAACGTGGAATCCGAACCACATGAGCTCCCGCTGGGAATCGAACCCGGGTCTCCCACGCCGAAGGCGCGTACGCTAACCGCTTAGCCACGAGGGAGCTCGCAAACATTATGAGTGTTCACATTAGCTCTTCGGTGAAAGGTCGATTTATCACTGAAGACGACACGATCCAGAAAATCTTCATTGTTATGCAGGAATATTTCACTTGCGAAATTGGCACGTAAACCGTAGTCTGTAGACTTTAGACCTGTAGCAACTGCAAACGATAAGGACGTAGTTGCAAGCGTCTCCTTAATATTCTTCACACAAACGGTTGCACTGTAACTACAGATTCAGTCTTTATTAAAACACAAAAAGCTTTCTGCTCTCTAGTCTCCATCTTTGCTACTTGCTCTTTCTAACGGCAGACAGAAGAAACAATGCATGTACATGCGTGAGTACAAAACTGTTTGAGTTGCTCTTTCATTTGATATAATATTTATAATTGTAAGTTAATTGTAATAGATACTACAAAGTTTCAAAACCCTAATATTAATTTTGAAACACCCTGCATTACTTCAAATTGAGTCATCCTACATTCATGTCTTTTATATACATATCATCAGGGCCGGTCCTAGTCAATTTGTCGCCTCGTGCAATGCCATAATTTGCCGCCTCCCCCTTTCTCCAGAAAGAACAAATCTTAAAAGTCATGATTTTAAGTATGCTACTCCAGCATGAACAACAAAGGTGAGGGTAAGTGCAGTCGCACTCAGAAAGGCTTAAATACTTACTAAAAATGCAATCCCGTCGTGGCTGTTTATTTTTTTAAATATTAATCTATTATGTTAGTGAAAGATAAAGCAAACACACCTGCAGGGGAAAGATGGTAATCCTTTTTATAGAATTCACTATCGAGCTTCAATTTCAATGTATAAGTTTGCAATTCCAGTGCAACTAGCCCTTTTATCTTTATTTCTTGATTTTTCTTCTATATCTTCTAACATTAAAAAAAAAAAAAACTTGCTTCTATCTTCAATGATAAGGAACTTGTTTCTGACAAAAACAAGACTAGTTTCATATCAAAACTGTGATAGCGTACTACATGGAACAGATATTCACTACTATTCGAGAATTGAATTCTTGCATTTGAAACAATCAAGCAATTTGTGCTCTGATTTATTCGGCCATTTGCTTTAGCATTGTCCATGTAGCCTTAAACTAATGCAACCTAAACTTAATTTATGAATGTAGTATTCAAATAGAAGGTTAGCTTAGTAAATGTAACTACCATCCTCATGAAGTCTGTTTCCAACAAGAAATATTTAATTTAAATAATATTGTAAAACTTTGTCTCATATAGGATCTTTGGGCAGAGGAGTTAATATAAAGAGCGTCCGGAATCGACTCTCCACTACCAGTTTTTATTATAACAAGTTTCCTCTATAAAAGTATTTTCACAAAATACTATACAAATTGATCTCTCTAGAATCAAGGTGAGTTATAGGTGGTCTTTGACCGTAAGGTGGCAGACAGGATCTCCAACAGAGCCCCGTAGCAGGCTAAGAGGAGTGGATTTAAGGAACCAATGCTCCGTAGCAAGCAGAAGCGGGTTAAGTGGCCAACAGAGCCCCGTAGCAGGCTAAGCGGCTGAGGTTAGGATTCCCAGACAGAGCCCCGTAGCAGGCTAAGCCAGGAGATGGGATAGGCGTAGTCCCATAGCAGACTAGAGGCCTGGGGTTAGGTTACTCCAAGAGTCCCGTAGTAGACTAAAGGAGGGTCTCCAGAAAACTGGTATCGAGTTGCCTTCGTCCATCCAATTTATAGGGTCCTTTGGGTGGCGGTGGCGCTGCTGCTCCGATGTCGTCTTCTGCTCCGTGGGAGGGGCCAGAAGCCGTCGTCTCCATGTGATTATAGGTCCCTCTGGTGGGAGATCCTCTTGCCGAACTATGTGGAGGTGTTTGTAAACATTGATGTGGAATTGCTTGTTTACCACATCACATAGGATATTACAATATACTTATGACAGATTTTGCCGGACCATCCAAGCTTGCCGCTCCACGCAAATGCACGTGTTGCATATATGGTAGAGTCGGCTCTGCATATCATATATATCTAGTCGACAAATTATTTATATATGACATTTAGAAAAATACTATTAGGCAAATTAGTATTAGTTTTTACCTTTAGACAAGTTATTGGATACTGTTCGTGACATTATTTTTGTACTTATTAAAGGCCTGCTTTCACGAAAAAACAAAATTTCATTTCAACTTTTATTTCTTAGTTGACAGTGATGAAAACTGCTGAAACCCGAATTGTTAATAGGTATGATATTCATGTAAATTGTAAAATATTTGTAGCGTATCAGTATCTAGCGTATAATTTATGTTGCATTTTACGGTAATTACACCTACATAAAAATATTTCATACTTAAATAGACGTAAGATGCATTACAAATGACTATTTGAAAAAAAACGAAATTTAGAAAAAAAACGAGAGGCAATGTTTTTTTTCTAAAAAAAACGTAAATTTCTGAAAAAATACGAACCGTTTTTTTTCTATTTACAACACTAGTTTAGCCCCTCCCTTTATCATATCCTGGATCCGCTCCTATTCTTTAAATTTGCCATTAGTTATAAAGATGTGAACGAACACGTTCTGTTTGTTTATTTGTTTGTTTGAAATGTTCTTAAATAAAGAATATTTACAATTCGCAGTATTAAAAAATTCCTGAGCCAGTCGTCCACGAAGTATTAAATTGAAAGAAGTACTGAATATATGCTGCGATTAGCGCACAAGGAAATCAAAATTACTCTTGGTCATTTTTGGCGTACGAGTATTTCGTCTTCATCTGAAGCTCGTTGCAGCAGAACTTAAAAGATTCTTGTGCAAATATTGTAATTAACTTTTATAATAATAATAATATTAATAATAATAATAAAAAGCAGTGCTTCAGAGTACCATACACACCTTTAGTATTTTTTTTTTTTTTTTACAAGTTTGGCAATTGACATTGATTCCTTTGTGTTCTTAACATCCTATATGTAACGGTACTCTACATGTACATCCAAAACTCCTGTAAAACATTACAATATATAAAACATTCTGAAAATATGGCGTAACTATCTAAGCAGTTGTTTTTTTAAATTTGTTTTTTTTAATCTTACTAATAAACGAAATAAATGGGGGCGGGATTTTTATTGACTCAATCTGGATAATGTCAGTGGCGGTGCTTGAAGTAAATCGTAAGTAAAAATCAAAATATTATCACTAATTGTCCTAATTCTTATATGCAATAACTATGACATTAGGTGAGTTTTCTTCTCTTAGTTTGTGAAAATAATTTAATTTTAACCGATTTGACATCCTTCATGAGGCAGCATTGGATAATGTTTAAGAAATAGAAAGAAAAATCCCTCAATTCAAATAAATAGTTTCAAACATAATAATAATAATAATAATAATAATAATAATAATAATAATAATAATAATAATAATAATAATAATAATAATAATAATAATAATATATTCAATCCCATTAACCCTAATCTTAAGAAAGCTATTATTATTATTATTATTATTATTATTATTATTATTATTATTATTATTATTATTATTATTATTATTATTATTATTATTATTATAGAAGCTAGTATTTATGAATTTACATTTGCCCAATATGCGTACAAACTGCTTGCCTTATTTCCGTGTTCCTTAGAAGTCAATATTTTACGAACACAATATTTCATCCAAAATTAAATTTTTTAGAGAAAACTGTTCTACCCTATATTAAGTTAAACCGTATTTTCCAGTCCAAAATGAAGAAAATTCCATTCTGAAAACTTGATGTGTAGTGGTTATTAGAAAATGTAACTTGGAAAAGTGATTTTTTTTTGTTTGTTTAAAAGAAAGAAATCAATAAATATTTCAATAATTCATTACTCCATTTCGTTTTTTCTTTTTTTTTATCTCAAATTTCTTGCCCTCGGGATGCAGAGAGAGAGGGAGTTGGTTGGTGCCGTTGTTATTAGCAACACAGACATATTTCTTTTTCCTTCCCACAATGTTATCTGAGACTCATGAATTATGTCTTTAATCAAGTTTGATTTACTGTGTAAATTTATTTTTTTAAAAAAAGTAGAGGAAATAAAAAGTCTAAGTGTGTAGTTGTAATACTCAATTTTGCATACATAGACAAATACAAAATCAAAAGAAATTGGTTTAGGGTTTCCGTATGACAGACTTTTAAGGCTCCGTCATACAAGCGAGAAAACTTAAAACCGAGGAACAGGGGTAAAAAGGGCGTGATTTTTGAGATGTTATTTGCGTGGCTTTTACCACTGACGTAGCACATACGTCACGAGATTGACAGATTCTCTCAAGCCAAAATCCCTTGCACCGCCGCAATGTTCAGAATCCGAGTCAGGAAATAGTCCGTACATTCTACACGTTGAAGCCAACGGCTCAGCTGACGCGAAAGTCTTGGACTTGGGGGTGAAACAAACTATTCTGTGTAGGGCGAGTGCTGCGGAGTGGTGTGGACGAGAATCCGTGAAATCCCGGCGAAGACCTCTTTTGTCCTGTGTGCTCGCATATATCTGCTTCGAAATGCAACGGGCAGGGGGAGGGAGAAGTTGACACTTGCTTGCAGGGGGTAATGCTGAAAACCTGTTTGGCTCGAACATAGAAGCATCAAGTGCCCATCAGCCAACAAATCCATCCATACGACACGATTGCCGTGGCGCATAGAAGAGCCAGTTCGAATTGTTCAAAGTATGCGAAGAGAAAAGAAGGGTGAGGGCAGCCCCCTGCAAGATAATACCGAAGACTTTCTGACGACTCATAATGAACATTCTCCGTAGCAGAATGGTAGATAATTTAATTATAACTAGGGCAAGTGTATATATATATATATATATATATATATATATATACAGTGGCGGATCTAAGAGGAGAGCTGTAGGGGCTATAGCCCCCCCCCCCTTGACGCTCAGGTATACACTGGATAAAATGGGCTTCAATCCTGCTTTACACTGGATAAAACGGCAAAATGTGGTTTAGCCCCTCCCTTGATCATATTCTGGATCCGCCCCTGTATATATATATATATATATATATATATATATATATATATATATGTCGGGAACAAAACAAAATACATTAGCTGTCCATATAATGAGAAAAATAACGCTCTTGACTTTCATCGTAAAAGTATTTTTGGCATTCTTGCTGTTTGCCTTTTTAGAACTTTTCTGCACATTTTTCGCGCTTTTCAGTTTATTTATTATTATTATTATTATTATTATTATTATTATTATTATTATTATTATTATTATTATTATTATTATTAAGAAGAAGAAGAAGAAGAAGAACGCGACTACAGTGTCCCTATTGTTTTTCCACAAGTCGATATAACATTCGCATTATATAAAAACTGCACTACAGTTCAACAATGACCTCTCGTGTGAACCTATAATTTTATTTCGCTGTATCAAACATATCATAAAAGTATTGCGTAGGTATAATTTTACGTTGCAAGGAGACGTACTTTAATTCAAACTTATTTTGACGTACTTTAATTTAAATATTTGTAGTAAATCTCAGCTAAGGTACAGTGAAAATAGCATATTTTAGAATAATATTTGACGTCATAATATATTTTAAGGCTTTTTCAGTGCATTTTCCACGTTTATGACAAGCATTTTTTTTACACGTTTTTAGTTTATCGTATTTCTTAAAGAGCGAGTCGTAATTATAGCAAATATCTGAGCTCTAATTACAAAAAAGACTGCTATATCTGTGAATAATGTGTAAATGCATACAATCACCAAAAATTCATGAAATGGAAACCACTGTGTTACACACTTTATTCAGTACGTGCAATGGTTGCGTTTCCGAAAACTTAGGATTCATCTCTTAAAGGGTTCATACACGGTCCACGGTTTGTGCAAACAGTTTAACCGTGTATGGAGCTGTATGAACTGTTTGCGCAAACGTTTGTGCAAACATTTTCCACATCGAACTCGTTCGAAAACTGTTTACACGAACATGATATTTGCGCAATCACGTGGACTGTGTATGGGCATGTTTGTGCAAACACGAGGTTTATTTCTAAAGAGGCCCATAGATGATCCACGGTTTGTGCAAACATCATGTTTGTGCAAACACTGTGTTTGCGCAAACATTCGGCCATACACGGTTCAACTGTTTGCACAAACTTCAGTTCAATTTTGAGTTTGATCGCGTAAACATGTCCACTGAAGCAGCTCGTTTAGCGATAGTAATTGCTTGTGCTTTGGAAGCGGAAAGACCTGCGAAACCAAAACAGAAGAAGAGGATGTGGATGAAAGAGTGGTTCAAGAAACGGTCTAAGTTTAATCTTCAAAATTTTCTTAGGTAATATCCGAACTTGAGATAAGTTCGACTGTGGACTATAAAAATTATTTACGAATGGATTCAACTACATGTGGTGAAATACTGGAAAATTGATTGTATTCCTCACTGACTATCTATCCGCCTTCTAATCTATTTTCTTCATTTTAGCCACCAATTCCTCATACGCCGCATTTTTCAGATTCCTGTTTTTATAATCTTCACTCTTTACCTTCCACAGTTCAGGTAAATTTCGATAAAGTTCAATAAATTCTCTCCAGAATTGTTGATTCCTATTCATTGACGCTATAACGCAAGAAATAAGCGTCTGTACACTAGGCCTCTTACTCGGAAATAAAGCTCGTGTTTGCACAAACATGCCTATACACGGTCCACGTGTTTGCGCAAACATCATGTTTGTGTAAACAATTTTTGAACGAGTTCGATGTGGAAAAAGTTTGCACAAATGTTTGAGCAAACAGTTCATACAGCACCATACACGGTCAAATTGTTTGCACAAACAGCCTTGTTTGCACAAACCGTGGACCGTGTATGGGCCCTATAGGTAGGAGACCTTATGTAGAAACGATTATTTCTCGCGCTGTGGCGTTAATGAATAGGATTCAAGAATTCTGGCAAGAATTTATTGAACTTTATCGAAATTTACCTGAACTGTGGAAGGTAAAGAGTGAAGATTATAAAAACAGGAATCTGAAAAATGCGGCCTCACACGTTTCTATAATAATTTGTCCAAGCGTCTGAGATGCAATGGCTGTTTCAAATTTAAGTCCTCGTACGTGTTTCCGCACGCAAGATAATGCAAAGTGTCAAAGAACCTCTGCTCGCGAGATACTGCATCTTTCATATTTGTATCCTGTTCTCGAATAAGAGGAGTACCCATTTCCAATATTTCACCAAATATAGTTGAATCCATTCGTAAATAAGACCACAGTCGAACTTATCTCAAGCTCGGCAATAACCATGTAGCCAAGGGGGGTTTAGGGGGGTCAGGATCCCTCCTTTGAGTCCAGAAATGAAAAAAAAGGGAAGATTAAACAAAATGAAATGAGAAAAAAAAAAAGGATCAGCGTTAAAAATAAACTACAGGAAGCTTTTGGTTACTCTTTCTCATGAGGAAATTTGTATTACTTGCAATACATGGTGGCGAGGTGAGCGAGATATCCTGGAAGAGACAGGGAATTTGCAATTTCTATAAAAGTTACGGAATTGTCAGAATTTCTGCTACTAGTCAGGGAGATTTCAAGCTTCCGAAAGCATAGTGCCGTTGTGTAATTGCGTGGACATTTTTTTAAAATCATAATTTTTCATCGCATCCTTACAGTATCAAACATGTTATTTCAAAAACAATTTTCTACTGCTCTTTTGACATGTTATTTGGAACAGACAGTAGTTGACGGAATAATAAAAACAAAAATTTATGTGGAAAGAAAGTTCTGTTAACATTTGATTCAACAGAGAAAGGAACGCAAATATAGTTGTGTTGAGTTTAGTTTATCGTCCCTTTCAGCAGCAAGGCTATATGAGACGTGGACCTACTGATTAACGTGGAATCCGAACCACATGAGCTCCCGCCGGGAAACGAAGGAACGCAAATATTGTAAAATACTTTACAAGACATTATTGAGTATGTACTGTTTATAATAGTGAATATGTACTTCTTATAATAGTTGAGGTCATAATGAAAGGAAAATTGTTATATTTGAATAAACTGAGGAAGGACGTAAATATTGTAAAATCTTCAATACGTTTTATTATTATTATTATTTTACTCGAGATTTCTTCATAGTTTGTTATTAAATACTTGACAACATATCCTCATTTTATTGTCCTAACAAACCGATATATGTTGATAGTAAAGTACTTTAGATTGATCGGGCTCCTGGGCCTTCAAGTCACACCCCCGTTACGAAATCCTTGCTAAACAAACCAATATATGTTCCAGTAAAAAAGTTTAGAATGATCGACCACCGTATTTCATATCATGGCCCTCCCCCATTACGAAATCCTGGCTACGTGCCTGTCGGCAATTAAATTTTGATGACTAAACTAGACCGTTTCTTGAACCACTCTCTCATCCACAACCTGTTCTTCCTTTTTGGTTTCGCGGGTTTTTCCCCTTCCATGCACAAGCAATTATTATAGCTAAACAAACTGCTTCAGTGGACATATTTACGCGATCAAACTCAAAATTGAACTGAAGTTTGTACAAACAGTAGAATTGTGTATGGCAGAGAGTTTGCGCAAACACAGTGTTTGCACAAACTTAATGTTTGTACAAACCATGGATCGTCTATGGGTCCCTTTAGTTTTGTGCCATAGTAGTTATGCCCATGGGTGGGGGATGAATGTAGATCGGATTACATTACACTAGAACAGGGGTGTAGCCAGCAGGTTTATCTAGGAGGGGCAGCTACTATATACAAAGTTTAAAAAATTTGAGGCCTGAAAAAACGGAAAATTTTAGTTTCCGGCCGAAAAAATCTATATTTTTTAGTTTTTTCTTTTTTTTTCTCCATAAATATTATGTACCAGGTAGTTTTTTTATTATGCTTAACCAAGAACTACTACCCCGGAAAAAACATAAATTTGTGTATAACTATTTCAATTTAAGCCCTTGTACACAGAACCTATCTACATAAGACTAAGATTTACTGACAAAAATATTTATTTATTATTCGTGATTAAAAAACACCATATATTTTTATTAACAGCTATATCTCACTTCCTGTTTTACACCAAGTAGCAAAAAAAAAAAAAAAAAAAAAAAAAACTGCAAAACAGAATAAAAGCGTTTTTCATCAAATTTTCCATCCAACAAAAAATATGTTTTTTAAAACACTAGTTATAGCATATAAAAATATAAAGTACTTATAAAGCAGTTTAGTACCATTGTTTTATGGCAGTATTTATAGTACCTTGTTAAAACGTTTGTCTTCAAACTGTCAATAAGTCAAATAAATTGTGTAATCTGCTGTCAAAAAAAGTATTTTTCAAAGTCCATATGTTTATTATGCAGTTTATGTTGACACAAATCTAAAGAAGAATTACACACTCGAAAAATTATAAATGGTATGCAATAATATAGTTCCATTATCTAAACCTTTTCCTTTAAATTTGGATATAATTGAAGCACAAGTTTTTTTTTTTTCATTTGGGTTAAAGAAGCTGCAACTTCCGTAAATTATTAATTATATGTACACTTTGTTATTTTTTAATAACTGAAGCAAAGTAATCTTAGGATAATGTTTTAGAAGTCGGTCATTTGTTGGATCCAGGGAATCATTTGGGGGACACGGATCTCTTCTTTTATATTTTTGATTTGATTTTAATTTAGCGTCCCGTTCAGCAGCGAGGCTATATGAGACGTGGACCTACTGATTAAGTGGAATCCGAACCACATGAGCTCCCGCCGGGAATCGAACCCGGGTCTCCCACGCCAAAGGCGCGTACCCTAACCGCTTAGCCACGAGAGGGCTCTCTTCTTTTATATTCTTTCCACCTCCACTTTCCCGGGTTGTGTAATCGCCGAAGAACCCAGACGCAGAAATATCTGCAGAAGATAATCACTATTGGGTTAGGCACGATTTCTTATAACTTAGTACAGGTACAAGGCACTGACTCAAATTTGTATCGGTAACAGGTACAGGTAATAGATAGCCAAAGTACTACCCAAGATAGGTACTGTACATGTACTGACTAATCAAAGTACCTAAGGTACTATTCTAGGTACAAGATTTTAACCAATTATCTCCATATCTGGAATAAAAGTAATAACAGAATTCGTCAAATTTTAAATATTTAATAATAATTCGGGGTACAGAATATACTGATTTATTTTACTTGTGTAAGTAATAGTTCCAAAAGTGGAAGTTATCAAAACGCTTCTGGCGGAAGGAAGATATACACAACGACAAATTGCTAGTAGAGTTGGTGTAGGGCAAAAATCTTTGAGTAGAATCTCTGTTGCAATGAGCAAAAAGCAAATGTATAAGCAAAAATCTTTCTTATTTTGGCCTTGCTTCTGCGCTCATGTAGATACATCCCTACTTTCTTCCTTGGCTTTATGCTGGGGACTTCAGTAAACTCTTGAAATGCACACGTCAAAAAATATTACACCTGTCACACAATACACACAATAATGCTGCTTTTCCTTGCCAGCAGACGTCGCATGCGGATCTTCCCTCGCGAACTACTTTATTGTATCCCTCCGAATTCTACTGTGGGTGGGGCTTAGGCCCTGTCGAACTTTAAGCACAAGATGTCGCTACAGTGCAGAGAAACTTTACGCTGTTACAAGGGTTTCGTTTTCCACGTACAGTATCGATATATCAAAACTGACTTTACAAGTTATAGTGCGAGTGTCAAGTGCAAAGATCAATGCACAATTCCTTCAAAACGGATTTTTATTAGCATGTGGGGTTCTGGAGATAATTGCATGTGAAAATGACGTTTATTCCCCATTTTTATACAAAATTTACTCATTAAGGATGAAAATTTTTAAATTTTTGTTCTGAAGGATTTGTGCCGACATGTTTTGTGAAGAATATAAAAAAGACTCCATAGTTTTATCTTTAGTCGTAACTGAGAAAAATGTTCAAAACGGAAGGTCTGTTCTGCGCGTTTTTGTGGAGGTATGAAAGGTAATTCTTAGATGTCACAAAAGATTTATATTGATCGACAAATCCCTTAATGGCATAGGGAAGTATAATTTATATAACTAAACTTTCTCAATAACAATTACGGAAATATTAAATTTCTTTCCTTCGTGCTTTATAGCTGATATGTTGTATTTCCCTGTATTTTTATTTATTTATCTATTTATTCAACACAACAGGCTCTAGGCCCAGTTACAGTGTTGTTCCTTATAAATACATTTACCCAATGTCAGTGTCGGACTGGCTACGTTGGCTACTTGGCGATTGCTAAGGGATCCGCAGTGATCACGAGGCGCAAGACCTGTAGGCCTTGATTGAATATTCGCGATTGCAAATGCTTTCTTGAGTCTTCCTACCAAAAAGGTTACGCAAACTTAAGTTCGTTTTACCGAAAGAAATCTTCTCGGGCTCATATCAGTACGGCCCCGTGAGGCAGTAAAACTTCGTACTTAGCCCCATCTAGTCCGTAACGGCTTTCGCAACAGAGTGATTTATTTAGTAATTTGTACACTGCTTTCAAATTTGTTCTTACCCTCTCATGTACTCAAGGTACACTCATGTCCAAAATGATTGTCGTATATCTATAACTGTCTTCTTGTAACAATATAATTTGATAATGATTTTGCAGGGTACTTTTAATGCTAATACTTATTTTTAGTCTACTTTTCATATTAATTTTCTTCACCACTTGTTGGGTTGTAATTACATTCTCGAAGATTTCTTGAGACATTTTCAATGCTTTGATGCGGCTACTTTCTTCTTTTTCGTATTATATAAGTGTGAATTTTCTAAACACTCAGGGAATATTTGAAGTTGTGTTACTAAGAACAGCACATCATTTTGGCATCCTATCTGGTCATTGTCAAGTTCCGATTCATTTCCATGATTCTGATTTCATTTCCTAACGCATGGGCCTCCAAGTGCACAAGTTATTTCGACATAGGGTCGTCATTTTATCGTCATCAAAACCATCGTCATCAAAACTGCGTCCACCGATTTGCATTCTCTCTTTCTTATAGAATGACCAATTTTCTTTAATCCTTGATTTTTTTTCAGGATTTTCTCTTCAGATTGAAGAATTAAGTGTCTTTTTTCCTGCTATAATTGGCGATCACAGGAAGTACATCACCAAGTACGTAAAATATAGAGCTTATTCATACAGACTGAAGAAACGTTCATACTTCGACCTTTTGTCTCGAAGCACATGCTTTTACTTTATTCTCATGCTTTGAAGTATTTGCTTTTATTTTATTCATAATGGCCAGTAATTTTCCATACCTCTTCACGAACGAAAGCAAGATTTATAACAATGTCAAAAATATGAGGCAAGGATAACAACGTAAATCGGATCTCACGACCAACGACTTCGTCAAGTACCAAGTAATCAGCCACCACTGTATTTGTTGGTTTACTCGGGGTACATAGTTTTGAATTCATATAATAATATTCCATTTATTACTCATCGTTTAAAGTTTCTTAAAAGGCAACGTATCCGAATAGTACATAGTGGGATTAAAAGCAAACTTTAGAGCTCCTTCGTGGCTAAGCGGTTAGCATACGTGTCTTTAGCGTAGGGGACCCGGGTTCGATTCCCGGTGGGAGTTCATGTCGTTCGGATTCTACGTTAATCAGTATGTCCCGTCTCATATAGCTTGTGAAAGGGATGCTAAGCTCAAGAGCAACTCAATCAACTTTAAAAGCAAACTTTGGTTAGCATGATTGGTTTGCCATCTCTTTACTCCCTGTTGCACTAATTGCAAGTTGGCATATGGGGTTATATTTTCCAACATATGTTTCATTAGTTCAACAGAATTAAATCATAGATACATTAGTTCAACAGAGTTAAATTATAGATACATTAGTTCATACCACCTGATTCCAACAGTATTACCATGTTACTTCATAATATCCAAAAACCTGTTGATTTTTTAACGGCTACGACCGTGGGATGTGTGAGAATAGTAGAAAGAAAATCTTTCTTTTTGAACAGCATATTCGCACCTAACCTACCCATTAACATTCAAATTTATCCAGAAGCGATTCTACATCTACCTTCTACTCGTTGTTTTCTTCTATTTTACACACACACACACAATCACATTTTGGTATGTTTCTTTCTAGATGGCTGGCAGGCCAATATCGAGGGTCGCTCGTCATCGTCATATCTAAAAAATATCTACACGAACAGGATTAACGATAGGTTGCAGTTTTATTGTTTGCACACTTGTGGCCCAAAACTTTATTGCGCTGGGAAGTCCGGGTTGTGCGACTTTTCGAACACCCTGTAGTCCATATATATTCATCTTTACTTCCTTTGCACTTTTTTTTAAAAAAAAATCTAAATTCACTAAACAACATTTCTTTACGTTGAAATTTTGTAGACCCCAAATTGTTCATAAAAGTTTTCAAAAAAAAAAAAAAAAACGAAGGAAAGAAAGAAAGAGAGAAAACAAAAGAAAAAATGGAAACTTTTGTGTACAGAGTGGCCCGAAAGTAGGTATACAGACCAGCATCGATCAAGTATGACATTTTAATTTATTAACATAATGAATGTATTTGCTTTGGTTTGTTCTGAGCTTAAGGGATAAGTGAAAATAAATTAAGAACAGATAAGGAAGAAACTAAGTCAATACCTGTATGGATAATAATAAGTAAATGATATAAAATGTCATGACCGATCAGTAATGGGACTGCACACCTACTTTTGGGCCACTCTCTACAGTATTTCTTAAGTCGTAGTATTTTGAAGAACCGTTAGAATTTCACCTTTGATAAGCATACTTTGTTAGATATATTAGAATAGATTAAATACGAATTTTTTTTTCAATCCGTATAGCCCCAAACCGGCTGAATGTTGAGTAATTACAATTCTGCAGTTGCATTGACACTTGTGCCATCTGTACGACAATTCTATAAAACACTTCAATTCTGTTCATCATCCAAATAACCAAATTCTGACCATCACATTATCCAATTAACTATTGAGCATCTGGTTATCTGTGTTACAATTTGCAACAGTATCTTAGTATCAGCTAAAATAACATGAAAGTATTTTTTTTTCCTGTGCATTATATCCTATTTACTGTTGTGTATCTGGTTATCTACAGTATGTTATAATTTACAACAGATCTTAATATCAGCTAAAATAACATGAATAATACTTTTTCCTGCGTTTTATTATCCAATTAACTGTTGTGTATCTAGTTATCTGTCTTGTAGTTTACGATATTATCTAAATATCGGCTAAAATAACGTTATTATCTAAATATTTTTCTCGTGTGCATCATTGTCTAATTAGCCACTGTGTATCTGATTATCTGTGTTACAATTTATGACAGTATCTTGATATAGCTAATATGAACAGTAAATTTTTCTGTAGGTAAGCTAATTGAAGCGATCAGTGGTTGAGACATGCCATATTGGGGCATAAGCTTAACTCGCCTGTAAGTGATGGAGATATAGTGGACTGTTGACATCCCCTCTGTCTCTCTCTCTCTCTCTCTCTCTGTGTGTGTGTGTGTGTGTGTGTGTGTGTGTGTGTGTGTGTGTGTGTGTGTACAAAATCGTATTAACATGAATGAAGGAAGCTGTTTCTCCTCCACGTGAAGCAAATCATCTTTCTATCTGTCGACCGGGAGGAACGGGCTCCCACCGGGACATATCTTGACATAACGATAAACGACTAAGCTTCATCTGATTGCTCTGTGCAAGATGGAACAGTTTTTCCTCTCCCCTTCTCTTTATCTCCTCATTCGTAAAAGCTGATTGAATGCCAAGGGCTTGTTTAGGCTGTCAAGTGCAGGGAGTTTTCAAAAGCATTCATCTCGCACTCCGCTACCGTCCTGCCACCCTTTTATTCACATCAAGGGAATGGAACAACGTACGAGAAAGTGTAGCCAATCTCTTGATTAAAATGTTAACTATTTAATAAAATGATTTGGAATATTCTCCATACTGGAAGTAAAGTAAGGTATAATGGCTCGGTGGAAGCACATTCACTTCTGAGAGCTCTCTGGTTCAATCCCAGGCCACATTAGTTTGTGTGTTTGTGGGTTCTCTCGTTTCCTTCAACTTTTTTATTCCACTTAATTATTCATAACCAATTACTTTCATTAATCATCCGTCTCTTTAAACTTAAAGACCATTATCGGGTGACGTTAAACTACAGATTTTATTTTCGCACTGCAAATAACACTCAATGTCAAACGTACTTTTGGAAAGCAGACCGATTTTAGATACCACTGGTCTAGTATTGCGCTGATACACATGGTCCCGGGTTCGGTTCCCGGTGGAAGAGTATTGAAATTTGAACGCATTAGGGCGCTTCGGATTCCAAATAAAGTGTAAGCGTCGGTCCTGCAAAGGGATAATTCACTTCAACATACAAGCGATTTTACAGCACATAAAACTTTAAGTTGACTAGAAGAGAGATTTCCAACCAGGGATACGCACTACAACATTCAGGGATACACCGAAAATAATCAGTAATGATGGAGAACACACTGATTTTGTTTGCAGGGAGAGATACATATAAGACCCACCCCATTCGGGACAAGACTGTAGAGGTAAGTAACAGTACTGGACGTCATGTAAGCACCATCAAACTCCGGTCGCCTTTCTTCATAATTTTTTCCCGTGTATCCATATACAGCAGGATGAAATCGTCTTGGGCTTATGTTTAAATATACTATTCCGTCATTTTCTTGATAGAATTACTGTAAAACTCTGGAAATACTCAAGATGGCTGGCAGCAGGATTTGAATCCGGACCGCAGCTTCTCTTTCGCGAAGCAAGAACATCAACCAATAGCATACATATACAGTAAACTGCCATTAACACGAACTCGCTTAAGCCGAACACTCGGTTAACATGAACAAAATTTCAGTCCCAGTAACGATGTACGTTATCTTATAGGAAGTCTTATCGGTTAACACGAATTTCGATTAGCACGAATTACGAACTCAGTTTTTGTTCGTTGCGTCATTAGAGGTTTTCATTTAACACGAACTTTCAAGATTTCTTGCTTTTTTTCTCTCTCTCTCTCAGATGAGTTTTTGCAATACAGTATTTATACAGAAGGAAATTGCCTAGTAAATGAGAGAGAAACAAGAAAAGCTTATTTTTTCTTGAGATGTCAATTCTTTCCTTCCCCAAGAGTAGAACGCTGCAGCTCTTGGCAGATGAGCTGGCGACAGCACAAGACAAAACAACTCCTTTAACCGTCCTTGTGGCTGCAAACTGGCGACGGTAGGTATTAGAGGTAATCATAAATAACTTATGTATCTTTCGTTATCAGCGGAGTTGCGAATTTTATAACTTGGCCTGGATTTTCTGGGTGAAAATTCCAAGAACTGGAGTCGCGAACGTGATTTATGCTCTCTGCTTCCACCACTTGGGCTTTTCGGATGTGAACAACAATATAAACACTGATCTGTATACTAATATAACGTAGTGCGTAGATATGGTCTGTATACTGTACTCTGTATACTAATATACTATAGTGCGTATGTATGAAAAAAAAACTGTACTCCAAAAATCAAATTTGGACCTCTCGGTTAACACGATTTTTTTTTTTTTTTAAAACACGGACTCTTGATTTTCCGGTTCCTTGGAGTTCGTGTTAACGGGCTTTACTGTAGTTATTTCTTAACCACGACCATCGATGCCAGGAAGAAGAATGAAAAATTTATTTTCTATAGCTGAAAAAGTGTTGAATCTTTTGCGCACGAGATGGCGTTAGTGCCTCAAATCTCAGGGTATATGAATCGCAGCAGATCAGTTCTAATGCCATTCGACGGCAGACAGTTGAAGTTAATAAATGTGCAAAAACTGTTGGAATTCGTGTATTCAGTCGTCAAGTATTGCGCCGTGGAAATGGGTTAACTTTTCGTGAAAACTGAGCTACATTTTACAATTTTATGTCAATGAATGCACAAACACTGTAGAGGACCGTGAAGAAATATGTACTGTTTGTGTGCAAGATGTGTTACCAAAACCAACAGCCAAAAGATGGTTCAGAAAAATTCAATGTCCAAGATGCTCCTTGCTGTAGGCGACCATTCACAGTAAAAGTTGATGATACTGAGGCAAAAGTCGAGCAAGACCGGCATGTACGTCACAGCATCACCAGTGACCTAAATCTCCATCATCAAATAGTGTTAAACTATTTGGAGAAAGCTGGCTACGAAAAGCTCAATGTTTGGATCCCACGTGATATGACTCAGAAACTTAATCGATCGAATTTCTACCTCCAAATTTTTACTGAAACGCAAAGAACTTGAGCCATTTCTGCAGTTGTTGGTCACGAGTCAAAAATGGACAACAATGTACAAGAAAGATCGTGGTGGAAGCGACGAGAAGCACCATAGTATGTGCCAAAATCCCACACTAATGCCCAGCAAGAGTCTGCTGTGCGTTTGGTGGAATTGGAAGGGCATCATGTATCACGAGATTCTGATACCTGGCAGAACGATAGGCTCGGACACGTACTGTCAACAGTTAGCGCGAGTGCACCTAACAATTTAAAAGAAACGGCCGGAACTTGTCAGAGAAAGGGTGTCATATTCCACGCTGATAATGCCAGACCGCATATTTTAATCGACTCGTCAGAAATTAAGGGAACTTGGCTGGAAGGTTTTAATGCATCCACCGTATAGCCCGGACCTGGCGCCGTCAAACTGTCATTTGTCGTTGTTTCAGCAGAATCCCTGAACGGTGGTTATATAGTTTCGAAGGAAATCTGAAAGAAACAAATGTCCTTTTCTTTTATACCAGAAATCATAGAAGTTTTATAACTAAGGCCTCCTTGAATATTCTAAAATTTAAAGATGATTTCCTTCAAGTTACAGCTAAACTGTACCCAAATTTCCTTGCATATTCCTTTTCTTTTCTTTTCTTTTCTTTTCTTTTCTTTTCTTTTCTTTTCTTTTTTAAAGAAAAGAAATGGACTTATATAAGTGATGTTTAACTTTTGCTGGTAACTGTACATGAGAGGAACCTAAATTTTTAACCTAAATAGATTGCAACCCTGAACAAGTATAAGCAGTGCTTTGTGAGTGGCAAAAGTTTCGCTTTATCGCTGCAAAGAGAACGAAGAGAGGGGGAGGGGGAGGGAGAAATCAACATTGATTTGAAAGTAGATATACAAAGCTATTCATCTCTATCTGTAGACAATCACATCGGCGTTTGTACGTAAAGGAGGACGCCTCGACGTCAGAAGCACGGGAAGAGCGGATATAGGATTCGCATACTTTGGTGCAGCACCACCTTTTATCTTGATTGATGTAAAAGGGAACTGTTAAAACTTGCTAGAAAAAAATATATATTACAGCTCATGGTATTAGCATCGTAGTAGGGTTCTAGGCAGGTATATGAAAAGGGGGCTCTTTTTTAACTTTGGCGGCTGGTGAGGGAGATCGAGAAACGTACCTTGAGTTTTAGGGACTCTGAGGTCAACGAATAATGTAAGAAACGAGAACACTTCTATATATGTCCTATATATACACCTAGTGGTATCATTCAAATCATGTGAAGCGTTCAGAGCGCAAGGGGTTCAAGTCCATTTAGCGAAGTTGTGAAAAAAAAAAAAAAAAGACAAAGTTTGTATGCTTCGTTTAAATAAATGGAAAAGTGAACTTTCTGTTTTTAATTACAAGAACTATTAAAGCCCTAAATGGAGCTTCAGTAAGAGATCTTAAATATAAAATATGTCCAAAATTACCAAAAATGGGCTTGAATCTCTTGTGCACTGAGCGTCCCATGTAACAACCAGTTTTATGATTAGTATTTAACAACCGGTTCTATGATTAGTGTTTAACAACCGATTCTATATTTAATATTTAGCAACTGCTTTTATGATTGGTATTTAACAACCAGTTCTATGATTAGTGTTTAACAACCGATTCTATATTTAATATTTAGCAACTGCTTTTATGATTAGTATTTAACAATCGGTTCTATGATTAGTGTTTGACCACCGGTTCTATATTTAATATTTAGCAACTGCTTTTACGATTAGTATTTAACAACCAGTTCTATGATTAGTGTTTAACAATCAGTTCTATATTTAATATTTAGGAACTGCTTTTATGATTATTATTATTATAACAACCACTTCTTTGATTAGTATTTAACAACCGGTTTTATGATCAGTTTTTAACAATCAGTTCTACGATCAATGTGATAACTTGATTTCGTATTAATATTATTTTTATTATTTGGCACGGTGGTTCAGTGGTAGAGCGCTTACCTCTTGTGCACGAGGGTCCTTGGTTCGATTTCCCGGCCAAGTAAGTTTATGGTGGACAACATCGTGTCCATGAGTTTTCTTGAGGCACTTCCGTTTCCTCCGACATTATCATTCTATCAATTCTTCCATCATTAACTTGCCTAAATCATCTGTCTTCCTTAGCTTAATGGGCATAATCGTGAGTCATTAAACTGAAATATTTCATTTCAATATTATTACTGTACGACTGTGCGATTATTATTATTAATTATATTCAAATGATACTAGTAACAGTGGCTAGGATTAAGTTATATAAGGCCTTACGCAGGGTCGTTTTGACGCGTGATTAGTGTCATACTAAAGATGCTACTAACAATTGTTTCGTGCTGTAGTCAGGCCTTTAGTATGACGCTAATCATACGTCAAAACGACACTGCATAAGGCGGATAGCATCTTTATATTGCCATTTTGCATATTAATTTTCCAAAATAGTACTGTACTAGAGAATTAACTTGTTTTCGTAAGTAAAATACTTGATCTAGAGGTGAAGAGGCTTTAATCGGCTGAATGACACTACTCCCTATACCAATAGATCTGTTGTTTTCCCTGGAGGCACATAACTAGCTGAGTGGAACCACTAAAATAATAGGGTGGCCAGTTTCTTTTCCTGTGGCTCAAAAAAGTACACAGAGAATTGGAAATTCATGACACTACAGCAGTAAAAAGTGTTCATTCTTGGATACATTTCTAATTGCACTTTTTTAAATACTAATTTGAAAACAATGAATCCAATGAAATTATTTTTAAACTTATTCGTCCATGGCGTTGAGTGAAAAATGACCTCAAATTTGGAGTTGTTGAAGTACCAATTATACCAATAATAAAAGTGTCTACGCTTCGATACATATCTAATTGTGCTTTTTATACTATTTTTTTATACTTCTTGTTAAGAAAGATATCTGTATATAATTAAGTAATGATACGGTGTATATCAAGTATGTATACGGCTTGTAGTACGACATAGTCAATTAATTTCTTCTTTATGATCAATGAAGCAAAGATCTATATCCCAACTTTCAAGCTGTTTTTCTTCACGGACGGATACGTTTAAAAATAACTAACTCTATGGCCCACGGAACCCGGAGGTTCTGCACACTTTCACAAAAGCTCTGCACTGACTTTTATCCTTAGCCAACTGGATCGAGTTTCTATTTTGTATTCCTATTTCTGCGAGATCCATCTTAATATTGTCCTCCCATCTGCGCCTAGGTCTTCCTGATGGCCGTTTTCCGATTGGATTTCTAGTTAAAACTTTGAAAGCATTCCTACTTTCTTTCATTCTGGCTACATGACCTGCCCACCTGAGCTTCCTAGACTTGATGACCCTAACAATGTTTAGTAAACAGTATAAATTGTGTTATGAAATTTCCGCCATTAACCATTCCCATTGCTCTTGGGTCCGAGTATTCGTCAAACACTTCCCTTATTCGAGAATTCGAGAGTTCTCAAACACTTTCAGTCTACGTTCTTCCCTCAGAGTAAGCGATCACGTTTCGTGACCATACAGCACAACAGGCATGATTATTGTTTTATATATTTTAAGCTTCAAATTCCTCGACAGAATTCACGACAACAAAAAATAGTTCTATTAAATTTAGCGCCCTCAAATTAGTATTTAAAACAAAAACGCAGTTAGAAACCTATCGAAGTGTGGGCACATTCACTATTGGCATAAGCGGTACTTCAAAGATTCAACTTTGAGGTCAATTTTTCATGACTCCATCAACGAACAAGTTTAAAAATAGTTTCTTTCGATTCAGCGTCCTCAAATTCGTACAAAAAATGATATTATCCAAGTGTGGATATTTTCTACTAGTTCTTTGATAATTGAATTTAAGCAACAACAAACGTCTGAAATCTGAAATCTGGGTTCTGGGTATTCCGAACAGTCTACAACAATGTGTCGGATACTCAGCATGACTACAAACTCCTCACAATAAGGACGGTTAACGCCACGCACTAATTGGAAATGAGTCAAATGAGTATCTGATTACGAACTGTACCAGTATCATTGCGTTCATTGAACTTTTATTCTTATTTAGGCCCAGTGGCGTATTTACGATTTTGTTTCGGGGAGGGCTTTGCCTGAAAATGTAAAAATTCTTCATATACTTTACTACAGTAAGTAAGATTTCGGGAGGGGCTTAAGCCCGGAAGGCCCCCCTAAATACGCCACTGTTTAGGCCTATATGTGTGCTTATCACTGCTACTACCTTTTTTTTTTTTTTTTCATCAATGCTTGTATGTGAAGAATTAAGAGCCAAAGTGGATTATCTATTAATAGTCAAGAACAAAATTTATAAAATGTTGGTTTTATGTTGAGTTCTGACAGATATCCAAACTCATAAGTTCGGAACTCACTCTCAACAGAATCTGAATAAGGGAATAAAAATAATGTGATATCACATCCTGCTCGGTACCTCATGTGCTTTTTTTTTCTTTCTTTTTTCTTTGCAACACTCGTTAAAGAAGACTAAAATAAAAGGAATATGGTGATGTACTGCGCTTGGGTTGATGCTAGTCAGTTTTTAGATTTCCAACAGAAAAAGTAAGAAAAAAGAAGACGGCAATTTCACCAGTAGTAACTTTTTTTTTGGTAACCATGGTAAAATAAAGTGAAGCGACAGCAAACAAGGCGATCCTATGGTGACGGGCAGGAAATTACATTAATAGTAATTTTTCCATCTGTGCAGCAAACCTTCCACGTACGTTGCAGAGCGAGTTCTTCTCATTGGCGTTGGCAAGCGTGAATACCATTTAGGTCGGCGACTGCAAGTTCTAGTGAAGTTAACATTAAAAAGGGACATCTCTAGTCTTTACACTTGTGACACTTCAGAAAATGATACAATTTCGAATGCATATATATAATATTTCTTGACCACTTTTTCACTATACAATAATTCCATGTTTTTTCCTACAATTTTGAATGCATATATACAGGGTGCGTTCACAAAGTTTAAAGACTGGTCTCAGAATAACAAATGTATTACACATTTTTGTACATCTAACCAAAGGCTTTGAAATATGACCCTTGGGCATCAACACACCGCTGCTAGCGTGTTTTCCATTGTTCATAGGTTCCCTGATAGTCTTCGCGCGCAAGGCTGTGAAGGGACCTTGTCGAAGCTGCCTGGACCGCTGGAATCGTGTCAATAAATGGGGATCGTCTTGCAAACGTTCAAGAATTTCTTCGCAAACAGCCAGGTGCCTTGCCTTCTGTTCATCCGTCAGAACTTCGAGAACAAGTGTGGCACACATTTTTCTCATCTCAAATCTTCTGTCACGAACTTGAACACCGTAGTCGGACCCAATCCTAGTTCATCGGCAATTAATCTAAGACGACAATCATTGTTTAAAAGTTCACGCACTTTCACGGCGTGTTGCAGGTCTCCCAGAGCGGTCATTGTCTTCAACGTCCTCGCGGCCCTCTTTGAATCTCTTGTGCCACATGAAAACCATTGCACTTGACATGGCATCTTCTTTAAAGGCCTCTTGAATCATATGAAAAGTCTCTATAGCTCTTTTATTCTGTTTCGAACAGAACTTTACAGCATAACGCGTTTCTACTCACTCGGGTTTTGACGTGGGTCACTGACACGTACTTAGCTACTAGCGATCTACTCACTCCCGCGTCTCGGAGGCAACTGACACTCGTGCAGTCGATTAGCTGACACCCCCCACTACTACACCATATCGGTGGAACGAGTTTGCGCGCGCGTCCCTACTCAGGTAACACTCAGTCTTGAAACTTTGTGAACGCACCCTGTATAATATTTATTGGCCACTCTATCACTATACAATAATTCCATGTTTTTTCAAAGTTGTTATACACACAAAAGCACATTGTTATGGTGGACAATATGCAAAGAGCTCCATCACTGCAACATTTGGGCTATGATGACTCCAGAAAGTTGTAAGAGAGAAGAATCGAAAATTTTCGGAAGTTTGCAGTAACTGTTTGTTGCTGTGAGTTCGAACCTCCTGTTATTTGTGTTAAAAGATTATCATGATGTTTTCTTCATTCACACCAGCCAAATGCCTTAGATGTTTTCTTTATCATACAAGTCCCAGGTCGCTTTCTTCCTTCCCCTTCCTCGGATAGTGTGATCGCCGAGAGACGTCTCATCCCTCATACGTAATGGGCTAATGTGGCCATAGATGTGAAAAGCCAAGAAATCTAATTCCTAATCCCAATCGTACTAGCGGATCCAGAAGGATCGTTTGCAAGGGGGTGGATTACCTCCAGGTCGATTAGTGTATGTTTAAAATATGGAGGTTTACATTAAATCAAAATACATTAGTGTACTATGAATGGTATCCAGCCAGACTAGACCAAGTGCCAATTTGTGCAGAATAGACCAGTATTGTTTTGGTCTACTACGGCATGTCGGACAATTGAACAAAGTAAATTTAGCAGAGTGAATTATATCAAATTGTGTCTATTTGAATAACAGTTTAGCTGGTCTATTTTGCCAGATAAAAATTCACATCATTACCTGTACTTTGGTATGAGTAACTCAATTTCGCAAAAATTGATATTTGGTCTAGTCTGGGTGGATACCACCCAATTATTTCATGTATGGGCATATACAAATGTACTCTTTTGCGGCCGCCCTCCCCTGGATATTCCTAACAATAACGTACATATTCTTTATAAAATTGTTCAAGTTAAATTCTGTGAAGTCTGTTTAAACATACTTTTAGTAACAGTTTTCCTTTTGTTATTTCAGGTAAGTGTTATTTTGGCAGCAGAACAAGACATTTTGTTGCTGATCCAGTATACGTAGAGTAGTAAGTACTGTCCCTAGGTTGTAGTGAGTGATTCCTAAACTGTCTGGACTTGTGGAGTGCTTTTGAGGAATAAGGTTTAGGTTTATATGTAGCAGTCAATTTGTCTCACGGGCGTCTCGTCAATCAATAATTCAAAACGGGTGACTTCAAGTTCGTGGATAAATTTCGCAAGCCCAGACTAACAGCCACCACTCAAAGACAACTTACCTTTTCCAATTCTCACATTAAATGAAGACCTGAAGTAAATTAAGATCTAAGTGCCATTTGAACAGTCTTGAGATAATGATGTTTTTCCTCGAGAATTTGTGCCGTGCACATACGCCTCGTGCATTCTATTGGCAATGATATTTACTACTAAGCACAGGTTTGGCACTTAGGTCCGAATATACTTAAACTGGCTTGGCCCATAGACCATTGAAGTTAAAACTCGAAACTTCAGAAAATGGCACTTAGATCGAAATTTACGTCAGGTCTTCAAATATGCCAGAAGAAATTACAGGTTGACTAATGCAACGGTTCTCAACGTAGGCCTTAACGCTCCCCAGAGGATGTTCTCATTTCTAAAGGGAGGCATTGGAACAAAAAAGACGATTGGGGAGGTGATAGTAGGGAGTGTTTGATGGAAGGGACGTAAGAGAAATGTAAAAGAAAAAATGGCTAATGTAACACAAATTATAGAAACAAAATTTTCTCTCACCTTATATAGATCATTTATATATACTACATATTCCTCAGGGCCGATTTTAGGAATTGAAGCCTTTTCCTAGTTCTTAGACTGCGTCGTCGAAGTCTTACCTTCAGCTTTGTGCGTGGGTGGATCGGGTTAAGATTGCCTTCACACAAGGGGGCGCTAGGCTCGAAAAGGTTGAGAACCACTAAAGGTCGGATTAACCCATCTGGAGGGTTGGGGCTAGAAAAAATATGTGGCCACGCTGACTTCGCCTAATAGATTTCTGTGAGAGTGTAGTAGGAAAGTAAAGGGAATACACTTAGTTCTAGAACATCAACCATGCCATGCATTAGATTATGTTATACCTAATGGACTTTCCAAATGCATAAAAAGACACAATGTTACCCTGTTATATAAATGTAATAAATAAAAAATAAAATCAGTACCCCGAAAAATATTTAAAACTGATTTGTGTTAATATATTAAGACGGTGGATGTAACAAACGAAGAAATTTGTTTCATATTTTTGGTCATATTTTATCTTATGATGATGATGATGATTGTATCTTGTATAATTCTTTTTAGACAGCTACTTGAGATTTTGATCAGTGGAGTCTCCCATCCACCTGGAGGCCAGGGTCTACAGTCCCCCTAAACCCCCTTAGTCTTGCCCTAGAACCAGTGGACTAATCCACAATGGTTCGATATCTGTAACTCTAATACATATGGCAGAGACGATGGTTCAGTGGCAAGAGCGCTTAGCTGTAATGTGAGAGGTTCCTGGCTTGATCCCACGCCATGAGAATTTATTGTAGACAACATAGTGTCCGTGTATTTTTCCAAGGTACTCTCCTTCCCTCTCTCATTTTAATTTTTCCAATTCTTGCATGTCCATTTACTTGTATTAATTAATCATTTTACTCCTTTAGCCTAAAGGAGATAAATGTGGGATAAAACTAAAAGATTCGATTCTACTCTATAAGTTAACTATATAAATTGCTAACAAATGAACTCGTTCAACGAGCCGTGTAGATTGACGTAGCATTTATAATTTGCTGATGTAACAAGGGGAAAGGATCGGTTCCTTGCCACCGTAATTACGTGGGGAAAGAATTTAATCATTTATCGCGACTATACTTCGCAAAATATTTTAGGACATAGCTGAAGGTTTTTTCAACTGTCCATCTGGTGGTATTGTAGAGTCCGGAATTGTTGCTATGAACCAAATTTCGCTATAGTGGACTGTTGTTATTAATTTGGAAGGTTTTATATCACATTACAAGAGAACGAATCATATTCGTTAATAGAAAATATGTCATATAGCATCAGAATAACGATGGGGTAATTTCCACATAAAGAAAACTGAGGTATTTGAACTGAGAACGTTCGGTCCATCCTCCATATTCTTCCATAGTCCTCCATATTCTCCTATATTCTTTCATAGATCTCCATATTTTTCCACAATCATCCATATTCTTCCATAATTCTCCATATTCTTCAAACATTTCGCTGTCATTTTCCCACCACTAACTGTGAGATGTCAACAACGTGAAGACTTGTATAGATATTTTTACTTTTTGAGCTTCAAAATAAACAAACAAACAAACAAATAGTAATACGGCGTTTACTTACTTATTGGCAAGTGGCTTACTTGGCTTACTTTACTATCCATATTATCGACCAATGGAAAATAAATTTAATTTAGAACTTTTTCTAGTTTAACGACCTACGGGTATGTCCTTTAGGCTAAAGAAGATGGATGGTTTATAAAAGTGATTGATTATGAAAGAATTTATGAAATGAAAGAGTGCGAGGAAACGGGAGAACCCCAGAGAAACCCACGGCCAGGATGTTGTCCACCACAAATTCACTTGGTCTAGGATTTAACCCCAGAACCCCTATCACCAGAGTTAATCGCTCTACCACTTAGCCGCAGTGCTTCCTTCCCCACAAATAGGGTTGCCGCACGTCCCTAATTAGGAGGGGTATCTCGAGTTTAAAAAGAAAACATTCAGCGCTATGAGAGACACATTATGTGGTGGGACACCAAATGATAGAAAATACTTATGAATCCGCGAATTGCATTTTGTAAACTTCGACCCACGATGTGTACCTATGACTCTCAAGTAATCGATATGTTCCATCGCATTTTTTTTTTTTTTTAAGTCGGCAGCAGTGAAATCACCGCCAATCGTATTATCCTTTGTTTGCACTAGTGCTGTCGAAATCGGTTTTTGAACAAATCGAAAACCGGTTATTGAAAAAGTGAAATTTCATAAAACCGAAATGTCGGTTTTGAAAACCGTTTTTGCGGTTTCGGTTTTGAAAACAGATTTTGCGGTTTAGGTTTTGAAAACCGTTTTGTGGTTTCGGTTTTCAAAACCGCTTTTGGGGTTTTCGGTTTTCAGAAAACCGGTTTTCTTAAAAACCGAAAACCGCAAATGTCACAATAATTCGACAGCACTAGTTTGCACCGGTTCAATGTTTTCGTTCAGCTAACCGCCAGCAAGCTTACCTTACCAGTGTTCTGTTCTTGTGTTTTTGTTCTCATTACAGTTTACATTTATTAGTATATGTATTTCTTTCTATTATATTAATAGTGCATGGAATCCGTGGTTCGATTCTAGCTCGCGCCAAGTGAGCTTTGTGGTGGACAAACACTGTATGCGTGGGTTTTCTCTGTGTTCTTTTTCATCATCATCGTCTCCTTTAGCCTAGTTGCCATACTCGTGGGACGTAAAAACTTAAAAAATTCATTTCATTATATTAATATTCTTAATAAATTGTTCCATACAGAAGTTTGGGTATGAGGAACCGGTAATTTGGACATGTTCAATAACTGTGTTCCGCTCTAGACTTACCAAAAGGTGGCAACACTACTTACGGTCCCGCAAAATTGTTTCCTTTGGGGCCCGCAACTCCTAAGTGCGGCGCTGCATGTAGCGCTAAAGCAGTGCTTGAGATCTAAAACTTGGATGAACTAGTGTTGGACAATAGTTCCTGTACTCCAGTTCGCAATTACCAGTTTGACATACCTAGTCTTGAGAAGTAACGTAACGGAAGTGACGCGTTACGAGTAATAGCTTTTTAGAGGATTATTTCTAACGCCTTACTTTTTAACTAATGTTTCCTAGTAACAGATTACATTTTTTCCGAAGTAACTGTAACGGTAACGCGTTCCAAATTTTTTTAATGAAATGAAATGAAATCTTTGAGTTTTACGTCCCACGGTTATTCCGGTTAGGCTAAAGGAGACGGTGATGGTGAGTAATGAATGAAATGGTGGAATGAAGAAAGTGGGAGAAAACGGGAGAACCCCGAGAAAACCCACGCACACGGTGTTTGTCCACCACAAAGTTCACTTGGCGGGTGCTGGGATCGAACCCGGGACCCCAATCCAAATTTTTAAGTAACGTACCTAGTTGCGTTACGTTTAGGATGAGTAACTACAATATATGTATATTTTTTATATCAAATGATTCTTTCTTGTAAGAGAATATCTCAGAATGGAGCAATGGAACATGAACTATGTCAGTAACCGACAGTCAGTCACCGACTAAGTTCTTAGTACCACTTGCTATTGTTGGAAGATGTGTACAGCTTCAGGGAAATCATGTGTACTGCTTGCAAGCATCAGGAAGATTTTGTCATAGATTTTGACAGCTCCAAATCAATACATTCAGTGAGTAAACCGCAATTGCAATGGTAGTCCAGTTTACTTTCGTTACTATTATCAACCTACAGTTCTAAACATTTACGATGATTGGCGAAAATTGGAATGTGCAATAATAATAATAATAATAATAATAATAATAATAATAATAATAATAATAATAATAATAATAATAATAATAATAATAATTGTTGTTGTTGTTGTATGGAAAATTGATTTTTTTTAACATATTCAACGTTTCGGACCTAAAAGTAACGCGAAAGTAACGCGTTACTTTCGGAGTAGAGTAACAGTTACTTTTTCTGGGGCAAATAACGCGTTACATTTTGAGGGAAAGTAAAGTAACTTGTAACGCGTTATAATTTTACAAGTAACTTACCCAAAACTGGACATATCCCTTGTTGAAAGGAGGAAAGTAACTGGTCACCCTACCCCCTGACTAACTAGCATAATGGTCCCACCTAGCTATATTAGGGTAAGTGAGCTGGAACCTGCAGAACATTCAAACAAGATGTTGCAGTATTGTGTAAAACAAGTGGAGTAAATAGAATAGATAGCAGACTGAAAGACTTGAACAACTGAAGTGAAATATTCCAATAACACCAAAAAAAAAAAAAAAAAAGTCTACTTCCATCGAATCATTGAAGTGAAATCAACTAAGAGTGAAAATTAGATATAGAATGCAAGCTAAGCTGTGAATCGATATATTGATCAAAGCTAATGAACTTCTCCTAGTTTCCATTCGAATCTAATGTTATCATATTTCTCTGCGTCGAAACAAAAATTACAGAAGCACACCAAATATAATGTCGTATCTTCTTTCCAATCAGCCCATGTTTAGTTCATATTGCATTATCGTTGTTCGTCTTTTTAATAGCCTTGAAGTTGCGTTGTTACTCTTTCCTCTGTTCAGGAGTCAAATACACAAATTGAAGTTAGCCTCTCTTTCGTAATGGTTTGTGTTATCCACGTTTAAAATGGAATACGTAAGTTCAATTCCTTGTCGGTGGGAGCACATGTAGTTCAAATCCCACGTTAACTTCTACGCCCATGGCTTACGTCATGAATTGGGACGTTAAACTACGAACTAACAAATGAGTAATGTAAGGAAAATAAGTAATAGTGTCACGTGTACTCTACGCAGAGGAGTTTGGTTTGTATGGCGTACTATTCTCTATTCAAATTGAAACCGGAAATGGTAGTAGATTTCTACCACTTCCGATTTTAGTACAGAGCTAGGATAGAAATTGATCATATTCTTGGGACGCCTGCAAAAAGTTGCTTCTCACCATCTATTGCCGTTTGTATTCTATAGCGAGTAACCTTAAAACCGGAAGTGGTTGATTTCTGCCACAACCGGTTTTAAAAAGTGAAACGAAATCTTTCAGTTAACTTCCAATAATTATGCCTTTTACGCTGAGGGATTAAAGCAAATTAATAATGATGGAAAAAATTTGTGAAATGAGAAAGTGGGAGGAAACGGGAGTTTCCCAAGGAAACCCACGGACACGATGTTGTCCACCATAAACTTGCTTGACCGGGATCGAACCAGGGACCCAACACATCAGAGGTAAGGCCTCTACCACTTAGCCACTGTGCCCCCACATCCGGTTTGAGCAAAGTATTAAGAGCAGCGCTGTAACTTGGAACTTTTTCTGAAAGGGAAAACATTAATATTTGGGCCCTCATAGACAAAAGTTCATGCTGAGCCCACTAGAAAATATCAAATGCCCACTCCCCATAAGAATTTAAAACTTCAATAAACATTTTTACTCCTTCTAGCGTCCCGAGTTGGCCTTTTACTGACATGTGAAGTAGAGCCCAGAGCCTCATTTCGTAATATTCTTCGAAAAAAATTTGCTCATCGCAACGTAATGCGAGTAATCCAATAAGTAGTTAAAACTGCAATGCCGACTATAACAAAAGCTACAATGAAAATTTTCCGTTGCTTTCACGCAAACTGCTGCGCAATTAGGTTCCAGATTACATTTATGTTTCATCTTAAGGAAATTGTTCAAATGTTAAGAGCCGCAGGAGCATCTTAAATTCTTTTCAGATCTCCTGGAAATGATATAGTGAACCCAGCCCGTGTTTTACAAATCAAATCGAGAAAACTATATTTATGAGCAGGGGCGTCATTTCAGACTTCGCTTGGGGGGAGCAAGAGCACCACTGGCATAAGACTTTCACGTTTTGTACTAGGATATTAGTAAACAATGGATTAAAGTATATGTATTCCTCAAACGCTTGGGGGGGCAATTGCCCCTCCTGCCCTCCCTAAATGCCCCTGTTTGTGAGGAGAAATGTATCTGGAGGCTCTAATAGTACTGTATATATTTTACTACAATGGAGCCAGATCACATTTTCGTTTCATTTAAGAATTTTTTTTCTAGTGTGGTGAAGCTATTCCGTGGTTCATTTATATATTCATATTCGCATCATATCATATGGAATCAGAAGGTTTTTATATTGAAGTGTGCCCGCATTGCTCCGTATCCTGCAACAAGTTATAGCTCTGGTTAAGAGAGAAGATGGTATCTGTTCTTAGAACGCTAAATCGATTTGTAAAAAATAGATTCTCACTCTTATTGTAATTGCTCAATGTTAACAATAGTTAAACCGTCTTAATTCGTTTATCCTAGTGTAGTTCCTGCACTGAAATCGATCGTAATGGTTAAGATAGTGTTGTCCACGAGATGTCTTCTCGCATCTTGTCTCAGAGCAACATTATTTACTTATTTTAAAGAGGCTGGGTGAACTAACAACCGCATTGGAACAAGATTAAACTGGGCCAACCCAGGGTCGTCATTTAGGAGGGGGCAATTGCCCCCAAGAGTTTTAAAAATACATATACTTTAATCGATTATCTACTAATATACTAGTACAAAACGTGAAAGTCTTATGTCGGTAGTGCTCTTGCCCCCCCCCCCTTCCTCAAGCGAAATATGAAATGACTCCCTTGGGTCAATCAAACAACTGCATTGGAATGAGGTTAGGTGGGTGAATCTAACAACCACATTGGAATGAGGTTAGGATGGGTGAACCTAACAACCGCATTGGAACGAAGTAGGGTGAACCTAACAACCACACTGGAGAAGGTTAGGCTCGGTGAACCTTAATTACCTAATAACCGCATTAAAACGAGGTTAGTTGAACCTAAATTACCTAATAACCGCATTGAAACGAGGTTGGTTGAACCTAAATTACCTAATAACCACATTGAAACGAGGTTGGTTGAACCTAAATTACCTAATAACCTCATTGAAACGAGGTTGGTTGAACCTAACAACTGCATTGAAACGAGGTTGGGTGAACCTAACAATTGCATTGGAACGAGACTGGGTGAATCTAACAACTGCATCGCATCGAAGTTAGGCTGGGTGAACCTAACAACCACATTGGAACAAGACCTCCTCCTGTTTAACCTTTCTGGTGTTAAAGGTCGTAGATCCAAATCAATCAATCCAATTGAATATCTTTAAATTATACCATTAGAATTTACGTTAGTGAAGATGACCCAGTCTAATTTTGGGTGGGCCGTTACTCATCTACCCAAGGGTTCGCCCCTGATAGATCGGTGTAACGCCGCTATTGATCAGGGCGTTAAGTACATTCAGTCTGTATTACTGACTGAATAAGATTAATCCTTGATAACGCAGAATTTACGAAGTACAGTACATCACTTGGGGGAAGGAATGCTACTCAATATCACGGATTTCTTTCTTCCCTAGTTTTATTGTGACTGAAATGCCCTCTCATAAAACAGTCTCAAAAGAAAATAAAAAGAGGAAAGGAATCCCAGCAGTAATATTAGCGCAACTGAGCAGCAGGTGTATCTCGCAACATTCAATGCCACGACAGAGATTGCATCGTTTCACATGGATTACGTTAGATGCATTGGGATGAGCTTACACGTACACACGAGAAATTCTTTTCTACATTCCAGCCTAACAGAGGCAATCCAATATATAGTCAGCTTTTATGTCAAAACATTCTGTAATATTTATTTGTAACAACTATTTATGTAAACTGCAAAACTAGGCAACAGAGAAATAAACATTTTTGTTCATTTTCTTTATGTCAGCAAAAATATTTTGTGAAAAGGAATTTTGACTTGATTGAAATATTGAAGACATGATACCAAGTTACCTTGCTTTTAGCACTATGAGGAGGTAGTAAAAGTCATTCGAAGTATGCCGGTTTCCTTCAAATAGACAAAATGTACTTTCTGCGTTCAGTTGAATAGTACTGAGCCAAATACTGACTACAAGAAATGCAAGGCATGTATGAGTATGGGAGTGTTTGTTTTGTGTATCTGGTTTTTGGAATCCTTTATAAAAGTGTTTTATAGTTCTTTATTTCTTACATTTGATCAAATGCAGTGACCTAATGCAGTGTTTTCGTAAGAAAACGATTAAAAAAAATTGACTCTACTTGTAGTAATATGCCCAGAAAATCTTTTATATAAGAGTACAGAAGATAAACACAGTCAAATTCATTGAATTTCATGAGCAGTTACCAATTTCTTTTGACTTAACTTATTCGTACATTTCCCACAAGCTGTACTTTTAAATCCACGCACTGTCAAGATCAAGGTTTCAAAAAGGTAACAATCTGAAAATATAATAATAATATATGTATTTATGTGCGTGTGTAATATGTATACATTTATTGTATTATTGAAGCTTTCGTAATTTGGAAATATACCTTTGGTTTGCTTTTAATATGTTAAAAAGTCTACTTCCCTTGAAAAGTTTGCAGGTTACATAGCTAAATGACTATGTATTGGTTTCTTCAAACGTATTGTGTTGCATATTACATTAGTAATTTAGCGTATTTGTTGATTTTTTCTGGCTTATCATATCAACTCTATCAAAACACACTGGGTCAATCCATCTGAAGTAGTCCAAAAATTGTGAAAATGGTTGCTCGACCTTCTCCGAAAATTATAAAAATTTCACTGTGACGAACCTTGTGAATGAGAAGGTCAATAACATCTTTCACGTTGTCGTATGTACAAGTGTTCCTGACTGGCGGCCATCTTTGTTGAAAGTCGAGTGCCAGTTTTTGTACTTTCAAGCGTTTACGAAAACTACAGTTGCTTAGGATGTACGAATCAGACGAACACCAAACAAAAATGAATGTTTAGACGAGAGACTGAGGTACACGGTGAATATAAACTTTTGCGTTTAAATAAATATGCAGGGTTGGAAACCAATACATGAAATCACCAGAAAAAATAGATAAAATTACACTTTTCAAGGGGCTGTATTTTGGAATGGCATAAAGCGGGGTGTTCATAAGTTTTGTGCTGAAAACTATTGCATGTAAAGAGTCTATAGAAATATCCACAGCTATGATACTACTGGCACCGTAGATTTATGGGGGTCCGAAAATTGTAGTTTGTGATCTTGATGTCATTTTTGGGGCGTAATATCTCAGGAGGGCAAAGTGCTAAAAAATGCTGCTTGTGCCACAAAATAATTATGTATGTGAATAAACTATTGCAATATATATATATATATATATATATATATATATATATATATATATATATAAGTAGTCATGGAGCTGTTTCTCGTAGACAATAGATTTTATTGCCCCCTTAATTGCTTTATTACCTAACGACTTTCGATGTCAATATGGCCGTGTCGGCCTTGGGGAGGTTTAGGGGGAGGCGGTTTTATTACCCTGTTTGTTAGGTGGTTAGACGGGTTCCTGGAAAAGGTTGAGTGTTAGGAGGGATGGAGTAGTTTCTAGAAAAGAGGTTGAAGGACATGATTTTGATAGGGTTGTTTCTAACAGCTATGCTATGATCAAATTAATTATTCTTTTATTTGTATTTTCTTAATAAATTAATTGGAACAATTGTACTGGTTCGCTTGCTAAGCAAGCTCCTTATTTATTGGATCGTTTGCTAAAGCATACTCTGCTTATTTATTGGATCGTATGCTAAAGCATACTCCATAGAACAATCTCTGATTGTGATTATATTAATTAATTCTCTTAATAAATTAATCGGAACATCTTATTTTACGGATTGCTTGCTAAGCAAGCTCCTTATTATTTTTCCCAAATCGTATGCTAAAGCATACTCCATAGAACAATCTCTGATTGTGATTATATTAATTAATTCGATCATTTGCATAGCAACTTGTTTTTTTTTGTTCTTTCGTATTATTTATAATAATACTCGTTGTTATAAATTGGAGGGAATAAACTTTATTCATGCGGGACTTCTTAATTTGACGGATCGTATTTTTATTTTCTCGAACACTGTGTGAGCATACTAGAAATTTCGTGTATAGAATATGTATGTATACTTCGGTACGATATGCATTGCTGGTACATATACAGAGCGTGGTTTTCGTACGTCTTTCGCTGGTGAACTTAAGACATGAACTGAACTTTTCGCGCGCTTTTTGGAAACTGGTTGTGCAACAGGGAAAGATGGCGTTGTTGGGTAACAGGTGCGTGTTAAAACATGAAGACAAATACAAAGGAAAACCGACGACACGTTTAGTATACATCACAGAGTGCCGACAGAGTAATAAAAGAAGTTTGGCGTCAGGGTAGCTGAACACAAGATATTGTTGACGGCGAATACAAAGAAGATTGAGGTCGTGGCAGGTAAACATGTTGAATTATACCTGTATGCTAATTGGTAATAAAAACAAGTTTGGCGTCAGGGTAGTTGAACACAAGATATTGTTGACGGCGAATACAAAGAAGATTGAGATCGTGGCAGGTAAACATGTTGAATCATGCCCCTATGCTAATTGGTAATAAAAACAAGTTTGGCGTCATGGTAGTTGAACACAAGATATTGTTGACGGCGAATACAAAGAAGATTAAGGTCGTGGCAGGTAAACATCACAGAGTGCCGACAGAGTAATAGAAAAGAAGTTTGGCGTCAGGGTAGTTGAACACAAAACAATGTCGATGGTGAATACAAAGGAGAATAAGGTTGCGGTAGATAAACATCACAGAATACCGACAGAGTAATAAAAACAAGTTTATTGGTATGTGAAATGACAATAAAAAACATTGTCGGCGAAGAATACAAAGAGGATTGAGGTCGTGACAGGTAAACATCACAGAGTGCCAACAGAGTAATAAAAAGAAGTTTGGTAATGCGTTAGGTGAACACAAAACAATGTTGATGGTGAATACAAAGAAGATTAAGGTTACGGTAGATAATAACACAGTAATAAAACATTGTTGACGAAGAATACAAAAGAAGTTTGGCACCACGAATTGTGGTACATGACGCGACACCGAACGGAAATACAAAAGAAGTGTTGATCCTGTTGAAACATGAAGGGGTACTGAATGCAATAGAAGATTGTTACATTGATATGATACCGAATGAAAACACAAAAGAAGTTTTGCAGTATGAATTGTGTTGACACTTTTCTTTGTACGTAGATAACATTTTAAGTGATTAGTACAGGATATGAATAACATTATTGAGGGAATACCGTTGTAAGATGTGAATGATCGTAACACAATGTAAATAATATTGACAATGTTGTTTCAAAAGAATGTTTGATCAATAAATGATACATGAGAACATAAATGCAATGTAAGTATATGTTTTCTCCGTCCCTTATACCTATTGAAAGTTGTATAGAGAATTGGGGAAGTACATTTGAAAATATTTTAAATGATGTAATGGGCGTGTTTTAAAGTACCACGTGATATGACGTCGACATAAGTTTTCCTTATATACTGGGTATGATGAGAAGACTGACATAGTATCATCATGGATTCGTCTGCCAGTACAGTACAGCGAGAAATTCAACTTTGCAACGAAGTAGATTGGGATTCTACATTTGACTATGTTGAATCTCCCAACAAAAAGTTTAAATTGCATAGAGAATCTCCGGACTTGTTTATTGATGAAGAAACTTGCTATTTTTCACCGGCTTCTCCAGATGTCATTATAGAGGAAGAAACTTGCTCACCGGCTTCTCCAGATGTCATTATAGAGGAAGAAATTTGCTCACCGGCTTCTCCAGATGTTATTATAGAGGAAGAAATCATTGATTTAAGAGAAGAGCCAATATTAATTCCAACTTCACCAGTACCAGTAACAGGAACACCGGAGCAAAAGTTTCAAGTTCCAACGATAAAGTGGACACTTGCAGAAGAAGGAAGATCAACATCTCCTGATTTATTTAATGAGGAAGAGGAGGAAGAAATTTGTAAGTTATTCAACGAGATAGAAGAGTGCAAACCCAGCACGCCATCACCAAGTGTTTCACCGTTGGACTATCCATCTTCACCCCAAAAGGTTCCATTGGATTTGCGTGTGCAGTACCAGTGCGAGTGTAATAGTGACTTTGTAAGTGAAACCTGTGTTAAAGATAGTATTTTAAAGTGGGAACCAGATACAGTTTTACTATGCCCTGGTTGTACCCTAAATTTTTTCAACCAGTTCGGGCACAGGTGCCTTCTTGTGAATATATTAACTCTCGAAGCAGAAGCATGGAAAATTATGGCAAGCAAAGATGTGAGAGACAATGTGTATTCAAATTATGTGAAATCGCATTCTGCTAACAAAAGAAGTGAACATTTATTTCATGAAACCTATGACAACTTATTAAAGAACCCAAATTATATTGAAGGACTAGTGAACATTTTATTAGAAAAAGATAGAAACGCGACAAAGTGATTTCTTTTTTTTTGTATGTAATATAATCTGTATATATTATTTCTGTGTGTGTGTGTGTGTGTGTGTGTGTGTGTTTGTACATGTATATTATTTTCTATACTTGTTTGCTTGTATATATCTTTATCTCCAAATAAATATATACGAATTTCATTTCTTGATTTTTATTTAATAAAAGAAACTTTCCTAAATAAAAGCTATCATTGGCATTTTACAAAGTGAAACTCATTTACGGTTTCTATCGTTTAAAATTGGTATTTGATGAGTGTTTTATATTTTTCTTGATTTTACTAATACTTTGAAGTATTTAAAAGTTTGATGAGTATTTTACAAGTTTGCGATTTGAAACATAGATCCTCAAAGTTTGTGTAACAAACAAAACATACCCTGAATAAGAAGAGTTTATGTAACGAAAGATCCACATAAATAAATAAGAACGAATTTGTGCAACAAATATTTGATGAATTACACTTTATGAGTATTGTGTTAAGAAAAGTAAGCAGAGTTTCTGCAAGAATTTTTATTATATTCACAATCATAGATTGTTCAGAGTTCCACAGAAACTTTTTTAATATATTTACAATAAAAAAAATTAACACTGACTTTGCAATGAGAAAGGATTTTTTAAGTTCACACTTAAGTGTCCTTAGTATTTTACATAGTAATTATTTAACACTACATAACTATGTTGATGTAAGAGTATTACGGTAAGTAAAACGAAATAAGAAGATTGTTCATCGCATTCTTAATACGTTCACACAAAGTGTTCGATTAAATAATTACGAGATATTAAATAATACAACAACAACAACAAAAAATTAACACCGACTTTGCAATGGGAAAAAGAATACATATAAAAACAGAAACTGATCTAATAATGAATTTAAATATGTATACTATGAAGTAATATTATAGTATGATTAAAAATGCAACAACTTTTTACATACATACATGTAATATAAAAATGCAGAAACTAATTTTACAAACGCGATTCATAACATGCAGAAAGTGTTTTACAAATGCGAATCATAACATGCAGAAAATGTTTTTACAAATGCGAATCATGACATGCAGAAATTGTTTTACAAATGCGAATCATAACATGCAGAAAATGTTTTACATACAAACATCATAACATGCAGAAAATGTTTTACAAACGCGAATCATAACATGCAGAAAATGTTTTTTACAAAGTGAATCACAACATGCAGAAAGTGTTTTACAAACGCGAATCATAACATGCAGAAAATGTTTTTTACAAAGTGAATCACAACATGCAGAAAGTGTTTTACAAACGCGAATCATAACATGCAGAAAATGTTTTTACAAATGCGAATCATGACATGCAGAAATTGTTTTACAAATGCGAATCATAACATGCAGAAAATGTTTTACATACAAACATCATAACATGCAGAAAATGTTTTACAAACGCGAATCATAACATGCAGAAAATGTTTTTTACAAAGTGAATCACAACATGCAGAAAGTGTTTTACAAACGCGAATCATAACATGTAGAAAATGTTTTTTACAAAGTGAATCACAACATGCAGAAAGTGTTTTACAAACGCGAATCATAACATGCAGAAAATGTTTTTTACAAAGTGAATCACAACATGCAGAAAGTGTTTTTACAAACGCGAATCATAACATGCAGAAAGTGTTTTTCATACAAGCATCATAACATGCAGAAAATGTTTTTTTTTTACAAACGCAAATCATAACATGCAAAAAGTTTTTCACATACATGTGGTATAAATGTCGAAAAGTGTTTTTCAAAAACAAATAATTAACACCAATTTTAAAACGTTCACAAATAAATTTGTTCAGAGTATGTATAACATACGATCCGTAAAAATATGAAGTGATTGAACAAAATTAAAATTAAAAAATGTAACTTACGAAAACTAAAATGCAACTTGTCAAAATGAAAATGCAAGTTGTCAAAACTAAAATGCAACTTGTCAAAATAAAAATGCAACTTGTCAAAACTAAAATGCAACTTGTCAAAACTAAAATGCAACTTGTCAAAATAAAAATGCAACTTGTCAAAATAAAAATGCAAGTTGTCAAAACTAAAATGCAACTTGTCAAAATAAAAATGCAACTTGTCAAAATGAAAATGCAAGTTGTCAAAATGAAAATGCAACTTGTCAAAATAAAAATGCAACTTGTCAAAATGAAAATGCAAGTTGTCAAAATGAAAATGCAAGTTGTCAAAACTAAAATGCAACTTGTCAAAATAAAAATGCAACTTGTCAAAATGAAAATGCAAGTTGTCAAAACTAAAATGCAACTTGTCAAAATAAAAATGCAACTTGTCAAAATGAAAATACAACTTGTCAAAATGAAAATGTGAAGTTTTTCACATGCATGCAATATAAAAGTGTACAAACAAATTTTAGGCACGTGGATCATAACATACGGATTTTTGTTATATGCATATGTTAAAGTTTCATATGCACATGTTAAAGTTTTTAGTTGCATGAAATAATTTTAAGTACGATAATGTAAAACGCATTTACACAAAAGAAAGTTTTAAAATCATACATCTAAGGAAATAATATAAATGAAAACAAGTAATATACAGTGATAAAATTTTATTTACAAATTACAATAAGATATAGATATGCATAGTTTACATACAGATACATTTGTGATTTTAACATTCCTTGATATATTGTTTAATACAATCTATATTTATATTAGTATATGTACAATTACATATTGGCCAATTTTTTGCTGAAAGTCTTTTATCACTTCTTTTTGTTAATTTATACACATTGTTATTATTATTATTTTGTAATTGATTAGCAGAAAAGTTTTTATTTTCCATTATTACTTTTTGTGCATATTATAATTTAATCTTTTTGTAAGAATAACTCTGTAATTAACTGAATGTTATCTTTGTTTAACAAAATGTTATATAATGTATATGTAAATGTCCAATCATCAATTTCAGTATCACAATGTACTGTTGCAAAATCTTTATATAAGTCATCAAAACTTTGTGTGCTTACCATTCTACGCCATGCATTATAGCATAACATATCATAGTCTAAAGTAATACACTCATGTTCATTTAAATTTGCGCGATTTTGAAAACACCCGTAACACAAAAGTTCTCGCTGTGGTTTCCAACGGTCAATACATAATAACAAACACTGTTCATCTATAGAAAAAGAAGAACACCGATATTCGCAATAATTGTATGTATTTAGGAAACGACATTGGTATTCACAGTATGGATTGTTGATACACATTTTTATCGTGTTCAAGATATGTTTCTCTTAAATCAGAAATGTGATAATCATTGAATGTAATCTCCTGATATGTATAGTTAAATTTGTTTATAAGATGCGGAATAATGTTTACGTCTATATATTTCACATGAATTTTTAGATATTGTTTTAATATTTCTTCGCGTGTTGATTTCTTAATTAGGAAATTCCACACAGTAGTATTTAATTCTTCATCACTTTCACTTACACATTTATGCTCAGTTTCTTTCTCACTACGAATTGCACAACTTTCACAAAGTAATGGTTCAGAAAGTTTATATTTTTCTAGTAACTGTTTTACACAAACTTCATTTACTTCATTAGGAGTACAACCACACTTCACATCATTGAATATCAGAATGTCATTAGAAATTGTATTTTGATCTACCACTACTACTTCCTCTTCAAACGGTATTTCATTTGGGTATCTGAAATTTCGTCTATACACAGTATCGTCTATGCTAATTTCTTGTGTTGGATAAATAATCCTATATTTTTCAGCGTCTTCTTCAGGAATGTCAGTATCATTTGGATGTACAACAATAATTTTCTTTTGTTTTTCAAGTTCAAAACGTTTTTCACGTGGTGAAATGTACTTTACATGTTTACTTTGCGATAAGGAAAGATTGGTTTCAATTTCACCTTTCCTTTTCTTATTATGAAAAGAAGAATATGTTCTTAATTGTTTAACATTATGCAGGTCTTTATTTATTTTTCGCTTTGCAACTGCTGAAACATCTACCTTTTGACTATACATCTTAACAACGTATCATCCACTTTATTTGTGTTAGTACAAGTACACGCATGCGCAGGATTTATAGTGCAAAGGTAGGGGATGCGCGAAACAAATGCGCAGAAAATAAGTATGAATATTTTAAAAGTTTTTCCCCGTTACAATATTTGTTTACGTATTGAATTAGATTCTGTGTATTTTAAATATCAAAAAATATTTAATTTGATACGTCAGACTAACTCCACTTTTATTTTGATTGAATATTAACTTAAGAATAACATTAATTATATACATGATCTTATGAAAATATAGTGTGAGAAAGTATGATTTTATTCATACAGATTTAATGGATGACAATTCAGTATTTGAATGTTACAGTACTATATCCACTTGTAATGTTTCATGATACAGAACATATACACAAAGTAAAGAAATATGCATGTAACAGTGGACATATACGTGTAACGGTTAACTTATGTTTGGCTTATGTTGCACATGTAAGGAAGAAGGTATCATTGAATGCACACATTGTGACACTCAACATGTCTTAACAGATACATATTGTACCCCAGTACTTCATAAAGCGTTAAAGACTGGATATAAAATTCTGCAAATGATTGAAGTATGGGAATTTGAACTGTTGGTTCTGAGCTTAGTCATTTAAATATATCAGGAAGCTTTAAGATTTTTACCTCATGTCAAATCAAAGGAGACAAAGAAAAATACATGAAAGAGTATCATGTATATGAAGGAATAGAATTAATGGAAGATAACATTAGGATGAACCCATGCATGAAACAATCTACACTTCATTGCACGGAAAATGGACATAACGATCACACTTATTGCAAAACAAAAGATTTTGTTTTACTTGGTGTTAACGCAACGCTATGCTACGGGTCTGAGGGTAAACATATGTAAACTTACTGCAGGCAGCATTCTTGCATTTTGGCTGTGTACCGACTATTGTGTTGAAAAGTTGCAAGTCCGCAAAAGATATTATTGATCTGTACTGTGTAGGCTTCTTTCGTCAAGATAATATGTTGAAACCTACGTGTGAAAAAAAAAATAGTGAATTTGTGTCTGTAGGGAAGACTACTGGCTTAACTGCTGATGATTCCGACTAGTTAATGGGTGTTTTTCGGGAGGTTAGCACGAGTTTTGCACCAGAACATAGTATATGTTCTACATTGTATGGTACAGGCAGTCGGGAATACTTTCGCATTGTTAATAGTAAAACTATGCAATATCCTTATTTTGGTCTGCGTGGAAAGGAAGTTACCATTGAATGTATGCACACTAGTGGTATCGAAGAACCGCAAACATATGTTCGTTCATTATTCGAATTTGTACAAGAACATACACTAAATGACGTCAATGATGATGATATTTTTATCGGTATTACTATTGAAAGTTCGCGTCAAAATTAAACAAACGATGTACATGACATGACATCCTAAAAAGGAATTGAATCCCGATATATCGTTCCATATAGTTGAAAACGTTTTAAATACTAATGAACATTTGGAAAGAAGGGAGATCCACGCAAGGGAAAGGGTCGAACCCATGGTTCAGCCAAATATGAAGATTATGTAACGCTTTGGAAAAGTGTTCCATCCCAATGAAGAAACATTGTATATTGTCATCCTTGGAATGGGTAAGACTGATCAACGTTGTAACTACATGTACAAACTAAAGAATCATCCTGAGCTAGTATTAAAACACGCTATGGATTTGTGCATTGATCCCAATGTTAGTATTGACCATTAACATGGTTGTACTAATGCAGATGCGAAGAAGTTCGAAAACAAACTAGCCTCTGAACACCAGATAATTATTATTTATGAGAAGAACAAATGAGTTAAGAGTATAATATACCCGTGAATTAAAGATGGCAAACAAAATTTACACCTTGTATGAGAACCAATTGATAACTAACATACATAAACGTTTGTAACCCAATGTTTTTGTGGTTATTGTTTGTAGGATCTTACATGTATTATAGTGAATATCTTACTATTACTTATTTCCCAAATAATTCTAGCAGAAGCGTATCTTTCATTATTTTAAATTGACTTGTACATAGTTTTCATTTGTATTGGTGTTAATCAGTTCTTTGCAGCATTTACTACATTCTTTTCATCATTATCAAAACATATCTTTAAAATTATTCCACTATACCGAACTATGCAGTAACCATTGTCAACTTTCTTAGAGAATTACAGCAGTTAGATTCATTTGTTATCAGTTTTACGCTCACAGAAGAAATCAAGTCATACCAAATCCTTTTTTACACTTTGTATGTGTAATACGTCTACAGAGGAGTAACATTTTATCCATACGTCTATTATTTCTTCATATTTTTCAATCACAAACACTATCACTATCACTATCGTTTTTATTCCAAATTAAGAATTTCTTAAAATCTTTCTGCAAGAATATTTCTATCAGTTGATTAAGAAATGTATCATTATGAATGGCATCATCATATATATGAAAAAACTGTTCTAATTTATTAAAAGTATTGCCGTGCATCTTTTGAAACTCATACCAAATTTCATCTTGTATGTCAATATCCATAACAATGCTTAGTACTTTTGTTTTCAATATATTTTTATCTAAAAGAATACAGTCATGGTTTATTGCGTCTTTTAATCCGCGTGCACATCCACTGCAAAGAAGCATACCTCTTCTTTTAGATTCCCACACTTGAAACGCATTTATTAAGCACTGCGTGGTTATGCGAATGTTATCGCAGAAACAAAACCATACGTTTTCAGCATTAGACATTTTCAGTTTAAATTTTCAACAGTTTGAAAATATTGTTTTTATGTATTTTCTAAAACACTAGGCACAAATATTTTCACTGTCCACTATACGAAGAAGAAATCTTTTTCATCGACTACAACGGTACAAGATTATTATATGTACCTTTGTTAACCCTGGTATTTATACGTTTCGCCGTAGGATGTATTGTATTATCTGGATTAACCAATGAAAACAGGTTTGAACAAGTTTAAAGTAGACCTGAAACTCATAGTTTCCACCCCCATTAGTTTTAGTTGCTATTCTTTTATGATTATGAAGTGATTCTTATATTCAAATTAACTTGAATATTTCATCTTTGCAACAGTTTTCTTATAACTGACAAAGTCACCCATGCCATTTACCCGCGCTTGCTTGAATATCACATCTTTGCAACAGTTTTCTTATAACTGACAAAGTCACCCATCCCGTTTACCCGCGCTTGCTTGAATTTCTATATACTAACATTTAAATTAATAATTAGAAATCACGATACCTGAACACCAATAGATCCTTTGCATGTGTTTGTTTTAATTAGACTATTGGATTCCAACGCAATGTGACAGTTTGATTTGATCCATAAATAATCCCTTTAAAAGTTAAAGGGAAGATTTTAACAATGTTTACTAGATTTTCCGATTCTTAAGTAGTCCTTTGCTCTTGTTATTTTCCAATATTGATTATCTTAAGCTGTATCTAATTTTCTTAAGCTGTATCTAATTATCATTTTCTTACTTTTGACCAGTCTCTCTCTCTCATGCTGAGTTTCCTACTTTGTCCACAGTCGTCCTATCCTATTACCCATTGAAGCCTTAGCGGTTTACTCCCCATTTCTATTTGCATTCGGTATTGCTTTTGACTTGGTTCCAGCGTAAAATTCATCAGAGTTGTCAACCGGATGTGGGTAGTTGCTCTACTAATGCAGAAAAGTATGTGGGCAGATAAGTACAACAAACAATATCTAAAATAATATTGGTCATAGGAAAGATCAAATGGGAGTAATAAATTGTTTAAGGATCTGAGAAGTGAACTTTGTGCCGGACAATATTGTGTTCGTAACTTTTCTTGGGAATTTTCCCCGTTTTCCCTCATAGTTTTATTCATTTCCTTTAGCCTAACCGACATAAATGTGGTACGTAATACTCAAAGATTTCATTTATTTCATTGTTTAAGGAGAACGAGAATGTTTGTCAGCATTGTTTAGTGTAGGTTGCGAATATATGTTGCAGATGTACTCGCTGTCCAAATCAGCTATTTTGCTACAAACTTATACAAATTCTCATATTCAGTTGATAAATCTCCGAGTGACGATATTGATTACAGCGCAGTACACTTTTTATAGATAAATAGATACTGAGACCTTCATAGCTAACATGTCCTTAAATACTGATAAGCTCAAACAAAGAAAGAAAAAAAATCTAATTCCTAATAATATTTATAGTAAACTGAGCAAATTATAAAAGTTTCCAACATCAGCCTCTGCCCCCTTTCCTTCTTACGTTTCATGAATTTGGAATTTATTTTACGGATAAAGTGTGGTATATCGCCTATTTATTTATCTGTTGTACAATCAAATAGCTTTATATGTAATAGGGTACACATCTCTGATGTGGTAGTTTGTGATTCGATTCCCAACACCCATGTTTTCCTTCATTTATTCACCCACATGTCTTAAGAGGTGTTCTTCATACCCACTAGAAATAAAGATTTCAGTTCAAGTATACTTTCTGACTTGAGCCCATTCAACTTGTTGGTATTTAATAGCTTCAGCTATATATCAGGTCTAATTTTGAAGTGCTTACTTATCATTATTTAGTGTTCAAACAATTTTAACAAGGAGTCTGCTACGCATATGTTCTCTAAAATAATACGAAAAATTACAGTGAGAACTATGAAATTGTTGACAAATCCATCATTAGGTTAGTTCTAGCTTCGTATTGCTTATGAGGAATTCAGTTGAGTCTGAAGAAATAAAATGATGTGAACTATCAAATCGTTGTAAAGAAAGATAGGAACATATTTCGCAAAACCATGAAGATTATTGAATACAAAGTTCTTGTAGTGTACATCCTATTTCTCTCCCTATCTCCATCTCTGTACCTCTCTCTATCTTTCTCTTCATCTCTCTCTCCCTATCTTCCTATCTGTACCTTTCTCTCCATCTCTGAACTTCTCTCTCTCCCACCATCTCTGTACCTCTCTCTCTCTATCTTTCTCTTCATCTCTCTCTCCCTATCTTCCTATCTGTACCTTTCTCTCCATCTCTGAACTTCTCTCTCTCCCACCATCTCTGTACCTCTCTCTATCCTTCTCTTCCTCTCTCTCCCTTCATCTCTCTCCCTATCTCCATCTCTGTACCTCTCTCTGAACTTCTCTCTCTCTATCCTTCTCTTCCTCTCTCTCCCTCCTTCCCTCTCTGTACATCTCTCTCCCTCCATCTCTGGACCTCTCTCTCTCTCTTCCTCTAAATGTACATTTTGTTTTGTTTTGATTGTCAGCATTATTCATTTCTCTTAGCTTACAGAGCATAAGGAAAGGAGATTACACTAAATGATCAATGTATCGATTTCATGTCTCATATAACCTCACTACTAAAAGTAATAAGAATAGTTTTTCTCTTTGTTCTATCTTGCCTATGAGATGAGACGAGATGAAACAAAAGTTTGTATGGTTAAGCGGATAGCGTACATGTCTTTGACATCTAAATTTTATTCGTACTTATAGTTTTCTAATATCATTTTCCATTTATTTCACAAGTAGCTCTTAATATAGTCATAGACTTTAGTGTTATTATAAATAACACGAAAGAATTCAAAAGCTGAGTTTTAATAAAAACGAAATAACACAAAAGCAGAGCTTGAACAAGCGATTCGTTAAAAATGTAATTGGTAAGTCAAAATACATACCGCAAAGCCGATAATCCAATACAAGAAATACTCAAAAGAATAAGTAATAAGAGGATTCGATTCCCAAGTAGAATGTTTAAAAGAACTTCAAAGTCTATCAGTTTACTGTCTAAGGACTACAAAGAAAATAGCTTTGATGATGGCAAACTCCAAACAAATTCATACGTATCATGACTATCTTACGTAAAGTTTTCCTTAATCGTGCCACGCAAATGTGATGTCAAATAAAATAAGATTGTTTTCACATTACGCTCACAAATTCAAAACCAAGGGAGGTTTACACCAATTAAATGTTAAAATGAGACTTGACATACACTTGCTTACTGTTCTATCCTCACGAATACATATTTTCAAACTAATTGTGGAACCAAACTTCACCTTAGATGGTTGAGATTCCGGGTTGACCAACTAAAATTATGACTGAACATATTGTGTCTGTAACTTTTCCAAGCGTTCCCCTCAGAGTTTCTTCATTTTACCAATTGCTTTATCCTAAACAAAATAATTGTGAGGTATCACATTTCATTTTAATACACAGTCAAGGGGAAATCATTTCAATACATAGCGAAGAGAGACCACTAATTATTTATTTAATTAGTAAAGAATATGATTTCAAATTTCAATATAAGACATCAGTGGGTCAGTGGTAGTACCACCAGTTAGACTTGTAGTGAACTCTCTTGGAGTTTTTCAAGACGAAACAACATTAAATCATTCATTCATTTCTCATAATTACTGTCTCCTTTAGCCTATCCAAGTTTAAACTTTGATTAGTTTACCACAAGACAAAGAGAAATATTACTGGTGAAAAATCAAATAAGCAATTTTCTTTCTCTCTTTTCAATTGTTTTGAAATCTTCAAGGTTTGTACAGTATAGTTCCGTGTACAGTTTGTTTTCTACTGTACCAACTAAAATTGTTTCATGACCAAGTGGTTAGTATGATCGTCTTGGCTAACTGAATAGTACATCAGTGTTGGACATTTAATATTTTTATTTGTACGAAAACATTTTCTAATATCACTCGTCAAGGATTCGATTCCCGAAGATAGGTCATGTGACAACAGATTAATTCTTACAAGGAATGTTCTAAGAATTTAGAAAAAAATAGAGACTTCTTGCTGAAAAATAAACTCAAAATTCAACCATTCATCAAAATAGAACCTGCATTAATTTCAAGTATATATAAAGGAAGAAGAAACCTTATATGTTTGCACATTAGTTATTGAGACTATTATCAAAATACCTCAGCACTGTTAAAAAGTTGGAAAGGTTTTAAAAATTCAGAGGAAAGAAAACACAAATTTCCCAGCACCCATTCAACAAAAACACACAATTTATTTACAAATATATATACAACTTATTTATTTCAAAAATTTTTCTTTCAATTTTCTTGCCTTCTCTAATCGATCCCACTTTTCCCCTGCCTTCACTATAACCCAATCTTCCCCATCGTTCAAATATATATCAGCTTCATTCGCTGCCCCGCTATTACCCCGCTCCCCCACTATTTCCACTGCTACTTCTTCCACTGGTCGAAGTTCTTTTCTTTCTTGAGTTAGTGGCACTGTTACTTCTTCCACTGGTGTAGTTTCTTTTCTTTTTTGAACCACTTCTACCACTGGTGAGTAGCGTGTCTTTTTCGTCCTTTGTGATGTCCCCTCATCTCTTCTCCTTTTCTTTCCCTCTGCTACATCTAATAAATTATGTATTTTTTCAAACCACTCGATATGGTTAAGGGAGGAGGAAGAAGCGGATGATGATGTTGATGGTTGGTGTTGGGACTCCATTTCTTCTGGAAAATAATAAAAAAAAAATGTTATTAGTACAACATAATTTTACCAAAATAGTGCAAATTATACTTAATAGAAATAAAAATTCTGTTATTCTATCCACGTACAAAATCAGTTTCTTTTAGCCTATAGTTTGCAAAAGCTATGTAGAATTCTGGCAAAGTACTTTATACATTTTTCGAATTCTCAATAAATCTGTACAAGCAAACTATCTGTGCTGTGTAAAACCCAAAGCTGAACGTACCAATAACTTAAGATCAAATTTGGTGTTCCCTCACAATATAATCGTTAACGCTCTTGCATTCGGTGCAAGCACCCTCGGGTTCAATTCCCGGTAGGGGAACTATTGTTCCCCTCACAATATAATTGCTAACGCTCTTGCATTCAGTGCGAGCACCACCGGGTTCAATTCCCGGTAGGGGAACTATTGTTCCCTCACAACGTAGTCGCTAACGTGTTTTGGCTTTAATGCGGATGGTTCCGCGTAGCGTACTTGCTTTCGCTTTTGCGTTCAATGTGAGCGGCCCCGGGCCCGATTCCCGGTATAAAGGTGTCGCGACGCGGACGTACCCGAAAACGCATTCAAAGCAAACGGTTCTGGTCCAATTACCGACGTGGCATTCAGTCAAAAATAATAATAATGATTTTCTCATTTACACCAAACAAATGTCTTGCGTGATACCTAATTTCCCTCTTTTCACGAATAGTATGCTTGCTGAAAATTGTCTGATCTCACAGGATAAAATGTTTAAAGATCGGAAATATAAAATCAAATCAATCTTTCATCATCGTATAAAAGATAAATCTAATTCACCCGCAAAAACTCTTGCACTTGTAAAATCCTATATCTCAATCCCGATAAAAAAAAACTTATATGACTCCACTCCAACAACATGTTATAAAACGGAATTCATACAAAATTATTTATTTATTTAAAAGTGGTAAGGTGTTCACTTTATATGTTTAGGGGGTCTGTAGTTCAATCCTAGGTCATACCAACTGAACAAACACTATTTCTGCGGATTCCTTATACTTTTTATACTAATACTACCAATATGTTTTCCAAGAAAAAAAAATCAGAACCAGTACATTAGCAATAGTGATTTAATACTATTTTAATAGAACTACTAGTGACACCTATCGGCAAAAGTCATAATTAAAAATTAGTTGTGCGTTGAAAGTTCCGCAGTGCTGACGCGTGTGTGACAGAGTTCCGTATATTTCTCAGGTGAGTATAGTATATATGTTTTCAATGTGTAATAAACCATAGCATATGCTTGTATATTCTGTTGGTCTTAATATTCTATCAAAGTATTGAAGATCAAGCAGGTATAAGTAAAACTATTGGGTTAAATAAGGAATATAAACCCAAGTCTTTCAGTGACAGAGCAAATATTTACTTAAGTGGTGCGGTACCACATCATTTCTGGGATATGAACCCCAGTCTTTCAGTGAGGGATCACTACCTCATCATTTCAGGGGTATGAACTCCCAGTCTTTCAGTGAGGGATCACTACCTCATCATTTCAGGGGGATAACCCCCTCTACTAGTACTGCTGCATACATTTACATTGAAATCCTAGTGCCTCACTGCGAAATCCATATATAAAACAAGTAACGTTCAGTAAAGGGAGGCATTACTCTTAAAGACTGGTATACCCCCTTTTCTCTACGTAAAAAAGAGTGCATTCAGTAATTAAAAGTTATGAGGGGGAATTCAGTCCGGCCATAGTGCCCCCTATTCCCCAACGCAAAAGAGTGCATTCAGTAATTGGAAAAGTTATGAGGGGGAATTCACTCCGGGTATAGTCACCCCTCTTCCTCCACGCAAAAGAGTGCATTCACACTGCATTGGATTCTCTTTCTGCATCTCTAACAAAATAATTCGTATTTCATTTCATTTTTACAAAGCCAATATTTATTTTTTCTCACTCATTACCTTGCTTAATATAGACTTAGTATGTACAAAAAACATGTGACTACCATATGATTAAGATTTTGAATACTGTATCACATGTTTAAATACGCAAGTTCATATTTTATATATTTTTCAAATATATTCCCAAGACTTATTCAGAAATAAAAGAACATCTAGCTTAAAATTTAAGCTAGATGTTCTTTTATTTCCTGAATAAGTCTTGGGAATATATTTGAAAAATATATAAAATATGAACTTGCGTATTTAAACATGTGATACAGTATTCAAAGGGAAAAATGAATCAATGAACGTAGTTCTTTTCTTTCGAGTCTAACTGTGGGAAAGAAAAGTCTACACATTTACGTAAAAATTGCAATATTCACATGTATCTTGGAAATTGCATCCACTACAACTAAGAACTCTTTATATAAGTACATTTTTCAGTGTGAAAACACATTAAAACACTTTTTCGCGGATCTAAACACTTTTTGTTCACTTCTGAACACTTTGTGAATACATCTGTACACTTAATACTGACTGATTTTCTAAATATTGGGGATACAAGCAAACAAATGTCTATCTTTTCTGTTGAACTTAATTATTTTACACTAAACAATATATTTTGAACATTATCTGTAGTAAATATTGAATATGTATCTGTTCTAAAAGTGTTCTTTATGTGTAAATTGCTTATTTTCCGAATAGACATCCCAATATGAATACAGATTCATGACAAATCATTCAGACACAATGTATTTATATAAAATCTACCATCAAAAATATTGGACAGTACGCAATTCTGTTTAATCACAATTTCAGTTATAAAGATTCAAAGAAATTGCACACTTGATTTTTGCCGTAAAGTCCGTCAGTGGCGGGTCTTAAGGTAGATTGTCAAACATTTCTAAAATACCAGCTATTATGTAAAGTATCTCATTGACGGGTCTTAAGGGACATCACCATACATTTCTAAAACTATAAGTCCAACCGTCATTGGCGGTTCTTAAGGGACGTCACCACGCATTTCTAAAACTATAAAGTCCGTCAGTGGCGGGTCTTAACGGATGTCACCACGCATTTATAAAACTATAAGTCCAACCGTCATTGGCGGTTCTTAAGGGATGTCACCACGCATTTCTAAAACTATAAAGTATCTCATTGGCGTTTTCTTAAGGGATGTCACCACGCATTTTTTTCTCTAAAAAGATTAACACTGCCAAGATATTTTTCGTGTCCCCCACATATTCTTAACTATAATATAATAATGCTAATTCCATTCTTCACTCTTTCCTGTGGTTAACTTGTCCAAAAACGCAACCGAAACGGAATCAAAACTCAAACATAGTCTTCAAACAATTAAAAAAAAAAACAAATATTTCGTTCCTTCGTGCTGACCGTTCAGGAAGCTAGCTTTTCCGGTGTTGGTAAACCCACTGTTTGGTAAACACGAAAAGCAATATAAGTCAAACGCGGTTCCCTCAGGTTTGGGGGGCTATGCACCCATGTATGCTTCCCCTCGGTTTTCGGTAAACACGGAAGGCGTTATAAGTCAACCGCGATTCCCCTGTTTGGGGGGCTATGCACCCATGTATGCTTCCCCTCGGTTTTCGGTAAACACAGAAGCTGTTATAAGTCACACGCGGTTCCCTCAGGTTTGGGGGGCTATGCCCCCATGTATGGTTTCCCCTGTTTGGCAAACACAGAAGCTGTTATAAGTCAAACGCGGTTCCCTCAGGTTTGGGGGGCTATGCTCCCCACAAGTTGAAACATATTGGCAAACTCATAGCTCGTTTCTACACCGTGTTAATTATTTTCATAAGAAAAAACAATATGTGTTAATTTTCTAGGAGGAGTCCCACCATTCGATACTTATGCAAATATATCTAATCAATTATAATGATATAAAACTTACTTGAATATATTATCTTCTTCTTTGAACAAACACAGAAAAAATCCAGAAAAACACTTTAAAGAAGCAAGGCAGAAGCAAGGCAGAAGCCTTCACGAGCAAAATTGTTAATACAGGAAATGTGTACTCCATTTATATAATATATTTTTTATTTATTCATTAACATAAGGGGAATGGAATAGGGGGAGAAAAAATAAAGTAAATGAATTTGCCTTGTAATACAGCATTGCCTCGCTCTGCAAAGAATCAAAAAGAATTCCTTTGTCGGTCTCTTGCCGAATCGAAGGAAATATTTCTTTTCTATAGAGGTAATAGCAAGGAATTTTCACACAATGCCTAAAGTTTGAAAAACATCGCCATCATGTCTCAATTCATACCTTAAAGACGCCAAATTGTCGTATTTTTCACAGCAAATAGTTGTTTACCAAGCAATAAAATTCGTTAGTTGGGTTCAGGCAACAATGTTCCTAAATTTTAAAATTCCGGCTTTATTCAGTAAGCTATATAGCTATCATTTCAACATCTGTTTCAATAACTTGTATCTTGCCGAAAAGAACAGGACAATTATTGTATGTTGTAATTCTACAGGTTCTTTTTTGTGTGTGTGTTGTTTTGCAGTAGTCAAAATGAAGGACAACCATTTATTCATCAGGTTATTGGCAATGAGTACAAGGACATCCTGGTTGTTTGTCCATCAGGTTAGTGGGCGGGGAAGAGGTTGTTGTCCGCAAGACCACTCACCACAAGTGGTTTGAAAAACACCCTTTGTGAGGAAAAATGTGTCAGTTATCGCCGTTGGGGGGAGAGAAGGTATAAGCATGTTCACACAGGATGCAGCCAAAGAGTGGCAGTGAGGGGTGGGGAAAAAAATGTGTGTCACTTGTCGCAGGGTAGAAACCTGATCACACAGAATGCGGTCAAGAGATGCGGGGAAGGGTGGGGAGCGGGTAGAAACTTGTTCACACAAGACATTGATGATGGAAAGAGAGGTGGGGAAGGGTTGGTTCTCCCGTTCACTCAAACTAGAGGGAGTGATTGGCCCCCATGGTTAAACATTGCAGGCGGAGCAAACTGGTTTTTCCTGGCCAATCATATCACAAGGTTGTTTGCATAGGGTGTGAGAAACTGAACTTCAATCTTCACCCTCAGTATTACAATGACGCTTGGAGAGAACACAGAACCTTGCGTATCTGCGAATTTCGTACTGAGCAACGCTGAAAAATAGCAGAGTTAAGTCTGTCATTTAAGAGCCAAGCAAGCTAAACGAAAGAAGTGCAGTTCGCAACAAGAAAAATAAATGAAAATAAATAAATATTTCTTCCTTTCCTTCCTTTTTCCCTCCCATCTTAATACTTTACTCCGTAAAACAAAGCACCATTAAAAATCGTTGCTAAACCTTGGAGCTTAAAGGGTGTAATCATATTCATTATTCATAATTTTCTAGTTCAAATAAGACTGTTCAATTAGTTACGAGCTTTACAAGTCAGATCATAATTAAATTAATGGGGAAAAACCTTGTGGGAACTATGGACCGCGTTTTAAGCCATATACTGAAGTTCTAATTATCTAAATCATAGTTTTAATTCTAATTTAATTATAATTTCAATTCAAGAAACGTATTAAATCATGTTTAAAGCTAGGAACAGCATTCAAAGCCGTATCCTCAATCAAAATCGTGTTGGATCGCGTTTGAAGCTAGGGATTGCGTTCAATGACGTATACCACTGCTCTAATTATCTAAATCGTAGTTTTAATTCTAATTTGATTATAATTTCGATTCAATAAACGTATTAAATCATATTTAAAGCTAAGAACAGCATTCAAAGCCGTATCCTCAATCAAAAATCGTGTTGGATCGCATTCAAAGCCGTATACCAATGCTCTAATTATCTAAATCATGGTTTTAATTCTAATTTGATTATAATTTCGATTCAAGAATCGTATAGGAGCATGTTTCAACAAGAAAGGAGGTCATTCCACTTTTCCAAACAACCTCTATTGCACAAGTAATAAAACCACTTCCCCCAGAAACTTCCCCCAAGCCCGGGGCCGGTCTCCCCAAGGCCGACACGGCCATATTGACATCGAAAGTCGTTAGGTAATAAAGCAATTAAGGGGGCAATAAAATCTATTGTCTACGAGAAACAGCTCCATGACTACTTATATATATATATATATATATATATATATATATATATATATATATATATATATATATATATATATATATATATATATATATATATATATGACTGATATTACATGGAGAAAAAGGAAGGACATGGTAAAAACGCGAAAAAAGCACCTGCGTGACGATGGTCGTAGCTCGGAAAAATTTAAATGTTTGGATATGTTTCATGCTAGATCTTAAAAACTACGCATGGTGCAGCAATTAGGTCCGCTTTTGTTTGTGTTCAGTTGTGTAAAAGCTTGCGAGTGGCGTTTGTTCCATCTTTCTAGCTCGATGATCATTGCCACCTCTATATTGTAAAATTTCTTGGGTAGAGCAATAAAATGTACTAGGGATTTGGACTTTCCCTTCACCTTTTTATTATAAAAAGTCTTCTTATGCACACAAATTATAATAAGTAATATTTAGGTAAGATTAAGATAGGAGCCCGGTGACCAAGCGTCGTGGGCTTTGAGGTGAGGTACTCTCGGTGACCGTGCGTCGTGAGAGGGGTGTAGATTAGGTATCTCCCTCTCGGTGACCGTGCCTCGTGAGAAAGAGGAAAGGAACCCGGTGACCAAGCATCGTGGGTATAAGGATGGGTACCTCTTGGTGACCAAGCGTCGTGAGAGGGGTTTTAGGTGTTTTGATCAATCCGGGAAGATTGATGTTGGTCGAGGCGTGCAGGTCCATTTTATCCTGTGTTGTTGGCTTCCTTCGTTGATTCTCGTCCTTCCGACTGTTGGCGATGGTGATCGACTCCTCTTCGGGACCGTCGTCTGTTTGTTTTTATTTATTACTAACATATGTAGTTCACACGTGGTTATTGCATGACGTGTAGACATGCGGAACCTTACAATATAGTAAGGGGGTTAGCTCCCCCTTGCACCCACGACACCCATCGTCGAACTGGAAAGCGGTATTAAGGCACTTAATGTATCAGCAAAGTGATATTGCAATCCAATCCAAGTTACGGAAGTTAATATGTTCACTAAGCTGCGTCACATCTATCCTAACTAAATATAGAACTACATGAACTGACATAAAATAAAAGGGCACTTCCGGTTGACGTGAAAAGGCGAAATTTAGCATGAATATAGCTTTCAAATACTAACAACAGGGAAATTGCCAAAGGTTATTATTTTTAATTTTTAGGGCGTCTAAAGGGAGAATGAATAATTTTTCTATGTTATTTAAATGGGCCCTTTTTGGACTTATAATCTCATATTTTAGGTACTTGGACTTGGAATAAAAACTTTAATTTCGGTTTGCTTGTATGTTGCCGTTAGCATTACTTAAGTAAATGACCAAAACGAAAAAGATTTTCAACCGTACAGAGGTTTTATGGTGAACTGAAAAGTCTCTCCAATGTTATTTATACGGGACATCTACACCCCAAATGTTTAGGCACTTCCGGCAGGATTACAATAAAGAAATTTGGCATGATTATAGCCTTTCGGGACTAACCCACAGAAAAATTGCTAAAAGTGAATATTTTTAATTTTTAAGGGGCCTAAAGGGGGTGAAGAAATTCCCCATGTAATTTAAATGGGTATTTTCTTGGGATACAAAATCTTATCTCTTAAACAGTTCAAATACGAAAAGAAACTTGAAATTTGGTAGAATTGTAGGTTTTAGATGTTCGAAGCCGTAGGACAAGCAAACACGGGGGTCTGGGATCAACTTTAAGTTTTTGGACAATTTATAACAAATTTTAATTACTACCGCTATTCATATATTAAACTCGAATTATATATTTCAAAACAATCTAAACATAACACTATTTATCATTTGTATTCTACTAAAATTTGTAGTACATAGAAACATCGTGTTTGGTGCAATTATTAATAACACCAATAAAGGTGATTGTGAATGAATGAAATATATTGTTTCTTCATACTATTGCTTTCTACTGTCTAAAGAAAAAAAAGTAACTTTCCATATTTACTCTCACGAATCTGGAACAAGTAAAGAATGTGTTCGCTACTATATAATGATTGTCATACTATTTGTTTATACAAATTGTATTTTAATGCTTTACAATTTTTGCTACTTCTGTTTTTAATATTTTTAATAGGTATGTTTGCACGATGGAATTTACTTCGTGATCCACCGAGAAGTAAAATGCAGGAGCCGGAAAAATAGTGATTGGTTATAAAACTGGTACCCCGCCATAAGTTCCACATGTTGCACATTTATTTGGAACCCATCGGAAACAAATGAGAAGGAAATAAATCACCAGTGCGGCCAGGCGCGCACCCGGAAATTTTTGTTGGGGGTCCAAACTTTGCGGGGGGGGGGGTACGATACTACTAGCTTCCACGTCTATGTAGTATTGAACAGGTACAATAGAACCCAATAAGTAATTGTAAAATACTGCCATCAGTGGCGCATTTAGGATCTTGTTTCGGGAGGGTCTTGAGAACCAGTAAGAAGCACTTGTGTTGTACATATATTGCGAAAAAATAATAATGAAATTATTTTGGGGGTGCTTGAGCCCGATAGCCACGCCCCTAAAAACGCCACTGACTTAAAAAAAAATGTTAGAACTAGATTGTTTTTATAAGAGGAAAGTACAGATGAAGTGTAAGGTCAAATTTTTATGCTACGAAAATTATTTTCCTGTTAAACAAGTATAATTTTATTAGAAATGAGTACAAATATATGTTGAGTTAGGAAGTTTTGGGGGTTCCGGACCCAGTGGTCCGCATGGGTACTGTTGGGTTATAATTCTTCAACTGCCAAGTATTACTTAATAAACTGATTTACTTAGACAAGCGACTACTATTCAATGTAAAAAACCTTTATCCTCTTTTCTAAATATGTTTAATACTCAATACTTCAGATATCTACCTGTACCACATCTTAACCCAAAGGCTCTGTAACACATATTCTCCTACATATTTACTTTTTGTATTTACCATAAATCTATCATCTCCAATATCAACTACATTTAACACCGTAATTATTATTTTAACTTTAGCCACTTTTGGCTCTCATTCTTTTTAATCACATAAGCCACTTATGGCTCAAATTCTGACATTCACTCAAGTTTCACAATCTTCAACTTCATACATTACAATAAACATAACATAGAAAACGACCCGCTCGGGAGAGTAATACTCCCGGAAGTACGTTTTTTCGCGCGCTACTCTAGCCAGCTGTTTTACGCGCTATCCTAGTCAGTTGTTTTAAGTTCGTCACAAAACCTATATCATTTAGTACAACGGGAACAAAACGAGCCTTATATCATGGAGTACAAGGGCAACAAAACGAGCCCTGAGGGGCTTCTAACCCGTTCCTACTACTACTACTACTACTTATCTGCACAAAAGTAAGTAAATCACATTTTTGAGTATTATTTTCGTATTATTTTAATTTAAAAAGTGTTATAAAAATGTAAAAAAAATGTTAAAAAAACTTTCCTCGGGCCGGGTTTGAACTCACGCCAAAAGAGGTTTTCGTTACTAGCATATAGCGCTAACCCACTCAGCCACGAGGACCGACAACAATAACCGTCTGAATTCTGCTATTTGACTGCAACGTGGCAAGACATAGATAACGCCAACCAATCAGAACTGTGTTTTCCGTTCCTACTTCCGGGAGCATTACTCTCCTGAGCTAGTCCTCATAGAAACGCTATTCACTTGTCATTCAATCTGTCAACACTTTGTCCGATTATTCTTAATTAACACTTTGTCCGAACTTTTACAAACCCTAACATCCTCCCGGGCATTACCGAAAAAAAAGGAAAGAAAAATGAGTCATACTTCAACAGTTTTACTGTCTCTATCTAGATTTCTTTGTTTTCTTCTCCCGGCTTCTTTTCTCTTCTAGGATTCTCAATCGATGTTCCATCTTCATAATTTTGTCACTCATTTCTTGGATCTCTTTATCCCTAGTCACGAACTCTAGAAACATACACTGCAATACCTCCTGCTTTTGGTTGAATATCAGCTCCTTTTCTTTCTCTTCACTTGATATAATCCTTCTAGATCCTTCCTTCGTGCTCTGCCTGTGATCTTAAGAACTTCGTCTTCTTCACCTTGTAACCGTTTACTGCTATCTCCAGACTTCTTCATTTTCTTACGTTCACTATGTGACCATAATGACTGTACTTCAGAACTGGTTTCCTTGTTGGATTGCCTGTGACTGACTACTTTACCTTGATTTTCACCAACCGTTCTGCCATTCGTTAAATCGCGTTTGACTGAATGTTGTTTTGGACGTCTTCCTCAGATTGATAATTTAATGTTCCCATGGTATGGATACGCTCCGCCACTGTTTTGACCTCTAAGATGGCTGAACTTGCATTGGAGTTCTCGATACAACCTTTTCTGGCACTGTTTCCACTTTCTTGAAGGTCCTCCCTTTTTAATCGCTTTACTTTTGACTTTGTTGATTGTAAAACACGCTGGCGCAAAATGATGTAATCCAGTGCATCGGAAACAACGTTTGCCATAAGCTGGACATTTTGACTTTATATGTGATTTATGACACTTACTACATCTAATATATTGCTCTTGTATGTGACTTGTAGAATCAGAAGACGACGAATACCAAAATCGTTGACTAATTCCTTTAGGTGTATTTAGACTACTGGAGATGTAACCAGTATGATCTGCCCTGTTTTCAGCTGTTTAATTTCCTCTTGTAACTGGCTAATCACGATGTCACGTTTCCGTAATTCTTTCAAAATCCAAAGTTGAAGTTCTTTTCCACTTAGGTCTTTCATATCTTCCAATATATTTATCTGCGTAGAATTCATTCCGAGAGACTGCGCCATTCTGTTGAGTTATAATTCTTCAACTGCCAAGTATTACTTAATAAACTGATTTACTTAGACAAGCGACTACTATTCAATGTAAAAACCTTTATCCTCTTTTCTAAATATGTTTAATACTCAATACTTCAGATATCTACCTGTACCACATCTCAACCCAAAGGCTCTGTAACACATATTCTCCTACATATTTACTTTTTGTATCTACCATAAATCTATCATCTCCAATATCAACTACATTTAACACCGTAATTATTATTTTAACTTTAGCCACTTTTGGCTCTCATTCTCTTTAATCACATAAGCCACTTATGGCTCAAATTCTGACATTCACTCAAGTTTCACAATCTTCAACTTCATACATTACAACAAACATAACATAGCAACGCTATTCACTTGTCATTCAATCTCTCAACACTTTGTCCGATTATTCTTAATTAACACTTTGTCCGAACTTTTACAAAGCCTAACAGGTACGCTTCTGGTTCCGGCCTTAAACGGATTTCTCGGCGCTAGGATGTAATGTGCTTTCGCTTTGTCAAGAATACACAATACATTGCAGTATATACTCATTATTCATATGCGTGGTTACAAAATATACCTGTGCCTCAGTGCCTCAGCTTAAAAAATATTCTTTATCGTGCATAATTGCAGTTAATGATTCCTCGTGGTGGATTACTAAAATATATTAAATGAAAATATACTTAATAATTTATCTACTCATTCGAAAGTGATCAACAATTCCTTCAGATTGTTGAGAGTAAAGTTCTATAAAACTTTGGACTGGCGTGTGACGTGATAAATCATTTGTTTATTACATATTAAATGGAAAATAATTTTATAGTTCTTTCTTAGAAGCAGATGTTCTCTACAAACTAAACAACAAACATTCAGATATGTTTCTAGATAATTTGGACACTACGATTGATTTAATTTAAGTTTTTGTATCATTGGATGTTTATCTTCATTACTTTGAGTTAGATTTTAGTCCATATTTTATTGCCTATTTTTAAAATTGCAGCAGCCTCTTTGATTGCTCCTCTTTTACATGTTTTCAGTGCCTGAACATTCAGTCACTCAGAAATACGACTGGAGAAACATTACTACACCACATAGTCTTGTCATACATATTTGCAGTTGGAAAATACCATTATGGCAAGCATTCTGGCGTCATAAAATGATCGTGATGTATTTTGAGTTGAAAAATACGATAGGAAAAACATTGTGACATCACAAAATGGTCATAATGCATTTTCGGTTAAAAGTATAGTATGGAAAACAATGTAAAATCACATGATCAGATATTTACGGAGGGGAGTCTGCATTCTTTCCGAAATCCTGACTTTTCTGTATATTTAGTCTATTTTTAAAGAGGAATTTTATAAATGTTAATAGGGCCTATAACTTATTCTCCTGTTGAATTTGGAGTCCCTCGAAAAGTTTTGGACCTCCCGAAATAAATTTTTGCTTACGTCCCTGATCATGGCATTTTTTGTTGAGATAGGACGATAGACATGGAAAAATTATGACGTCACAAAATGGTTGTGACATATTACTAGTTGAGAAATACGGTATGAAAAACATTATGATGTCACAACATGGCCATGGCACATTTCCAGTAGAAGAATACGATATGGAAAACATTATAACGTCACAGCAAGATCATGACAATTTCAGTTGAGATCATGACAATTTCCTTGGGGAAACATCAAGACGTCACCACAGGATTGTCATTTCTCAACTGGAAATAGTGTCTAAAACGTTTTGTACTTAATTTCATGTACGGGTAATATTCATAAGTCCAAAACGGTGTAAGTCCTAAAAATATGAGCATAACCCCTAAATTTTAGGACTGGTGCCGTTTAGAACTTAACGCAGTTTAGGAGCTCTGCCTGTTCCATAGACTTGCTTTAGTTCTGAAATTTGCCACTGTCTCACAGAACTGCGACAATGCAATAATTATCATAATTTATTATAATTATAATTGTCACTTCTATTTCACCTCCTTCAGCGACGAATTTCCTATAACAAAAAAAAAAAAAACTTCCTTAGTGGTACTACTTTACATTACAAACCCTATGCACTGTCCAAACTTGAAATTTCTAGGTTAAATGGTGTGACCTAGGCATTGATAAGTCACTCACTTAGGATGTATTTTTTACAGAGAGCTTATATAAAAAAGCATGTTTCGTTGTAAGAATGAATTAAGACATATTTTCCTACATGCTGTTTTATATATATATATATAAGTTCTGCCAATAAAATGAATACTGACTACATAAAGAGGTAATCGCCGAAAGAGAAAATATTTCCGTAAATCAGATTTATTTCTCAGTGGATTGTCTCATCAGAAATACGCATCTTTTTATCAGATAAAAAGGAAATTCTTGTCCTGTACCTGATCTATATTATAGAAAATATTAACAATAAATATAACGAAATGTTTAGATGGAGTAACATTCTCTTCAATGTGATATAAATCTGTGCTTTCAGTTCTTACAAAACATATGCTGTTTATTAGTTATTAACAGTCCCATAGAGCTAGCTTCACCTTTTTCGGTTTACGTGAAAATTTCATCCTAAAATACACTGGAAATACCAATAAATACAGCGAAACACACGCCGAACTCTTGAAAATCTTAAATTAAAGAAAAAAATCTTAAATTAATGGTAGTTTGAAGCATGCAATACATTTCAGTCGTGTCGGAAATTACATAATAATAATAATAATAATAATAATAATAATAATAATAATAATAATAATAATAATAATAATAATAATAATAATAATAATAATAATCACAAAATTAGTTCCTTTAGAGCGAAGAAAGATACGTCAAAATTAACTTAAAATTGCTTTTAAACGTTTAGAAATTAATGAAATGCATTATCCACTCTGAGAAATTAATGGAGTGCATTATGCACTTTAGGAAATTAATGAAACACATTATCCACTTTAGGAAATTAATGGAACACATTATGCACCTAGGAAAAGAACTAAAGTGTTATCGGAAGTAGAATATCGTACACTAACAATTAAAAATACGAATATAAAGATAAAGCTATATTGTCATTATATTACAACGTAGGTTAAAATGTTATGCTTCTCTTTCATCATCACTCAATAATCTTACGAAAATGATTAACAAATGTGTCATGAAGTTTGTTTCATTCAAATTTAGATACGAGAATCACATTATAAGGTAACCAAGAAAATACTGTCGCTTTTTCACATATCACCTTCGAACAGCGATATGTCACCGAAGACGTACCTGGAAGATAAAAAAATAGTCCCCATCAGCATCGACGACCTTCTGCCAACGTTCTGGAGGGCCACGGATTCCATCGCGGTAGAACGTGGTGGGCCGTGAAGCGAAGAAGGTATCAAGTGCATTTTGCACCTCTACTAGGGTTTTGAACTGACGGCCTCTAAGGTGATTGTCCATGGAATGGAACAGGTGATAATCAGACGGTGTAATGTCTGGAGAGTATGGTGAATGCAATAATATTTCCCATCCAAGGCGTAGAATGGTGTCCCAGGTCATCCTAGCCACATGGAGCTTAGCGTTATACTGTAACAGGAGGACCCCTTTGAGATTAAGAAGTGCTGGCTCCACCTCCAGAGTGTTAATTTTTTCTTGAACACGGCTTAACTACTGACAGTACACAATTGCATTGATGCTCTGACAGCTTGTAGCAGTTCCCGATGCACGATGCGCGAGCAGTCCACCAAACACACAAGAGGTCCGTCTTCTGGTGCGGTGTTGGTTTTGGCTGTTTTGGAACCGGTTCATGGGATGCTAACCAATGATGACGGCGCCGTGGAGCTTCGTACAGGACCCACTTCTCATCATATGTCCCTGTCCAGAAATGGCTCCTTCTTCAGACGAGATAGCAAAGAAAGGCAGGTGTCTGCTCGCCCTGAGTCAAATCAAGTGGGACTCATCGACCCAACTTGTAGTGCTTCCCGAGTTGATGCAGGAGCTGCCGAATAGTTTCTCCACTCACATCTAATTGAAGTCCCAGTTCCTCACATGTCTAGCCAATGTTCGCGTCAGTTGGTGTCTGAAGATCTTCATTTTGTACCTGTGTTGGCCTTTCGGGACGTGGTGTGTCTTCGAGTGTTTCGTCACCGTCCTTAAACTTGTTAACCCTCCGCTGCACTGTCCGCGTAGTCACGACACCCTCACTAAAGGCCTAGCATACACTGTAGCCAATAACCGTGAAAATAAGTGCCTCCTACCATGAAAAATATACGGTTTACCGTTTTTCTAAAATAATGGTAGGAGACCGTTTTCCTGTCAGATGCTTGTGTTGGGCATGCGCATTGGAGAGAAAAAGCACATGTTTGAAGCGAGGATTGATGGCGCGTAGGTTCGGATGTGTTGTGCTTTGTTTTGTTTCTTTCTTTTGTTTGTTTGTTTGTTTGTTTAGTGTGTGATTTTCTGGTGTGATATATAGATTAGGTCTACTACTATTGAAGATATCTTGGAAATTCAACATTAAGCAAGGTAATGTATGGGAAAGCACCATGTTAATATTTGAACTATGTTCGGTGACAAACAAAACTTTAGTTGGTTATCATGGCAAGCAGATCGCTCCAAAGTGCAACGATTCGGAACCAAGAAGCTGCTGGATGTATAAACTAAGGCCTTATGATAATGTTGCCAACTACGAGTGGTGAAGCTAGAATTAGAATCACAATGTAGAAATACTTTATTTAAAAAAAAAAAAAAATAAGAAAAGTGCTTCGTAGTTTACCATACTTAGTACAGCATTACATAAATTGTGTTGCATCAACTGGAATTTTTCATGTTACAGAAATAAAAGTATACTGTCACTCATGTGTTCCCTAAGAAGGTGCAGGGGGTCGCTCCCCTAGATAATGAAAATTTATTAAATTTCTTAATACAAATAAAAAATATCAAATGTAATAGGGTATATAGTAACCAGGGAGATGAGTCCCCTAGAAAATTTTTATCGGGCGCCCATGCTGTCATTTTTTTTCTGGATAAATGAATTATTAGATTTGAAAAATATTTCTGTAAATGTTTTTATCTTTAATTTTGTTCTGAGTACCTATAATCTGTTCTAGTGTCTTGTTAATACATTTGAGCGTTTAATAAATATACAAAAGTTCGATACTCTGGAAGTTTTTTTTTTTTTTAAAAAAAGCATTGATGTCACTGTTACATAATTATACAAACACGTATTTATTAATTTGGGATAGCGGATACTGGATACTGTAGGCAGTGTTGTGAGAAGCCATATGGTTTTACACTTGTTTATTGGTACTTCTGGTCATTCTAAGCTATGTTGTCGGGTGCCTGCTTCGTTATCTGAAACCGTAATAATGCGACTAATCGAATGAATCGCTGATTAGAATATTTGAGGTCTATTAGTCTACTGGTACTCATAGCGAAAATACATGCAATAAAGCTAGTCTTAACACTGCAACATAATATGGATTTATGAATATCTTAAAAGGACATGTATGTTTGTTCCAACTACATCTTCAAAGCGTGCGAAAACTCAGCTATAAAATTCAAGTAGTAGTTTTTTTTTTTTTTTTTTAATGTAATATCGAATCCTCTTCTGGTGTTTTGTTCAATACATGACAAAATTGGTAATTTTGAAAAGAAAAAGCAATGTATGTTCAAGATGATATCAGAACAAGGGTTCGATATTACAAACTAAGAATTAATTTCAACTTTTATTCTTATGGATATTATGCACGTCGTGCAACGCTTCTTTCGTTCACTTTTGTGTTTTCTTTAGTTAAGTAGTCTTTAACACCAGTGGACCAGTGTGCACTCTAGTTGCATCCATCCAGGAAAAAATATTGCTAGCCAGTGTGTGTACTGATACAGTTTCCAGCAACTCAATGAAAATTGGGTCAATATATATTGCCCAGCAAGAATTCTTACTGGATCTCGCAAGAGGGCATGCTGGAATGGCAAGGACCTCTAGACAGAGAATCCGTGTGATAATTACCGTAAATCTTGTACGGTAATAACACACCTGTACTTTTTTTTAAAAAAAAAGACCCCTAAATATTACGGTAAATTACCGTAAAATATACGGTACCAAATTTGTTTCTAAACACGGTCAATATTATTTTGCTTCTAAATATACGGTCTGCCGTTTTTACGAAAAAACGGTGGTCCGTAAAATTTAGGGTAATCGGATGGCAGCGAGAGTTGACGGTAATCGGTCAGTAAACTTAAGGCGAAATTGTTTACAGTGTATCTTCCGCCTTGCTGCAGCTTCGTTTGACTCCAGTTTGAACTCGTACAGCATACACGCCCTTATGACGGTCTGTGGAGGTCCTATGTTCACTCTGTCCTTAACCAAGTTCACAGTGTAACTGAACTGCCATAACGAGGTAGTATGTTGGATATACCCACACCAACTACTGACTACTGACCACTGACCATTGAATTCATTTTACGGTGTAAGGGCCAATGGAAAAGAGGCCTCCACAAAAGCGATAGAACTTTCTCGGTTACCTTTATATATATATTTTTAAAAAAAATAATTAAAAAGCATATTTTACGATACTTTTCTGAAACAGTCAAGTGTTCAGACTGCAAGATACACACACACACACACACACACACACACACACACATATATATATATATATATATATATATATATATATATATATATATATATATATATATATATATATATATATACCGTATATTGTAGAAAGCATTGAATTCAATAAGTGACCACGCTAAGAATTACTCCTAGGGTCTATTGGTTAGGATTGAAGTTGGTGAAACGTCTTTCATAATAAAATAGTAATAATAATAATAATAATTCTTTTCCCACTAGAATTTGACTCGTTGTCCATTGTGCTATAATACAAACTAGAGGTAACCATCCGCTTTGATATATATGTCGCACCCCCCTAAATTCACCTCACATGCACCCCCAAGAAAGCAGCTATTTGCTTCTGGGACAGGTAGCATTGTCCTACAATCCAACTCCCTTGAAGGCGAAATAGTGTGGTGAGGAACTGGCTATATGTGAGGGTTGATCTTGCAGATGCTCCGGATTCAATCCCCGATCGCGGTTTGGAAATCAGTTAATAATGATCTCGCCCTTCGTAATCATGACGTTGCATAATGACACTAATATACGACACAGAAACTTAAAAAAAAAAAGAAAGAAAAGAAAAGAAAACCTCTAACTCAGCTATTGCTTCTAAACTGATTCAATGGCTCGTACCTCAATACCTCCCTCTCAACCCTGTGTGCAACACTGACGTGCACCCAGAAATTTTTGTTGAAAGGTCCAGTACTACAAGCCATTGCGTCTATATAGTATTGAACGGATATTATTCTGCACCCGAAAAGACGATAAGCAATTGTAAAATTGGTTCAACATAAATTTTAAGAAAAAGAATTATAGAACTACATTGTTTTTATGAGGGAAAGAGTACAGATGAAATGTAAAATGAAATTTTCATGCTACGTCAATCATTTCCATGTTAAACATGTATAGTTTTCATTGAGAAAGTGTACAAATATATGTTGAGTTAGAAAGTTCGGGGGCCGGGTAGGGCCCGGTGGACCCTCGTGAGTGCACCGATAGTGCAACATTGATTAAAACGTGTTGTTTTGTATTAATTATACTTATTTTAAATATATTTTTAATTCTCATTAATTTTAATTAAGTGACTTTTGAAAGATCCCTCTAAACTTCAATGACGCACAGTGGGTTGTAAATCATTGATCTTCTGGGAACCCTTGAACTCCGGTGACTCAATAGTATAGCGTTCAACTCTGGTGCATGGGGTCCTTGGTTCGATCCCAGTTCGCAGCCAAGTGAGTTTTGTGGTGGAGAAACACCGTGTGCGTGTGTTTCTCCCGTTTCCTCTACTTTCTTCATTCCGCTATTTGATTTATTTCTCATCCATCGTCTCCTTTAGCCTAGCCGGCATATACCGTGGAACGTAAAACTTAAAGATTTCCCTTTGGGCACCTCTGTTACCAACTACATATTTAAATGCAATAAAGCAGGACGATATTTGTTGCCTATGCGTACTGCTTTTATAGATTTTCAGCATGGACGCACTGGTAGTAGGTCCATGTCCAGTGGGTCTAGGGGGGCCGCCCCTCCCTAAATTTTTGCTGCCCTTCAAAAATTTTCCCGGTAGGCTTGCAAATAAACTATAATATGGTTGGATCGGACCCCCTAACTCCAGCCCTATATTTGGGCTGGCTACCGGCCTGACTGGTAGCGCCATAAGAGATTTTCTTTTTTTTTTTTTTTTTTTTTTTTAGGACTTGTGAGTTTAGGACTACAGAATGTGAGGTTCAGTGAGTTTAGGACTTGCACCGTTTAGGTCTAGTGCCGCGTACTTCCATGTACTTTTAATTTTAATATTTCTCTTTGTTTTATAATTATTTTGAAAGAAACAAAATAGAAAAAGGAAAATGTCGTTAAGTTTATGCGAATGACTAACAACAAACGAAGAAGTTACAAGAAAAATGAAACTAGAAAAGTACAAATGAAAGAAAATAATAATTTCATTATTTCAAAATAAAGAAGCCAGGGACCGGAGAGATTAAATTCGTTTTGACTCGGAAAAGAAAATTAGTTTTTTTTTTTTTTTTTAAGTTCCTAAGACGCAAGTGTTGTAGATGGGCGAGTGTTGTGTTTCTTCATGCTGTCACTTCATCCCCTACCTCTTTCACTTAAAATAATGCCATTTTCCCCCCATTCCATCATCTTTGTCTCAATGCATGTGTTGAAGGGAGAGGAAATGGAAAAGCAAAGGGTCTTATCTTGTTATTCCACCCTTCCAGGCAGTTTAAATATTCTTGCTTTTTCTCAACCCTCCCCCCCCTCTCGACTCGTAGATTCTATCCACCTATCGAATACCTTGCCTTGCTTCTTGACTCAAGTGCTTCTAGCTCTTTCCTTCGCTTTCACACTGCTCCGTGCTGTATTGTTCTCTAAAAAATATCTATCTCACCTCTTCTCCCAGTAGCACTAACAAAACAATGTTGCAAACTCTTACATTAAATGTGTGCCAGAAAGTAAGACCAAACATTTAGTTTAATGGTCTGCGGTTAGGTTGATTGTAATTACCCCATTAACATGGCGTTTGTTACGGAATCTAAAAAGAAAATTTGTAAGATGTTTTAAAAAAACTTGACGATAAGTTGTTAAAAATATGGGATGAAAATAAACGTTAGAAAGAGAAAGTAATGGCGATGGAACGAAACGGTTGGTATAAAAATATATAGAAAAAGAGAGAATAAAGCAGAACAGGCTACTTGTTCGATATCTGGACAGTGTTATAAATGAGTACATGAAATGCCCACGCGAACTGAAAGCAAGGATAAAATTTATTTTTATTTATTTACTAGCTGAATATACCCATTCTTCGCATGAGTGAGATAAAATATCTATGTAAACAAACTGAACAACGAAAAAAATATCGGTCATTTTCTACTACTTATACATATCCTGGTAAACACCCCCTGAAACACCCTGGTTCGAATTTAAAAAACGCCTTTGGCCCCCAGCCAATGGGGGCTGTATTTGGAAGTCAACGCCTGTGAGTGTATCACCATTCATCTTATCGACCACGAAACTATGGATTTGACACTAATATCGGTCATTTTGGATTATTTTTACATGTCTCGATGACCCCTCTATTATGATCTCCGTTCCTAAGCTGATGGGGGCTAAATTTCAAAGTGATCGCGATCTTAAGTTTCACCATTGAGCTCAACGACCCCGAAAACTATGGACTTGACACTAATATCGGTAATTTTGGATTATTTTTACGTCTCGATAACTCACATCCGTAGATAAGCCCCGGCACGCATACATTAGAAGCTGAATTATCAACTCATCACTAATCCAAGTGTCGCCACTACGAAAACTATGGATTTGGCACTAATATCGGTTATTTTGGATTATTTTTACATGTCTCGGCATCTTCTCGCCCCCCCCCCCTTCCCGGTGATCCCAGGCAAGCAGCCGAATGGGGTGAGAGTTTTACCATTCATCTAAGCGACCGCGAAAACTATGGATTTGACACTAATATCGGTCATTTTCTACTACTTTTACATGTCCCGGTAAACACCCCCTTGAGACCCCCCTGGTTCGAATTTTAAAAAAAACGCTTCGTATTGATCTGGGAACTGGACCAAGGTACCCCTGATCAAAATTTGGTAACTCTCAGCCGAGACTCCAGGCCGGTCCCGGTAAACGCCCCCCTGAGACCCTCCTGGTTCGAAATTTTAAAAAAACGCTTCGTCTTGATCTGGGGACTGGACCAAGGTACCCCTGACCAAAATTTGGTAACTCTCGGTCCACTCGTCTGATCCCTAGGCCGCACACAGGCAGACACACAAACACACAAACTCTTTATTTTATTTATATTAGATTTATTTATTTATACATATTTCTGGGCATTACATGATATCTAGGCCTTAAGCCCGTCACGAATGAAGGATAACGTCTCTTGGCGAGCACACAATGTGAGAAAAGGGGAAGGAAAAAGGAATCTGAGGAAAGGGAAGGAAGGAATCAGCCTGTGACTTGTATTTTAGGTACTATTCCGGCATTTTCCTGGTGTGAATGTGGAAACTTCAGGAAAAATCTCGCTCTTGAAAAAACCGTTAGGTCTACACCTTTTCGACCGAGTGTAGCAAGGATATGAAAGAAAAGAAGAAAAGTCTATTTTGTTGTTCTTTGTATAAAGGGTGAAAAAGAAAGACTGAGAAAATGTTTCGTGTGGAGTAGGTATTGTACTCTATAAGCCATAAACACAAAAGTGATGAGAGAGCACTGAGGGCTTTCGAAATGTGAGTATAGAGAAGGATGGAGAGAAACTAGTGGAATTGAACAGAAAACGAAGGAACATTACAATTAGTAGACGAAAAAACAACAAGTATAAATAAATGTACTTTTAAAGATTAAGAGAAGCTGGTTAAGCTGTTGACAGAAGGAACTGTATCATGATCGACGTGCTAGAAGGTATTGTGGCAGGAAAGCCAGGTAGCTGCGACAGAGTCTGCAGTTTATGGGCCGTATTAGGGATGGCCAAATTTTTCCAGAATCTGGATTCCGAAAATAATTTCACTTTCTGGAATTTTTCCGAAATCCAGAATTTTCCGAATTCCGGATTTTTTCCGATTTTACTTTCTGGATTCCGGAAAGTAAAAATTCCGGAATTGGCCATCCCTAGGCGGTATTAAAACAGAAAATTCCTACGTGAAGACGATGGAGGTTAGCTGAAGACCGTGGTGTGTGGAGGCTACTCGATTTGCGGCAAGCGACTTGCCAATAACGGAAGAATGCCTTATTATTATCATGTAAAGGTCGATCCGATAGTGTACACTGAGAAAAATCCGTTATCCGGACAGCGGTATATTGTACAAAAATAGGAACTCCATATGTTTACTACGGAAATCTGTATGAAGCATATGTTATCCATATGCTATGTATGTACTGCTTTTTTCCCGCTTAGATGTTACATCATGCTGCTGCAGGATGTCTGACATCTAACGGTCTTTCGTATATTACATACGTATACGTATGTTACAGTACATACATGCATTTATATGCGAGATCATTACCGTGTATATACAGTTCTTTCTTTCATACGGAAAGTACGTATAGATGGAACACTTATACGGAAAGTACGTATAAATGGAACACTTATACGGAAATTACGTATAGATGGAACACTTATACGGAAAATATTATAAACCATATGTTTTCAGTTATACATTTGCTGCAGGATGTTATGTATAATCGTACGTTAACTCCAAAAACTACATGATTTACGTATGCAACCTTCGTTTTCATGTTCGCCACATACGTTTTTTCCCCCTCTGTGTACCGGTTATAGTGATAATATCGGTTGACAGTTGCCCAACATCAGAACCGACAGTGGATCAATTATGGTATTGGTCGAAAAGTCAGTGGATTAATTATGATATTGGTCGAAAAGTCAGTGGATCAATTATGGTATTGGTCGAAAAGTCAGTGGATCAATTATGGTATTGGTCGAAAAGTTCAGTGACCAATTTTTCACAATTCTTGCTGAGGCTGATTAAGACTATTAAAAATTAAGTTCGCTGACCGATTGCTTATGGATAATTACTCCATGAACATATCACCAACGAACCGTTACTGGACCTATTATAACCGTAGGCCAATTTTGGTTGTGGGACTAAAGTTTCGGTGGCAGATTTATCACGGATTACATAGAATCATGGGTGCAAATCCCGCCATCAATGCTTCTTAGGTAATAAATTACAAGTGAGCAACAATGAAATAATTTCTGGAACAAAGAACTATACTATAGGGTGATCCAAAAATGTGGAAATACTCTAATAAGTGGTAAACGCTGCAAAATATAACGGAAGTAACAATGTAGGTTGGGAATAGAGATGGACGAAAATGTTGAGTCCCCAACAAAAGAGGTTAGTCATGTGCAATGACCACGCACTAGTGCAGGACGTATTCAATGTGTCTTCCATTCTGGTCGATTGTCATTTGCCTTCTGAGTTCCCATTCACACAAAAACTTGCCCAAAGTATAGGCTGTAATGTTGGAATATGCATCCACGACGCATACAAACCACTTCACTTGGCCCCACAGGTAGTAGTCTAGTTACGTCAAGTCAGAGGAACGTGGGGCCATTCCACAACACCTCGCCAACCAATGCACGCATTAGCAAACTGCTGATTGAGGTACTCACGGACACAGGGACCGTAATGGGATGGACTGCCATCGTTTTGGAGAAACTTAGGGAATGACGCATCCTCTGACAGCAGTGATGTCAAGGTGTCGTCTTTTAACATGCACCGATAATCCATCATCGATAGAGTCTCGTCGATTAAAAGGAGACCTACAATGCAAGTCCCCCACACGCCACACCACACTATCAACTTGTCAGGAACACGTGGATGCGTCAAATCAATGCAAATTAGCATCCGACGAGTACCCCCACGTTCTGTTTATTAACTGCGTCCGAAACGTAAAGGTTTACCCCCACCAGTAAACAATACGTCAGAGGCGAATGTAGGTTTTTTTCGAAGCTGCCTCAGTAGCCCTTGCGACGACGATCTGGATCATCTTCCGTAAGATGTTGCTGAAGTTGCAGCTTATAAAGGTTGCACTTATTCGCTGACAAAGTGCGAGTGATTGAGGTGCGACTAACACTGATTTCACGGGCTATATTAGACCTGATTCTCTTCGTACTTTTACTGAATGATGTTAACACTACCACAGTTGTTGTCCCGGCTGTCGCCGTGCGTAATTTACCAGTCTTGGACCACTCTATCACAGATCCCGTTTGTTGGAAATTTTCAGTTCTTTAAACACAGTACCATTGGTAATGAAAGTTCTTAGTAACGCTGTAGAGTGAAAAGTAATGAAAAGTAGTAATGCTGTAAAAAAAATACTGGTAGTCCACGTTTGAAAATAATCATATAGCTCCAACAGAGACTTTCGTTAACTGTGGGGCGGATTTACCTCCTGGCCACTTCTTAAAAATCATCACTGCAGCTATCTTACATTGTCACAAATACTTATTTAAAGCTGAGAAGAATTTTTTTCTTAATCTCTGTCTGGTTACATTTAACTCAAATAGATGCTTAAATGAAGAAATTTCTTTGAGTCGAGGACAATTCTGGAAAATTACTTAACTTTTGAACGCCTATAAGTTGAAGATGTTTACCTTCACCTATTTAAGCCTAGTTATGCTAAATTGTGAAACCATTTCACCGAATTGAGTATTGTATGTTGTTTGTTTTAGAATTCCAATAAGTAGTTCTTGTTTATTTACATTCATAGCCTCCTTTCAGCAGCGAGGCTATGTGAGACGTGAATCTACAGTGTAATGTGGAGTACGAGCATTGTAATGCGTTCAAATTTCTATGCGCTCCAACCAGGAATTAAATCCGTCCACCAAAGCTGCGCGCGCTAGTCACCAGATCAACGAGGAGGGCTAATGATCCAATTTTGATTTGATTTTAGTTTAGCGTCCCTTTCAGCAGCGAGGCTATATGATACGTGAAACTACAGTTTATCGTGGGATCCGAACCACATAAGCTCCTGCCGAGAGTCGTACACGGGTCTCCCACGCCAAAGGCGCGTACGCTAACTTCTTAGCCACGAGGGAGCTCTGTTAATGATTCAAGTAGTTAGTGTACGTGTAGTGCCTTTGTGTGTGTACGTGTAGTCCTTGGTTTGATTCCCGGCCCGAGAGCACTAAATATTCGATGCTAAATCACCATTCTGAGACAATTGAAAACTGTTTAAATTAAGATGTAGAGAACTGTAGTCTAGAAAACTAAAAAATGACGATGATTGGAGCCGATGTATTGACCACAATCACCCAACTAAAAGCCGTCGATTATTACTCCAGAAATTTTTTATTTGTAGTATAGGTACGAAAAAGTATCTTGATTATGAAGAATCAAATTAATTAACAATTTAGTGGCTAAAACATTCAGTTGACAACACTTATGTTCGATTTCTATTGAATTTTCTCGTCTCGTTACTTTATTCCCTCCTTTCTGCACTTTTTTTATCACTTTTGTTGTCTTTTGTTTCCGTCCCCTTCCTCTCGTCATCTTCTCGTCTTTCATTCTAACTCGAGTCCTATCTTAACGCCGTGAAGGGCTGTTCAAGAGGAGAAGGTACTTATTATTTCGGGATAACGAACCTAATTAAGTGAAAGTAATGCGTCTTTGATTCTCCTTCTTTTTTAACAATGGTAAAAGAGTTAGTTACAATTTTTGCAGTATAAATATATTTCGCTAGTTTCTGGTTTATAATTTTTAAAGCAAATATTGTTCTTTTTTAATTTACTTCGAATACATCTCAATAACATTCATTAACTAGTAAATGGTAGGACCATCAGTCCAGCCATCCGGAAACAAAGGGAGGTAAATTTTATCAAAACAGCAACGTTTCATCGTTAAATCAAGAATTTTCTATCCAATGGTGATATTTTCTACTGAGGGGGCCCACGAGATGAGACAGAATTTTCGTGACGCGATATGAAATGAGAAAAAGATCTTCCAATAGACACAGATACATTTCAGAGACGAGACTAATATCTTCCGATAGAAACAGATACATTTTCAGAGACGATACAGATGTCTTCCAATAGAAACAAATACGTTTCCGAGATGAGACAAATGTTTTCCAATAGAAACAGATATGTTTTCCGAGACGAGATAAATGTCTACCAATAGAAACAGACACATTTCCGAGACGAGACAAATGTCTACCAATAGGAATAGATGCATTTTCCGAGACGAGACAAATGTCTACAAATAGAAGCAGATACATTTTACGAGACGAGACATAGGTTTTACAATAGAAACAGACTTATTTTACGACACGAGACAAAGGTCTTACAATTGAATCATATACATTTTCTGAGACGAGACGAAGTCTTCCAATAGAAACAGATACATTTTCTGAGACGAGACGAAGTCTTCCAATAGAAACAGATACATTTTCCGAGCCGAGACAAATGTCTTCCAATAGAAACAAATACATTTTACGAGACGAGACAAATGTTTTCCTATAGAAACAGATTTTACGAGACGAAACATTGCTTTCACGGTAAATTTTCTAGAGAAAACCGCGTCAACTCTTGTCTCTTACAGAACGGAAGGAAGGAAGTAATTTTTTAGAGATTCTTTGAAGATTAGGGGTGTACGCAACAAATTACTTGGTTCAAATTAAGAAACTTGGTTCAAACATTTTTGTACACTGCCTACATTGCTCTTTAAATGATATTGAACGTGTTATAAAGATAGTACAGTAAATGTTATACAGGGTGTTCCATGAAGAAACTGAGAAAAAACACATACCATGCCTCTATTATGTTGCAACCTAGTTAGTCTCAATAGCGGACACGTGCAGAAGATAAGATAAGATCTTATCAATAACAAGCAATAACGTTACCACATTTAACATTTTGTTACATTTATTATCCTACCCTTAGCAACAAGAGAGACTTTTTGTTGTAAAAATATGTGTTGAGCTCTGTTGGGCAGGCCTAATGAGTGTAAATCCAGGGAAGTGCCCATATGGTCTTTCGCTTCTATGACTGACATTTTATAAAATTTATGGTACCCTCTATCCTCTACGACAGTGGAAAGGGGACAGCATATGGGGACATATTTTTGGTTCATTTTGTATTCATATTTTAAATTTATTTTTCCAGTCAAACCTAAAAATCATCATTTCAATAGAAAACCTTACGCTCATGTGATTACGTCTTACCTACATCTAGGAAAGATTTTAGTAGATAAAAGCCGCGTCCGCACCTGGCATTGATTCACTATATAAAAACAAGAGAAAATTTTATTTTGCACTTTGCTGAGAAATGTCTAGTTTCGAAGGTACTGGTAGTTTAGGCAATTTAATGATAATGACGCCAGAATAGCTACACTGCCATCATCAACTTATCTCAGTCAGAGAACGCCTCACATCAAAACAAAAGAAATTTTTATTTTGCACTTTGCTAAGAAGTACCTAGTTTCAGAGATACATGCATTTAATTTTATTGACGACAGCTTTTCTGCACTGTGACCAATTCAGCCAACGTATTCCTTACATCGAAACAAGATAGAATTAATTTTGCATTGCTCAACTAAATTCACAGATTTTTCTTGTTTCGGGGTAAGGAACACATTGAGCGAGTATGTTGATTGTCGTAGTGTAACCAACCTGGCATCATTACTACTAAATTGCCTGAAACTGACTGTATCTGGGAAACTAGACATTTCTCAGCAAAGTGCGAAATAAACTTTACTCTTGTTTTGATGTGAGGAACATATGTGCGAAATTTGACGGTTTCGTCCCGGAACACCCTGTATATTACATCATAACATCTCATGCTGGAAGAGCCTTGAACTTTGAGTGCATTACAATGGTGTCCATGTCTCATATAGCCGTGGTGTTGAAAAGATGTGCTAAACTTCATCAAACAAACAAACTTCACCACTGGTCCATTTCTTCTGGAAAAGTTAATTTTATCCGAACGGTTGGGAAGTCTGTCGTAGTTTCACAATGAAAGCTCACTCCTTAAGTTTCTGCCAGCTAGAGGATTCGAGAGAATTTTAATTCAAGCTTTTTCCCTCTGCTAATCCAGTGCACATACGTTCATTTTGCATTGTGCTTGCGCTCACATCTTTCAATGGGCTCGGAGGGCTCACATTCGCGAGTTTGAACATATCTGGTCCAATGTTTAGCAGATATCGTCGAATTCATGCAACTCCACACCGTTACCGTGCTTCAGCGACGAGGTAACACTGAGGACAATGCTGTATGGTCCATCACAGCTATGCAGGCAAAAGGTTAAGGGGGCGGGCACCCTCCCCTATGGTCTCAATCGTGTTCCACCCCCAACTGTCTCCAGATATGTTCTAGTGTAGGTGAAGCAATATAAAACTCTTATTTTAGGTATAAAAAAAATAGCTGCCCCCTCCGAGAATGTCTCTGCCCCTCGACTTGCACCCAAGATTAATGCTGGCGTTATTACTGCTGTCATACCGCGGTGTGGTCACATTGCGCAAAATCTTTTAAAGTTTTACGTCCCATGGTTATGTCGGCTAGGCTAAAGGAGACGGACGGTGATGATGAGAATTGAACAAAATGGTGGAATGAAGAAGGTGAGAAGAAACGGGGAACCCCTAGAAAATCCACGCACACGGTGTTTGTCCACTACAAAGTTCACTTGGCGCGAGCTGGGATCGAACCACAAACTCACATAGCGTAGTACCACTGCCTGATTTTTGCTGTGTAGGCCTACAGTTTTCTTCTGTTTAATGCCACCAATACGCATTACTCTCGTGGCGTCATACCATGTATGAAGGTCTGTTTCACAGTACTAGAAGCCATCTACCTGTAGGCTGACCATAGCTACGTTCGGACGCAGCTGTTTTGTTCATAATGCGTCTTTGACATCGATGAGGCATAGTGACGCTTGCTCAAATGTATTTTACTCGCTAGTTCACGCTTCACAACCTGAGTGCCTTCACTCTTTCGCGTCATGACTCCAGAGGCGGATTTAGAAGTTAAAAACAGGGGGCACCCAAAACCCATACTATGATAAGTATATCATGAGTTTATTATAAACTTCCAAAAATATACAAATACCAAATAAACTACTTTACGTAACGGTTCCATTTGTGGGCCTGAGCCGCTCCACGCCATCTGTTAGCGACTGGTGAAACTACAGTCAACCCAGCGACGAACGCATGGTCAGCACGCTGCGTCGCTCTATTGCTAGAACCGGCATATCGGGAACTTTCTAGACTTGGTTGCCGTGACGTCATTTAATCACGTGATTCCCCAGTTTTACCTCACGACGCTGGGTGGACACCCAGGGCCGGCGCCACGGGGGGTCGAGCCGTGCCACCGCCCAGGTCGGCAAGTCTAATGGGCGGCAAAATTTGAAGAAAGAATATTATCAAAATATAATGCTTCGTATTAAGTCCACATGGTGTTCACCTGAGAATGTAATTAAACTTACTTCACTCACATTTAGAAAAATACTCATTTAGGAAACTCAGAGCACTTCTCATCACTTTCAATTATCAAACTACTAGCCACATGTATCTCGTTCAATATTTCTCTTGCAGCTACGTAGATAAGATTATCAGCTAGATTGCATAAGTTCTTAACGTTCCTCCAAATGATAATGAGTAAAAAAAAAAAAAAAAAAAAAAAAGATTTAAATGAAGAACTCAGTCAGTCAGGAAATATAATTCAGTGACTGCTCTCTGTTAGTGATACACCTTCGTTTTCACATTTTCTATAGATACAATGAATGACGATCTTACCACAAAAGCGAGCACAAATATCACACGTGGAGTGCACTTAGCGCCCGTAGATTTAGCGCCCACATATAATATCGTATACTTAGCGCCCAGAAAATATTTGATGCTTATCAGTGTGCTAGGGTTGACCAAAGAGAGAACTAGTTTATATGTATAAATGTAGTTTCGTACTCAAATCATCTATCCCATCCCCTCTCTTTTGACGACTAAAGAACAAAAAATTTTCACTTGAAAGATCCTGCTATACTTCCTGCACAATTGTCATGTCACTTTTAAAACCCCTTAGGCAAGTTGAAAGAAATGTGTTCTTTTCTTCCTCTTCTGTTCATCACCGTCAGCTCTAACACTCTGACTTTTCATGTACATCTGTAATTACGTACAATTTAATTACGACTTAAGAGCATTACCATATCATCTATGAGATTTTCATATATGGATGTGAATTCATGTGCCAGTGTTATTTTAAAATTTATATAGTTTTAAATAATAATAATTACACGCACCTTAATGCAAATACCACTGCATGGAAAACAGCAATTATTTATGTACATTGCATAACTTCATTTCCTATCGTAAATACAGGGTGTCAAAAAATTCAAATGCCAAAATTTGCTGGGTAATTCTTTATATCAAATGAAAATAAAACGTTCTAATGAACATGTGTCAAGTGTTATAAGCCGCCCTAAACGCAATCAATCACATTTTAAACCCTAGTTTAAAAATAATGGAACATATCGTAAGTAGTTAAAGAAATTCGGCAAGAACTAGTATTTCCTCTATCTAAATATCCATACAAGGATACACTTTTAACCCTAGGACCACGGGCGGCGATTAAGGGGGGTGCAAAGGGGGGGAGTTGCCCCTCCACTTTTTGAAATGACCCATCCTATAGTTTCATTTGGAAATATAAAGTTTTGTATGTATTATTGGTTCATAGAATACAAATGGTGCCATAAAATATTTGCCGTTCCATGAGTACGTATTGGTTATCTTTCCGTGAAGTTAAGAAAGCTACAGAAATTGCGTTTTAAAAATGCCACTAAAAATGGCCCAAAAATTAAGCTGTTGGAGCGAGACAATTCGAGCGTACTTTCATTTCATCTTACAAGGGCTCGATATGTTAGTAAGCCGCTCTGGATCTAATTGAGATATCATTTCGCAAGAAAAGAAGTCCTTCACAAGTTATTCTTTAATTGCACAAAAATTGACAGTTCCTAAAACAGTTCTTTTCTTGAAAAATTAACAGTTTTTTTCTTCTTTCTTATAGTAAGGAATATTTTGATTTGATTTTTTTCAGTTTAACATCCTGTTCAGCAGCGAAGCTATATGAGACGTGAACTTAATGATTAACGTAGAGTCCGAACCACGTGAGCTCCCTCCGGGAATTGAACCCAGGTCTCCCACGTCAAAGGTGCGTACGTTAACCGCTTAGCCACGAAGGAGCTCAGTAAGGAATATATAATTTTGCAGTGTAATATACGAGTTTAGGGGTGTACATATACAGTTTTGTTAAACAATTAAATTTAGTAAATTCAACATAGTTCTAGGTTTTAGGATTATTTTGTATAACTGGAATGTGGAGTGACTAAGTATTGTTGAGTTTTGATGTATTCCAAGAAAATGAAAACTGTAGCTAATGGCAACGAACATGTTTCGGGAAGCTGCAAAAATATTTCTTTGAATGTCGTAGCATATGCTTGTAGTATTCACTGTCTTTCTAAGAGTAATAACACATATAATAACATGCGTAGAATTAAAAATATAAGTTGTTCATTAATTTCCAGTTTCAATATAACTTGTGCAGAACAAGCCTTATTATCCATTACTATGATTATTTGATTAATATTATCCTTTCTATTTATTTGTTTTGCAAATTTGTTATTAAATAGGTCCCTAATCTGATCACACAATTTTCCAGACAGAATTTTAAGATGCATGATTTTATGATTTTTTGATTTCATGAGCAAGGAATCAGATCTCTTCTTACACCTTCGTTGTATAAGAGTACAAAGAGTTAGTATCTTGTGTTGCTCTTGTCAATTTACGTAACAAAATATGAAACAAGATATACGGTATTTTAACTGAAAAAGATAGTTATACAGTTATACAGCCTTTAGTCTATATAACAGCCTCGTAATAGTTATACAGCCTTTAGTCTAACAGAGTGTTACAAGCAACCAGGAAAAGTAACATTGACATACAAATACTGTATTCAGATCATGTCTTGCCTCCCCACTTTTAACGTCCAACCGCCGCCACTGCCTAGGACTACCAGGTGGGTCCATTGCACTCGTACGCATACTTTCTTTAATAATTACTAAGGCTTAGTTAAGTATTGAGATTCTATGACATTTCCCTGGTTGTGTTCTTGTATTATGTTATTTAAGTGTTTTTTTTTTCATTTCCGTGAGTTAAGTGATAGTTTTTAAAATTTATAGCATTGGGTACCGAGTGGGTCCATTAAACTCGAGCCTTAATGAAGAAATATGAGGATAGATTCAGAATAGATTGAGATTGTGGCTCGTAGCGGAGTGAACGTTCTGATAATCTTCTAACTGTCCCAATGAAGTCAGATATAACATATTGCAACTTTATGTGTTATTATTTAGTTTGATTGATTTAATTATTTGCAATTTTGCTTATTTTTGTAGCAGCTTTTCTTTATTTATTCACTTATATAAATCCATTGTCAGAAGCATAATAGTTGCTTTTGTCTATCAAACTGTATTAATTTTTCCATTGTATGCATTTGCGTATCCAGGGGGAGTTTCCCGGGATATGAATTCCCAAGAACCAAAATTTTAAAAAGTTGCTAGAATAAAATCTAAATTTGCGCTTTCAGTCTCCACATTAACAAAAGTTTTCCGGAGTAGGACACTGACCCCCTCCCCCGAATAGAAATCCTGGCTTTGCCACTGATTGTATGTAAAGTTTTGTTTATTGTTAGTGTGTTTTGATCATTGCACGTGGTAGACAAACAGATCACTAACAATACACGTCACTATTGATGGTAGAGGAGGAATATTTTTGGTAAATCAATAAACAATGAAGAAATTGATTCCCGACAGACGATAAGATATTAGCAGACTTATATACAAATGCAACTGAAGTTTCTTGTTCAGGTACCGATATTGAAATGAGACGTTGAGTAGTTTTCTTATCCAGAGGATTGGTTAGAAGTTTGAAGCGTAACACCTATAGCTAATGCAAAAGCACGTGCTAATGCAAAAAGCAAAACTCCGGAGAAAAGCGATCCTACATGGGCTGCCTTATGTTTTGATGACAACATCGGCGCTATTAGAATACCTGATGATGAACTGTTCCTAATTTGTGAAGTTGCAGATTCTTCACACACTCTGCATTATAATTTTATTCTTACATATAATATGACTGTAGACGAACAATTTCTCATTTTTTGGGTGCGCTGTCTCTTTTGACAATATATACCCAGTAAGATCACCCATTGCAAAACACAATGCACAACTATCCTGAAGTGGTCACTTCTAGAGCGGAGGAAAAACTCAAAGTTATCATATATTACAACACAACAAAATCACACGTTCACACTAACAATCATATGGCTCGCTGTTAGATTACAAAACAATGAACAAAATGGCCTATGACAGTATTTTACATAACTGATGTAAGTGGACTCAACACTTATGGTATTGTGTCATCAAAGCGTAATTTCAAACGAGAAACAGACATTAAACAAGTTTGAAATGCCGTAAATTCTTCATTTCGTCTGGTTAGCAGTTCGCCAACGTTGAGAAAAAATCACGGAGAATGGAAGCTTCCCTGCATAGTGAAGAGGAACAGTCTAAGAAATTCTCTCCAGCAAAGAGGGAGCACAAAACAAGAACTTTCTGCCGCAAATGCAAGCTACATGAATGTACTGACATGTAACATTTTCGAAGTGTAACACTCCGATTTTGATAAAATTTGGCAGGTAGATATTACACATGAAATAAACGAATACGTGTTTTTTCTTTTCTGGGGAAAACTGTTTTAAGGGGTAAAAGCCTCCATCCAAAATTTGGAGAAATTTGAGGTCCGAAAGACAAGAAGAAGTTAGCCGGAGTGAATGAAATTGAACACAGATATTATAAACGTTAAATGATCGAATATGTGTTTCGTATTTTCCTGGGAAAAATGGTTGGGTGGGGTACAGACCCCTTCAAACCTTTGTTCTCGAAATATCAAAAGCGCTAATAACAGTACGTCAAAAATGCCTACTGGACATGGAGAATTGCAACAAAACTATGTTTATATTTCATCACGACTTATCAAAGTGCTAATTAGTGTAGTGAAAAGTACTTAAAAAGACATGGAGAATTGTAAAACAATTACCTGTGACTAATTAATTTTTTAATTTTGTTACGCAGAAATAAGTTTTCTTCTTGCAAATTTCAATATTATACTTCTGAATAGTGTTTTACTTCATAATAAAACCTTCCTTTTGCAATAATAATAATAATAATAATAATAATAATAATAATAATAATAATAATAATAAATAAAAATAATTAACAAATAAATAATTTTGTATTTAGTTTTATGTCCCATGGTTTTGCCAGGTAGGCTAAAGAAGACTTGAATTTACTGATTATAGTGGAATCCGAACCACTTTGATCATTCAATGCTCTCCCACCAGGAATCGAATCTTGAACCTCTTACGCCAAAGGCTTGCGTTCTTGCCACTAGACCAGCTAAAACAAACATATATAGGAATATGTAAATTAAACTCACAACCAGACGTGGCTAGTGAGGGAAGTCGTAAGCCAAAGCGTTCCAGACAAGTCACACGAACACGAAGTACATACATACTGCAGCACTTGGGCTTGGCGAATTTTTACAGGGAGAATAAGGAAGTTCGATTTCTATGGAATGGTGGACGGATTTGTTTTCCTTCTCTCTGACAAGGGTCAGAAGTGATGGATTACTTACAGCAAATCGTACCAGAAGAAACTGAAGAATTCCTAATTTATTTTGATCAACATTACGCATCAGGTAGTATCTGGAGTATGCGACTTTCATCTTACGGTAATCTTACGATTCAATTTCTTTGCTAGCCTCTTTTGTTTCCTCGCAACTTACCCGTTCATATAGCAAAATTACAGAAAGAGACACCAACGAGTAAATTGATAGAAGCTTCGAATTTGAAATTCCAAAAGGTTGAACCTGTCCATCCTTCCTTGTGGATGGACATTACAAAAGGATGAGGCCATGGTTTCAACTGCATCGAACAAGAGCAGCGAGATGAATTACCGAAGAAGAGGGTAAAATGGAAGACGACTAGCCTTCAAAGGCGCTTGTTCAACTTAGTGATGGATTATTCTCAAAGAAACACCATACTCGTTCAATATCTGATTGGAATTGATTACTGAATAAGGCTGTAACTTTAGGGTATAATGTGTACAATAAGGTTCGTAGAGCGATTAACTTATTGGTTCGTAAAGCAACGTTCTTTATATTATAGAACGTTACGTTGTTTTTCAGTGCTTGTAGTGTATGATATCAATTGCTTAACTATATAGAATTATATTACGCATAAAGCTGTGAAATATGTATCAGACTTAATGCGGATTGCTTGTTAGATGTTTTTTTTTCTGAAACTGTGTAATACCATATGATAATATGACTTTTTTTTCTTTTTTAGTATCAAACCCGAAGTTGTTATATAGTCAGAGTTACCATATGACAGGTTTTTACCGGGACAGTTCCGGTTTGGAAGCTCTTGAAATGAAATGAAATCTTTGGATTTTACATCCCACGATTAAAGAGATAGGAGTAGGATAGAGGAGACGGTGATTGTGAAAATGAATGAAATGGTGTAATGAAGAAAGTGAGAGGAAACGCGAGAACCCCGAGTTTATCCATGCATGCAGCGTCTGACTACCACAAAGCCCATTTGACGCAAGATAGGATCAAACTAGGGACCCCATGAACCAGATGTGAGTGTTTCTACCATTGAACTACCGTGGCCTCCATGAAGACTCTTATCCCGGTGTTTCACCAGTTTACATTTTGTCCCGGTTTTCAGTCGTGAGGATATGTTCACCGTTATTTGTATGCCTTATCCTCATTGCATTATTCTAGATTACGTCTGTTTTACATAGTTTTCACATTAAAAGCTACATATGTAATCTTAGTTTATAGTACATTTAAATATTGTAGAGCATTGCATACCACGGAGTACAGTTACATACATGCATACATGCATACATACATACACACACACACACACACACATATATATATATATATATATATATATATATATATATATATATATATATATATATATATATATATATATATATATATATAAAACTACGTTTCTGCGTTTCATCCTTTCCTCCGGAGGTTATGACTCATTGAAGCGTCATAATCAGTGCTATTGGCTGGTCTCTCTGTCTCTCGCTCTCTCTCTCTCTCTCTCTCCCTCTTCATAACAGTTTTACTTAGTGGACGCTAAGTACACGGAACATGGATGTAAGAAAATAACAGGAATTAACGACCTGTGGAAAGAGTGGTAAAATGAACTGGACATCCCTGATTGTGAGATAAAATCAATATAAAATTCCTTCTGTGAGCCAGAAACACTGGGCGCTAAGTCTACGGGCGCTACATGCACGGAACCATATCACACATAGTGATGTCGTTATAGACCAAGATCCACAAGTAAAATATCTTTCACAGTTGATGATAACAATTGGCGTCACATTTCTGAAGCTTTTGCTAGTCATGATAGGTCTCCTATTCACCTTGAGTCGCAAAGAAGGTAGATGGAGCTTTCGATACGACTGAAGAGTGGTCTTACAATCGACGCAGAACACGAGAAAATGTTAAATGCCGAAGCACAACATTGGAAGAACGTAATAGAACGACTAGTTGCAATAATAATTTTTAGGTAAATAATGTCTACCGTTACGTAGAACATCTGATAAACTTTACACGAGTAATAATGGTAATTTTCTGAAACTGGTAGAACTTTTTGCAAAGTTTGACAGCGTCATGGCCGAACACATGAAAAGAACCATGGGAGGACAATTAAATACCACCATTAGTTAGGAAAAGATGTCCAAAATGAAATTATTCAAATTCTTAGTGAATAAATTAAAAGTAAAATACTGTCTTTGTTGAGAGTTGCAAAATAGTGTAGTATACGTCAGGAAGGAACACGTTAGCAGTCTCACTTTAAAGCCATTAGGCACCACAAGGAAGGAGAACCGAATTGATGATCTGACTCCACTTACATATAAAATAGGCGAGGTTTATGATGTCTTACTTCAAATAAGTAACAATAATAGAACAGATAGAATCAGTGTTTCTTCCAGACATGATTTTGGGGGGCACTGCCTCTCGGAGCTCTGAGAGTGCCGCCCGGAAGAGACCAAAATAATACGCCTATAATATAATAATAAATAGAATATTACCAGCAGTGCCCCGCCGGAACACTAAGTGTGACCCCCCCGGAACATTTTTTACTGAAAGAACGACTGGATAGAATGCTTTTTGTATAGCAAACCAGCTGCGTGACTACTTTCTTTTGCTCACTCGTTATCTGGTATGACTTTTTACTCCATACAAACATAGTAAGCAAAAGTCTCCATAGCATTGATTCTCATGTGTTGGATGCAGTCTGGTTTGGTTAGTTGCCATCAGTATTAGATATGGACGATCCACGGATAAGTAATACAGTGCAAGCTCGAAGTCGTAAGAAGAGACAGTTTCAGTACGAGGCAGATGATGAAGCTATTGAAAATCCACAAACAAGATAGAAGATCGATTTTTATTACAAAATTCTAGACCTGATTATGTTAGCTTTAAGAGAAAGGTTTGAGCAACTTAAACATTACAGCGAGTATTTCGATTTTCTTTACGATATAAGTAATCTTAAAGATATGCCACCTGAACTTTTGTCTGAAAAGTGTAGTAAACTTGTCAGCGTTTTAACACGAAGAATCGAAAGATACTAACCCCATGTTATCCGCTATAATTAAGCCTAAAGAATAAAGCTTTAAAATTAATTGAGAAGCATGACTTTGTTCCCAATGTTAGTGCTGCACTTAGGATTTTGTTAACCTTACAGGTAACAGTGACAAGTGGAGAAGGAAGTTATATAAAACTATCTATAGTCTTCCAGGTCTGAAACACGCTTGAATGGTCTAACTAGGATATCAATAGAGCGTGAATTGGCTGCAACATTGAACTACGCGAATGTGATCAAGGAATTTGCTCACATCGAAGCAAGAAAACTTTCTTTCAATTAAAATATGTTAAATTTGTGTATCTCTATTGTGTTTTAGTACATAAGGCTTAGGCTAATCACTTAATTTTGCCGTAATATTTGATTCACTATATTATCTTTATGCTCCATACTGTATTGGAAACACTTTTTGATATAAAATAGGCTTAAAAATTAAAATTCTTTGTCGTGACTAAAGCATATTTTAAAAAATTTATTTTCTGTATGCGCTGCTGTATATCACATATATACCAAGACTGCATATATACAGCGAAATCGAGCATACTGAATATTGTGTCACGTATAGTGTTTAAATATTATGTAGAAAAAAGCATTCGAGAGAGGTAGTTCACTTTTTGTTTACTTTTCCATTTCATACATGTTTTTAAATAGGGCATCTTACTTTTTCATGACACTTGAACGTCTTGTGTCAAAATAAGGTTTGCGGATTAAAGAGGCGGCATGAGAAAGTACCGCCCAGAGCGGCAAAACTGCTAACGCCGGCCCTGTGGACACCGAAAATTGGGGAAGCACCGGCCGGGACCACGCAAACATGAATCCAACGCTCTAACCACTAGACTACGGTTGTGTGGTGCCTCCAAAATTTATGAATAACAGCTTAAATTATTTTTGTCACTTAAAAAACTGAGGGGCCTAGACCCAGGGCTAGATCCGCCACTGCAAGACTCCGCACCCTCGAAATGAGGGCGCTGATTGTCCCACGTATGAGCAACCCATGCCCCTGAAATTTAAGTCATACTCTGGTCTGTAAATCGTAGGAGTTAAATTGAAATGAATTTCCATCATTTTTTCTGTCTCGAAATTTTTACAAATAGCAATGTATATAGTATATAAACACGTGCGTAAAATTTGTAAAATGTCACCAATGATATATTACCACACATTTCACAACGTTTTCGAAGACTTTAGGTCTACAGCAATAAACTTTGCTTGCATAGAGCCATACTCTTCTATAAAACATTGTTATTCTGAACTTAAAGTGCCTTTTCCTTTAAGACAAGTATACAATATTCGTCTTCCTTTTGTTATTAGGAACCGTGGGTTTATTACACCTATAAATGGCCCCACAAAAAATTGTAGGAGTGAGTTTGAACTCCACAGTTCAAAATTAACGTAACATTTGTAAACGAGCTCTTTTTTGAGGTTACAAATGTTTTTTTAAAAATACAAGTAAGATCAATAACGCGGTTATTAACAGTTTCGTGTATCTGTACAGATCATTCTTTCTCTCATTGAATTATTTGATTTGAGTATTTAATGATTTCATTTGCCTCTCATTCGTGATTCTTTGCTACATGAGGTAACATTTGATTTGTGTCACTCTCTAGCGGACATAGTGAGAACTACAACGACAGTCGGAACAAGGAGGCGCTACTCATCATTTAAGTTGTTATCCTTGATTTGATTAGTGGCTGAGGAACTTAAGGGAGCAAAAGGGGCAATAAACCCACTGAAGGATTATTCTAGGGTAGGAGGCATTAAGACGTTCTGCACCCGTATTTTCTTAGCGCATACAAAAATAATTTTCATACAGATTGATATTATGCTATGCGTGTAAACCAGGCCCGAAGCCAGCTCGAAAATGTAGGGGGGCCTGGTGAAAGTTAGAGGGGTGCGATCCAAAAATATTATAGTTCATCCCATATTATAGTTCATTTGCATGCCTATTGTGAAAATTTTAGAGGGGGCCAGTAAAAATTTAGGGGGCGCCCCCCTACCCCCTGATACGAGCCTGGTATAAACTGATGTGACAGAAAGGATTACGTGCTATCCTATTCCTTTCTATCGTATTATATGCAATTATTCCATCTGGAAATTCACTCGTAGGGCCTTAGAAATGATTTCTTAAGATAGAAGTTGCATTAATGGATGCAAATTCACTTTAGAATGACTTTTACAATTACACGTCTGGACATATGTCATATAAAACGACAGTTTAAAAATCCTAACCAACTTGTACTAGGTGGTCACTAAAAGCGAGAACTATCTACACGAGTCAGGTCAGAAGCACAGCAAGGGGGTTTGGCATCGCGGTTACGCAAGGATATGTCAAGGTGCGTCCGCGATGGAGGCAGATAAACGAAAATAGTGCAAAGAACATTTTATATCACATAAAGCCGCTTACTTATAGCTAAGTTATTACACCATCAGAGGCGTCATATGGGGAGGACAGGGGGCAATTGCCTCCTCTGAGTTTGAGAAGTCCATATTTTTTTAGTCGATTGATGCTAACATAATAATAAAAAGTGAAATTATTATATTGGTGGTCCACCTTGGCCCTCTCTCTCTCTGATAAAATTGGAAACCACGCTAATACTTGTCATGATTTTGAACTAGTAACTCTATAAGCGTAAAATATACATTCCGTACATTCTGTAGAAACATTCCACTGGTGAAAATTAAATGTTCCACAAATGTCTTTCGTATGTACTCCCTCATTTTAAACGTAGTATAGTACTTGTAAGCATGGGCGCCCGAAGAGGGAGCAGGGTGGGGCCCGGACTCCCCCTGGCTCACGAAAATGTATACGTAATATAGCAAACCACGTATATTAAATACCAGCCGTAATATAGCAAACCATGTATATTAAATACCAGCCGTAATATAGCAACCATGAAGATGGCTCTCCTAGAAATCTTCGGGCGTCCCTGCTTGTAATGCTGTGACACTTGTAACCTTACACTTGTAAACATAAAATAAATTGTGCAGAAATGCTCATCCTGAGCAAATTAATATCCTACAGTTCTCTTTCATATGTACTCACTCATGTTAATCGTAAAATTACCATTTTTATGACGATCTATTGTAAACCTGTATCCGCAAGCATTCAAAGTTGAATTAAATTTAAATTTTTAATTGAAATAACCCAGAAATGTGTTGTTTCTTGTAAAGATTAAATTACTTTTAAATTAATCTAGTTCCTATCACAACTTGTTCCTTTTCTGAGTTTATACACCTGTTTTTCTTTCTCACTGTGACTGTATGATAACGCATGGTGTGGAAACGATAGAAATATTATATGGTTTAACTGGTTTGAATTCTTGTTTTAAAAAATAAAATATGAGCGAGCGAGTGTTGAAGAATATTAAATTACAACCAAAACAACGCTAATTTCTGTTTTCAACAAGCGACCTAGCTTTTTGAAAACAGAAGGTTCAGGTTACTTGGTATAAATATAAAAATTGCCGTTGTTTCGGTTCTATTTTTACATTTCTCCCCCTCCACATTCCCTTTTACCTCTGATACATATTATATAATCATATACCATTGTCAGTCCACTGCTAAATAAACGTCTCTCCAACTCTTGACAACCATAGTATACCTTGGGCAACTCTTTTCTCGGATACTCTGTAGTGCTTGATATCGTCAAGCGACCTTGAATAAGGATGTTTCCTAGGTTGTTTATTGTTCCTTGCTATTCAGTCAAGAATTTCTTCTGTCTATAGAATAGATTTCTTCTTGCAATATGTCCAGCTCACTGCTACTTCAATTCTTTTATTAGGATCACGTATCATTAAGATCACGCTAGTTGACCTCATAAGATTGTAATATTATTAGGATCACGCTGGTAGGCCTTATAAGGTTGTAATGTTATTAGCAGGGCCCGGATCTTGTTGACATAAAAACTTTTAAAAAGTGACCTATAAAATGACACTAAAATTCCTGTAAAATGACCCTAAAAATCACAAAAAATGACCTTAAAACTTACGTTTTCTCATACTTTTATTTCATTAAACATTGACATTTTTTAATATTCATTGGACTTTTAATTAACATTTCTCACTCATATTCAAAAAGTTTTGTTTCAGTTAGTTGCAGTCCATTGATCACTTATGTCCATTGATCAGTCCATTGTATGGCATTGTAAGTATTGAAAGCGTCAGTTCACTCTCGAGTTGAAACTAGGAAGCAATCTTAAACAATAAAACTTAGCAAGTTTAGACTACATGAAAATAATAGATAAAAACACGTTTAAAGCCCTTGTACGCCTTCTAATGCATTTTTAGTTATTCACGTGATCACATTCTTTGTGGTCAATAACCCAAAACTATCTGTTTGGCCACCTACCAACCCCCGCTTTTCGTTAACCAGCTACAGTTTAGTTTTCATTAGAATGCAGTTTTTCCACTCCAATAGTCAGGAAGTAAGACAAGAGATTATTCAACTTCGTCTTTTCCACATCCGTAAACCGTGTTCATTTAAAGATTTCCTTATGTAGAAAAAATGAATAAAAAGACCATAAGTAACCTAAAAGTTACCTTAAAATATTAAAAAATGACCTGAAATTTCAAAACAGCAAAAAGAGACCAAAAGTTGATCCTAAAAAACTATATTTTTAGAATCTAGAGTTGATGGATAACGTTTTTACTTGAACTTGCCTTCTCCTATGCGTAACAGAAGAAAGTTGACTTGTCAACAAAATCCGGGCCCTGGTTATTAGGATTAAGCAAGCGGGCCTTGTAAGATTGTAATGTTAATAGGATCACACTGGTAGGCCTTGTAAGATTGTAATGTTATTAGGATAAGCAAGCGGGCCTTGTAAGATTGTAATGTTATTAGGATCACGCTGGTAGGCCTTGTAAGATTGTAATGTTATTAGGATTAAGCAAGCGAGCCTTGTAAGATTGTAATGTTAATAGGATCACGCTGGTAGGCCTTGTAAGATTGTAATGTTATTAGGATAAGCAAGCGGGCCTTGTAAGATTGTAATGTTATTAGGACCACGCTGGTAGGCCTTGTAAGATTGTAATGTTATTAGGATTAAGCAAGCGAGCCTTGTAAGATTGTAATATTATTAGGATCACGCTAGTGGGCATTATAAGATTGTGATGTTATTCGAATCACACTAGTAGGACTTAAAAGATTGCAATGTTAGTACGTCCGTTACTCCACACGATTACTCTTGAACGAAAGCTAATTTTTGAATTCTGTTTTTTCGAATAGACATAGGGAGCGATTAACTCGATCTAGTTCTTTAATGAAGACAATCCAAAATTAACATCTTCATGGTAACGGTTACTTTAACGTTGCTACCCATATCTTATTAGCTCATAAATTTAGTTTCGCGTGATTACCTTTACTGTCTTTAGCAATGTTTTATTTCCATGATAGTATCCTTCACTTTAGTCATCTTTCTGACTCATGTGATTCTTTTCATACGAGTATCTTTGCGGCTATTAATAACTATAAAACAAAGAATAATTTCTAAAAAACTAATAAATTAGATCAGCGTTTCCCAACCTTTTTCAACTTGCGGCACACTACGGTTATAACTTGAATTCTCGCGGCACACTCATAGATATTATTATGTATTTGTATTTATACCTAAAATACCGTGGTATTCTTTTCTGTGATTACTGATCTCCTTCTCATGGAGAAAAAGCTTAATCACTGGTTAATCATTATGCTTATTTTTTATTGTAATTTAAAAATAGAAAAAATGCAATGTAATGTTGGGTTCAGGTTTTTAAAATATACGCTTTCTTTTTCGAAAACTCTATCCAATCTTTCACTAAGAAGGAAGATCACTAAATAACGTACGAACAAACAAATCTCTTGTTCTTTTAAAACACAAATGTAGGTAATTTATATGCAAGTTTGGTTTGTCGAAAAGATTGAATGATATTTTAGAATTTCAAGTTACGAAATAGTCTGGAACAATAAAGAAGCAATAATGGTCATAAAATGATAACAAATACTTTTTCAACATTAAAAATATACAGAAAAGTAACAGAGTCTGAAACTTAAAATAGTATCCGTAGTAGAGGTCCATAGCAATGTTAAATACAAATATTCATTTTTCCCTGTGTCTTACAATTTGATTGCTATAGAATTAATAATTTTATTTCGATTTCCTCGCGGCACACCAGCGGCTCATTCACGGCACACCAGTGTGCCGCGGCACACCGGTTGGGAAATGCTGAATTAGATGAATATATATTCAATACATCTACAGGATGACGCTGAACTAATTTCTTGATTTTTATTTGTATAAACCAGTGGTTACCTGTTATGAAGCTTCTGAGCTACGAACTTTTTTTTTTTTTAATCTCACTCAGTGGAGGAATCAAGGTTAGTCAACCGGAGCGTTAACGCGATTTACCGAAAATGTTCCCACGAGCTAACTAGTAGCTCGCGATCGACAGTTTGACAATCACTGATATAAACCATTGTTAATCCACTGCTGGCTGTAGGTATCTCTAAATCATTTCCACAACTATATATCTTGAGACAAAAGAGGGCACAGTGGCTCAGTGATAGTAATCTTACCTCTGATGAGTGGGGTCCCTGGCTCGATCCCGGCCAAATAAACTTTTCGAGGACAACATCGTTTTCGTGAGTTGAGTTTTCTGGGGCTACTCTCACTTTCTCATTCCACCTTGCCTTCTTCCATCACCCTTCCATCCATCCTTCACTTGCCTAAAGGGCATAATTGTAGGATGGTAAACTCAAATATTTTATTAGGGGGCGCGGTGGCTCAGTGGTAGAGCGCTCACCTCTGGTGCTTGGGATCTCGGGTTCGATCCCAGCCCCCGCCAAGTGAACTTTGTGGTGGACAAACATCGTGCTCGTGGGTTTTCTCGGGGTTCTCCCGTTTCCTCCCACTTTCTTCATTCCACCATTTCACTCATCTCTCACCATCACCGTCTCCTTTAGCCTAACCGGCATAACCGTGGGACGTAAAACTCAAAGATTTCATTTCATTTTCAAATATTTTATTTTCATTATTTTTTTCATCTTGGGGCAATCAACAAAATAGCTATATAATAATCTAGCCGTGTTGAGTATCTACTTCGATATTTATATTTGCTTCTAATTTATTAATTCGGAGGGGTTCTTCTTTCTGTTTTTTTAAATAAAAAAATGTTGATTCCAATTATTAAAATTCACTATATACGAGGAGTGTTCCATATTGATTTATATTTTCATCATTCCGTGATTTGTCATTTTGCTTGGCCGTAGCCCGTGATGGTTTGGCATAACAGCTAGCTATTACTTGACCAGCGAACGAGTGCGGGCGGCCGGTTTTGGAACTAAAATGCAAGCAGCAATGTTTCTAACCGGATTACTTGTAATCAATCTATCAGACCATCTCTTAAGATGAAGCACTACCAGAATCACACACTAATCAAGTCTTTCTTTTTGTCCTGTTCGTAATAAACCACTTCACTCATATGCTCAAGTCAGGGCAGATCCAGATGGCGGGGCGATTCCCCCTCAGAATAGGATATTTTTTATTTTAAAAATAAAACCTAAGAATTTTCACCTTTGTATTATAAATGTAAAATAAAACCTAAAATAGGTAGGCCTTACTTTTTTTTGTTTTACGTTGCAGAAGTCAAATAAAGCAATAAATTGCAAGAAAGTACTTACATTGGCGTTCTTGCTAAAAAAAAAAAAAAATGGCCATCTTCGAAATCACAGGTGGCCATTTCTGTTCTAGAAATTGCAGACAATAGGTACTTCTCCTTTTCTAAAGTTGTTTTACTTTTTTTTTTTTTTTTTTTTTTGCAATACACTCTTACCTTGATTTGACTTCGAACGACCGCCCCCCAAACATTCAACCTGTATCCGCCCCTGGTTCAAGTTAAGACAAACAGTTTCAAAAGTTATTGAAGTTATTTGCAGAACATCTTAAGTAACAAGCAAAAAAACAACTACAACAGAAATACACCCTCCATATTAAGTTGCGAACAAACTAGCGAGCAGCGTTTTACAGGCTGCTCCTGTTTTATAATGACATCGAATAAAACGTAATCAATTTTTATACAATCTGCTTAATACACGGTAGAAGCTCACTGAATTGTCAATTGCGCTATGTTGTTCTTAAATTGGTAATTTCCATTCATATATTACTATTCACAATACATCTGCATTACTGCAGGAATGGTTCACTACAACCACATAACTTACGGCGTTCTTTATTAAGCGGAAAGAGATTAGGCTATGCATAACATCCAAACTGCAACTTTTAAAAACCGTTGGATACACTGCAGAGTGAAACTCTCCGCTCCCCTGTCCCACCGCGCTTGCCAAGAAACTGATGTAAACACTACAGCAGCGCCATCCTCCCAAAACCGCACTGCTATCCTGGTCAGGTAATACTACATGTGGTATATGGATCTGCCGTTAGGTAGCAGCACAAGACAAAAGCATTATTACCTGTGAAACGCGAAGACTGTACGACTGGAAGGAGAGTATAAAGAACTGCGTTAGATTCACAGGCAACTGGTGCCAGTGTGACGGATAACTGTTTATATCTGTGTGGATACAGGGTGCGAATTGGCGGGGGGGATGCCAGGGATTTCCCCCCCTGACAAAAATCTTTCCCACCCTGGAGAAGGAAAATTTTATCCCTGGCAGGGATAACTTTTTCCCCCTCTGGAGTATTTTTAAGTGGACATAAAGATAAGTAGGTCTACTTTGCGTAGCTAACCTAAATATTACTTGAGTGAAAGATCTCACATCTGAACTGTTTTGTACTTGTTAGTGTGTGTATATATATATATATATATATATATATATATATATATATATATATATATATATATATATATATATATATATATATATATATATATATATATATATATATATTATATATATATATATATATATATATATGGGGGGAGGACTGGGTGCGCATATGGGTGAAATTCATCCCCCCCTGGGAAAATTTTTCAATTCGCACACTGGGCAGGAATATTCAGGAAAATAGATCTCAGCGTCTTATTCAAGAGAATAGGTACACCAGGTTCTCGGAAATGAAGTCTCAATATGACTCGACTTCATGCTGTCCACTCACGTACTGGCAGCCGTAGAGGAAATAGATATTACATGATGTAGATATTACACTCCTCATCCTGTGCTCATACTTGAGAGTGGATCTATGTACTGCTTGTCAGAGACTGTTATACATAACCAAATGGCGGACCGTGAATTCCTGAAATGGAAGAAAATATAAATCAATATTTAACGCCCCTCGTATTAATTGTTCTAGTTCGCTCTTAATACCGTTTGCAGTGAGATCAGTAAGTCAACCAGCGCCTGCTCTGGGTACAGGAAAGACGGATGGCCGTTCGTCTTACCGGATGGTATTGGCATTGCGTCTTCCGCCCAGCGTCGTGATGACAATTGAGGAGCTCTTTGAAACAAAGAAGAAGCGAACCGAGGGCTAGAAAGGCAGCAATAACAGCAAAGTTAGGTGATGTGCTGACCACATAATCCCAAAGTCATAAGTGCCAGAAGGCGATTGGTAGGTTCTGGCCCTCTAAGTATTGTTGCGCCAAGAATTTAACAGTGAGCTAGGATTTAGGAATTAGATTTCTGGGCTTTCGGCATCTAAGGCCAGTTAGCCCGTCACGTTTGAAGGATGACGTCCCTCGGCGAGCACACTATCAGGGGAAAGGGAAGGAAGGAAGCGGCCTGGGACCTATGAGTTAGGTATCACTCCGGCATTTGCCTGATGTAAATAAGGAATACTTCATTCAGGGTGGCTGTCCTGAAACAGCGTTTTACACTTTTTCGACCGAGTGCCTCCATCGGGAATCGAACTTAACAGTGAGCTATGCCAGTCATTATTGGTATGATCTTTTCTTCGGATTGAGAAATAGCAAGGCTTTTCTAAAAATATTTTTCCGTTCTGGAAAATGATATTCAGCCCCAATGTGACATTGTTTAGCAAAAGAACCCATTTTATAAGGCAGTTATATAGGTGATAATTTCATATGGCGGGCAACAAGTAAAGTAAATTATCAGATTCTGTATCGGAGTTCCGCTTATTTCGACTACAATTTCAATTGGTTGTGGTAATGGGCTTAGTAACTATATGTCCATTATGTATTGTATGAGACATATTGCCGGGAAGGTATAAATTGCTAGGATTAGAGAAGATTGCTCTCAAAAGGTTAGATGATGTAATAGAATTTCCCCTTTCTTTCTTTTCTATAATTGACGAACAAATCCATTTTTGCCATCATCGTCAGTCTGGTGGAGTGCACACTTATTGACAATGGAAGGTGTATGTTTGAATTTTGTGAAATTTCCAAGCAATAAACGAGATCTTTGTTAGAATATACTTGCGTTTGATTCCCGTTCAAACCATTAATACATAGTTTACAAGATTTTATGTAATTTTTACAACTGAGTAAGATATTTTCGATTGTCCTGTACGCGTAACACTTTAAAAAAAAATCCGATAAAGACCGTTCCAAATTACGTCTTTAATGTAGCCAACTACGTATAGGATTTAAGACATTTGATGGTTTCATTACAGGGGTAAAAGTAAGGGGGAACGCTGAGGAACGCAGTCCTCCGCCTCGAAAAAATATTACGGCGTACCCCCAGTTCCTAAAAAATGACAATGGGCAGAGATAGGCAGGGGGAACGGCGTGGCGTCATACCGCTATCTACCGTCTCCCCACCTTTTCAGATCCACTTTTACCCCTGGTTCATTACATGAACATAGTTGGGCCAACATCCGTAGAGAGCTAGAACACAATATTGTACATGTTGGATAAAAGATAATGGCAACACTGTTCTCATCAAGGGGCTGTATCTCATCACTACAAGAGTCCCGTAGCTGATAAGGTAACGTGAGGTGATAAAGTGTGGCGTGTGATAGCGACTGTGTGTTTTCCAGTCAAAGCAGCAGTGTCGTAAAGTAGAGGAAGAAAGTGGAAGCGCCATAACAATCCGCCTTATGCAGAGTCGTTTTGATGTATGATTAGCGTCATACTAAAGGCCTGACTATTGCAAGAAACATGTTAGTCGAGCTCTTTAGTATAACACTAATCACGCGTCAGAACGACTCTGCATAAGGCCCAATATGTTTTGGAAAGACAAACAACGTACCTGGATCAAGATTGAAGTGGCATGTGGACGCAGTATACAATAATGTTTTCAGGGAATTCGTGAAACGTGTGGTGATGAAGTCTTACTGTATCATACGATGGTGCGATGAGTTAGAATGTTTCGTGAAAATAGAAGGACGCCATTTAAGATCCCCCAGTTCGGGACGACCTCCAACGGAAACAAAAGTCATTCAGCTCCTTGTCTACGTGTTGCATGCGGATCACCGATGGATTGCGCGTAGATAGGTATAATGACATAGCTCTGCACTTGTACATAAATTGTTGACCGTTTCCAGAGAAAGGGTGAAGACGTTGTTGGAAGAATAGTTACTATGGACAAAATCGGGTTCGGTCGTATGAACCACTGTTGAAGTAGCAATCAATGAATAAAAAATTATAGTTTTATTCGCCCAGAGAACGTGTACTCTGCAAATGGTACCGGTATTGGTATGAAAGTGATGTTCATCATAGGTTACGATATCCATGGGATCATCCTGGACCATATTATACATCAAGAGCACAAAGGTCAAGGGTTGCAACTACTTGCGCAACATCTTCGTCCTGCTCTCTGGAGAAAGCAACATTCGGACGTGGATTCCCATCATCCTTCATGACAATGAACGGTGTCACATGGCTAACACTGTGATGTGGCTGCTGCGTCGGGTGTACTGGGAGATATTGTAACATCCCCCGTATTAATTTGGTATACGCGACTGCGATTATGACATTTTCGCCAAAATGAAGGAACCACTTCGTGGGATGCACTATGGCACTATGGCCTTGCCATATGATAGTCTCTGAAGACATCGACAAAGATGGACGCGCTGACGGTGTACGACGCCTTCTAAACCTGTGGTAGAAGATAATATAGATGGAAGGCGATTACGTTGAAGGAATGTAACAGGTGTTCTTCTGTACATAAAGTCTAGTACGAATTAAACAATATTACCATTACTTTTTAGCACTCTTGTATTTCAGGCAATACAATCATCTTGATATTATTTCGATAGTAAATTTTTATGTAACCAGTAATAGAACGATTCTTTAAAATAACGAGATGTACCAAAATTCTGCTCTAACTTCCGGATCCTTCTTTTCATTGACGTAACTAGGATATTTTGCTGGGTGCATGACCCCTTATTTCTGAGAACTTAAACAACTTTACCTGTGATCCAACGGTATTCGAGGGTGGCAACAGTGTTCTAGAGGAGGAGGCATATGCTTCTAGTTACGACTATGCATCTTTTTGTTGTTTTTATAGGGTCATTTCATTTGTATGTTTTTTTGTGTTTCCAAAGTTGAGATCATTTGTTAAGAGTCACTGCCATCCTTTTTAGGTATCTTCTGAAAAGTGAGTGAGCCCAGCACACATTCCCCGCTTGTGTAAATGCCTAATTATTGCTTCATTAGCAAAGCAGTTAGCGTGGGGATGGAAATTAGGTTTCGTAAAGGTCGACCACCTTCTGTCGCAAGATAAAGCGAGGAAGCGATTCATGGCGTTCAGAGATCAAGAAGAGTCCACACACACATACTTATGCACACAAAGAAGCCACCTGTTGGGAAAACGCCCTTTTCAATTCCCGCGCCGTGAGTAAACAGAAAGTTAAAAAAAAAGAAAGAAAGAAAGAAAAGAAAAGAAAAGAAAAGAAAGAAAGAAAGAAAGAAAAAAGAAAAATGCATCGAGAGAGATCTGAGAAGTGTGACTGCTCGTAAAGGAAGTCTTGCTAGATTTTGTTACTTCAACTCAGGCACGCATCCAGAATTTTTTGTTCAGAGGGTTCCAAGCCTTGGAGGAGTTTAATACTACATCCTGAACGGGTGTTATTCTGCACCCGAAAAGACAATAAGTAATTGTAAAAATACTCACATTTATAATTTCAGGAGAAAATGATAGAACTAGATTGTTTTTATAAGAAAAATAATACGGATGAAATGTAACATCGAATTTTCATGCTACATCAATCATTTCTCTGTTAAACAAGTATAGTTTTGTTGAAAAAGTATACAAATTTATGTTGAATTAGGAAGTATTTTTGGGGGGGGGGTACGAACCCAGTGGATGCCCCTTTCCATGAGTGTGCCGTAGGGTGGTCCTTAATTTTTGATTTCTGAATTTCTTTGGACGAACCCCCTAAAATGGTTCCGTATGGGATCAAATTAAGCCAGGAGAAAAATTAGATCCATTGAATAATATTAAATGGTGCCTCAAGAGACCTAAAGTTTTGAATCCGATTACAATACATAGTATAGGGAAAAAAATCTGGAATAAACTCTTGTAATTTAGAAACGGCTTAAGGGAACGCAAAGATAACCTGGATAATGGAAATAGAGAAAGAAACACTCCTAATGTTGTATAGTATTGTCACAGCGGCCATCTTGAAGTCCGCCATCTTGGATTCAGATTAATTTTTTTAAATAGGAAGAGGGTCACGTGACATATCGTTTTGAGGTGGCGTTTCACCAGAAGCACAAATCTGGCACTATTTTAAAGATAGTTTTAGTCGTTTAAGAATTATTACCTGTGAAAAGATTTCTCTTTTTCACAGGTAATAACTCTTACACGACTAAATGTAAAGACATGAATTTGGCTCAAAAAGAACAAGAGGGATATGCACGGCTTCATTAGAAAGAGGAACGCAAAAGAAAAATGCACTTCTGAAAATGACTTGTTTGATTTTATACACCAAAATACATGGAGGTAAGCATTTCAAGAAATGAAGAGGAAAACCCAGTTGAGAATGTTAGAGATGTAAATATATGCCTGTGTGCACCCGGACCCTGCAAGAGATTTAAAAGGGGAAAAACTAATTTTATTACTTCAAGACAGGTTGCTGCTCTTGATCGATACAAGGCCACTGATAGAACAAGAATACATATTCTGACAGCGACGGCAGAAACATTAGGTTATAATGTAGAAGAACTAGTAATAAATATGCATCGATGCTGAGAGAAAATCCGTAGCGGAGTTGCATAAGATCACAAAAACAATTTCGGAGTGCATCAAGTGTGTTAGTTGTGCAATGGGACGGACAACTACTGCCAGATTTGATTGGTAAAGAGACTATTGACAGATTATCAATAATTATTACAGAAGATGGTCATGAGAGGCTAATTGGTGTTCTCAGTTTGTCATCATCAAGAGGAGAACGAACATATTGTTTCTACTACAGTTCATTAGCTTGAAGAATGGAACTTAGTAAAGTTCGTGCAGGCAGTTTGTTGTCACACTATTCCCTGCAATATATGTCATGTGAACGGTGCTTGCATTCTGTTAGAGCAGATGCTCCAAAATGATCTTCTATACCTTCCTTGTAAACACAACATTTATGAATTGGTTTTAAAATGTATATTTGACAAGTTTTGTGTTTCGTTTGCATCTGGACCGGACGTACCACTATTTAAGCATTTTCAGAACGATTGGTCTAAAATAGATTGTACTAACTTTATTCCAGAATTGATGATGATGATGACGTGAGGAACAACATTTCAAATGTAAGAAATGAAGTATTGAATTTTGCTATCAAACTTGTAAAAGCAGGACACCGCAGAGAAGATTGCAGAGAATTTTTAGAACTGACCATCATATTCTTGGATGGCATACCTTCTTGAAGAGTTTTCTTTCTTTTGCCTGGAGCAATTCACCATGCAAGGTAGATGGGAAAAGCAATATACTGTTTAAAAATATTTCTCTTTCGCCAACATTTTCGTTTAACGAAGCAAATAGAAACGGGTCTTCGGAGAGCATGAATTTTTCTGATACGACTATATGTCCAAGCTTGATTTAAATGTGATCAAGTATCCCATTCACCATTACAAGACCTGCAATTTTTGAAAGCTTTTTACAGTTATAGACAAATAGATAATGAATTATCTGAAGTGGCTCTTTCTAATTTTTTCGGCATCTCTGGTACTTGAAGGAGGAATACATAGCATTGTTTTTTTTTTTTTTTTTATGATGATGAAGTTAACATAGTGGAAAAACAAAAATTGGTTGGAAGAATTAAAACTGTAAGGAGAAACCGTGAAACAGCAAAGAGGCTTGACGCAAGAGGTGATACCATAAAAATTCTTGCGAAAAGAGAAATCAGTGATTTTTATTCAACAAACAATTTTTTCTCGTGAGATTTAAAATACCCAAAGGGTTTCTTGAGGTGATCCGATTTCATGGTCAAATAACAATGACTATCTTTAAGGAAAGACAATAGTTAAATTCATCTCCGTAATAAACGATGCAGCAGCAAGGGGAGTGAAACTAACAGATTACAACATCGTTTTTACGAAAAATGAGGATCAGAAACAGTTTCTTTTGCAGATAGTGAAGGCTCATAGATAATCTTTTCCTAGATGTGACAAAAACGAACTGTGTAGCATATAAGATTGAAAACTTGTGGCTAAGCGGTTAGCGTACGCGCCTTTGGCGTGGGAGACCCGGGTTCGATTCCCGGCGGGAGCTCATGTGGTTCGGATTCCACGTTAATCAGTAGGTCCACGTCTCATATAGCCTCGCTGCTGAACAGGACGTTAAACGCAGAATCAACTCAACTCAACTCAAGATTGAAAACTTACCACAAAGCTATAGTACTACATAAATAAGGAATATTTAAATTTCTTCCAAGTTACATTTTTTCTTTTTCCTGATAATGGTCTATGAATCATCTTGGTGGAAAAACTTATTTGTAGTTCATGAGGAAACAAAGATTTAACTTTCTCTAGCAGTTTGTTTCCAGTTTATGTAAAATACTTCCAAAATTCTTACAAATCTGTGGTCCATAACTACAATAAAATTACATCGAAGCATTTCGTTTTTCACACTCTTACATGATTATTGGTAGCTTGAAAATAATACCAGATTTGTGCTTCTGAGAAAACGCCACCTCAAAATGATATGTCACATGACCCTCTTCCTATTTGAAAATTTTGACCTGAATTCAAGATGGCGGACTTCAAGATGGCCACCATGACAATGCTATATAAGAGTAGATTGCTCTTCCTCTAGTTCAATTATCCAAGATATCTCCCTATTCCCTTAAGCTGTTTCTAAATTACAAGATTTTATTCCAGATCCTCCCCATATCTATGTATTGTAATCGATTCAAAACTTTAGGCCGCTTGAGGCACCATTTAAAATTATTCAATGGATCTAATTTTTCTCCTGGCTTAATTTAATCCCATATGGAGCCATTTTAGGGGGTTCGTCCAAGGAAATTGGTAAATTTATTTTTCCCCATATAAATAAGAACCCTTTGCACCCCTACTTCAACTAGATATATCACTACGCTCACTTTCTTTTCACTTCTCGTGAACAATGCAGAGAAATATAGAATATCATAAATTTTAAAAGTAAGTTAACCTAATATTTTATGAAACATAGTTAAATCTCTTTGGAGCGAGGTGTCCATCAAAGTTTTCATGTAAAGTAAAGAGGATTACACGTAGTGCTGCCCGCAAGATGAGAGATTTCTTGTCTTGTCTCGAAAACAGCGTGAAAAAATGATTTTTTTAAAAAAAATCATTTTTGTTGATTTGTTTTATTTAAATTGATTTTTTAAATTAAAATCACATCTTTCTTCTCGAATAATACAAGTTTCGAACTGAAAAAAAAATTATTAGTAATCAGTATTAAATATGAATGATGCAATTTAAGTTAAAGTATTGGGAATGAATTTTGAATCAATCTCCAATCGATAACCTACTCCAATCGCAAACAATGTTTCTTAATCATTAAGGAAAAAGCACAATAATTTTTATCAGCATTGCACTTTTTTTTTTTTTTTTTTTTTTTTTTTACAAAAGTTATTGATATTTGGCAGAGTCGTATTTTTTAAAAAAATTGGGCTGCCCAGAACTAGCTTGCGCTACGAATACATATAAAATATGTGAATTTCACTTTCGGAGAGAGAATCGGAATTCCGTAAATACGCCACTATTATTATCTGGGAGAACAGACGCTCACACACAAGAATTTTCGTCTTCAGTGTCGAATAGTGATTTTCCCGGTGGAGAAATGGTTAAGCTCAACACCTTGTATCAAGAGGATTCCAGTTTCGAACCCCGGTACGTACTAAAATGGTTGGAAATCTACATTAAACTATAGGTTCCTAGGCACTATAATTCAAATTTTATAGTCAGGGGGCACTAATAGGTTCACGGGGCACTAATAAGGTTCAAGGAGAGCTCGAACACTGTTACTTCATACATACACACACACACACTTTAACTTATGTAACTTTTTATGTAACTCAGGAGGTCGACACTAAAACGTAGGGGGCGTTAGCTCCCTGAGATATAGCTGAATTCAATTATCATCCCTTGTCTCTACATCAGGACATCTTTACCCAATGGAAAGCACTGGCAATGACAAACCACCTAGCTTCACCTTTATCAGGGGCTTTGGTCAGAACATCAATCATAATTATGTCGAAAGTAGAGAAAATTAATTGTTAAAGAACCCGAAAACTAACACAGCAGACCATAAAGCAAGTGAGGGCCAAAGCCAAAATGATTTATTTTTTTCAGTGATGTAATCCATATAAAATACATAAATTTCTAGGGATGCGCACGAGTCGAGACAGGATTTTCCTGAGAAAATTCGAGTCGAGACACAGCTCTTCCAATAGAAAAAATATACGTTTTTCGAGTCGAGACATCACCTTTACAGCCTCAAATCTTGTCTCGTGCGCATCCCTATAAATTTCGCCTGAAGTTATGCAAAATGTACAAAATTTTCAAGTTTCGGGGAGAGGATCGGACACTTCTAAATCGCCCACATTATCTGGGAACAGACAGATAGACGGGAACAATAAAGCATTTTCGTCTTGAATGTCGAATAATGATTTCCCTGGTGCAATAGCTAACAATTTACAAACCCTATGTTACGAAGAGAAAAAAAGCAGGATTGTCCTGTTACCGGTTCAAAACTTAGAGAGTCAGATAATATTTTAGAAGCTTAGCATGTAAGTTGACCTAGACTTCAGTCCAGTATGATTCGACTGGTCTAAAATTTGATACTTTGTAGTTATACAATCTGGTTGTTATTTTCACTTCAAATCAATTTATTTCGAAATTTGATTTTAATCAACGATTTTTATTATAAAAATCAGGAGATTTAATGCTTGATTCAAGCCGTGATTTAAATCAGACTGATTTAAATCAATCCATTCTGCTCGAAAACGAGACAAGAAGTAAAATTTTAAATTCGAGACGGGACGAGAAATTTCTCGAATCTTGTAGACAACACTATTCCACCCAAGCCTTAGATTTCAAACGCAGTCTTAGTGTTACATCATTCATAGAGCCTGTCCATTCCACCTGTGCCCTCGGAAACTATGCGAAGTATACTTCAGTCCCACCCCTGTCACCCGCTGACGGAGGATACCCTCTCTTTGCTTACGGAAAAGAAGTTTATGTCCTCCTCTGTGTTGCCAGTTTGTCATTCAGTCGTTTGGTCTTGATGAGTGAAGATCGTAGGCTACTTAGAATGGCTAACAAGACAGAGGACAGTGAAGTCCGTGAAATAATTCATTCTGGCAACGTTTCCGCATCCAACAACTAAAAGATCTTGGTTGCAACAACTTGTCCCTCCTCTTTCGAGGGAGGTACGGGAAATCACTTATCGACAGCAGCGCCAGGAAGGGCACAGTTGAAACAAAAAGGCTCTAGTATAAAAATTGACAAGGTGATTCTACGAACTTAATAAAGAACGTTTAAAGATACACAAATCATTACAAAATATTAAATAAACTCCAATAATAAATATAGTTTGAGTGTCGTTATGACATAGACTTTTCATAACACGGAAGGGTTCTGATAACTTCTAGATAAAATTAAGAAGAAAGAATCTAGGCATACATTGTGTACATAAATTTACGAAACGAGATGAGACGGAATGAAATTTTTTTCGAGAATCGAGACGAGACGAGAAATAATTGTTTGCGAATCGAGAAGAAACTTCTGCAAAATTTGTGAGACAAGGACATTCACGTACAGCATACTACTTGAAAATTATCTCAAAATGTCCTCCGATCGCATGGGCACACTATTCACAATCACATAGGATCAAGTTTCGTGGTATCGCGAGTATTTCATGATAACTTGATGTCTTTAAATCATGGCAAAGACCTAATTTATTCCAAAGGAAATTGTATAAAATATCCTATCAAAACTTTATGCATGACAATTTGTTGCACATCATTTGGTTCAATGAAGAACGGTGTAATGGTACACATAAGTATGCATAAGTTTTTGTGGTTCTATTCCGAGAATTATTACTCAATCGTCCGATTTTTTCATTCTTATCCATCCTTCTTCCCGGAGTTAGTAGCTTCGGACTTTGAAGAATCTGCTCTTCAACTTGCGCACGATCAGAAATTGAGAAGTTGGACATCAATTTGTACGTGAAATATCCACAATTGCACTGCACATAATGCTTCTCATTCGTATGAGAAGAATGCATTTTACGGGCATTATTTTGAAGACATATTGAAGGTTGTACGCTACATACTGCATTGAATACGAATGTGCAACCTTACATAGAAAACATAGTTGTTACAAATTTCCACTGTTCTGTAATTGCCTTCTGAAATTGGTAGATAGAATGTGTTAGCCTCAGTGACGTAGCAGCTGCCCCCGCAACCCCCGCAGTGCGGGGGGGCCCCGACGTATAGGGGCCCAGAAGCCTTGTGATGAATAAAGGTTTAAAGAAGTAGAACTTCAATCTTACTTCTATCGGCTTTACAACTAGGGCCCCTTCTCTATACTTTGCGGGGGGGGCGCAAAAGTGTGCTACGCCACTGGTTAGCCTATATGTATTCGATTTAAACGGAACTTGGAGCCTCTTGTTTGCTTACGTTACACACACACACACACACAAAAAAAAAAAAAAAAAAAAAAACACGCATCGAAGCCTTGTGGGATCTGGATCTACAGTTTAACTTAAGATTAAAACATCACATTTTCGCCAGGAATCGAATCAGAAGCTTCTTCGTGAAATGCAAAAGCACTAGCCACTTGGCCATGAAGTTCATATAACTCACTGTAATGTAATTGAGATACATAAGGTTGGTAAGAAGGTGGAAACGTAAATGAAATGTTTACAATGTATCACAGGTGTCACTCGATGTGATGCGCTCTGTTTAGTCGTTGTTCGACTGTTGAGCACGTGCAGTCGAATCCTGCTGTTACACAAAATGTTGAGCACTCGTCTTTAGTGTTGCCACACTTGGTACAATTGTACCAAATTCACCCCTTTTTGTCATTCATCGGCTCGTTGGTACCACGCTGGCATTTTCAACTCCTTTTGTGAAAAAGTTGGTACAATTCTACCCCAAGTAACATTTTCGTTGTCAAACTGTGCGCCAACCGTTGTCTATTTGTAGGCATCGTTGGCAAAGCCACTCTCAAAATGCCAACGGCAAATTCGACAATCCATCAACCATCGATGCCAACAAGCGAAAATAAAACAGTGGTTCAACGTAGGTGCATCGTTGTTTCGGCAACGCATCGAAAGACGATGTTCTATTTTGTTGTCACAATGTTGCCATTCCGTAGGATAACGATCGTTGGCCAACTGTTTTTTCACGTTGGTGTTTTGTTGGCATTCCATTGGCTCAACCACACCATAGTTGGTAGATTTTAGGATAACGATTGTTGGCCAACTGTGATTTTCTCGTTGGCATTTTGTTGGAATTTCGTTGGTCCAACTCCTCCATGGTTGGCACACTGTCGTCCATTGGTTGGTTGGCCAACTGTGCACAATCTTCTGTTGGACCAATGTTGTAAATAATTGTTGGCATAACGATTTGCAGTACCGCCAAAATCACCGTTGGCCAACCAACTATGGTCGGTTGACCCAACCATTTGCCAATCGAAAATGCTACTTGGGACCCAATTCAGCAACATTTAACAAATACTTGTCACATTTTCTAAAGTGTCGGTAAGATTTCACCTGCATCTCCCGTTACTTATACTGTGTGTTGGACTCTAAAAATGCTGTTGAACTTGTATCCTGTGGCGTTACACCGCTTAACACTTAGGAACTTTGTGTAGAAAATTCGTAATTCGAACTATACTGGGATACAAATGACGATAGGGGGCGCATGCGCGCCACGCATGAAGGAGACGAGAAGGAAGCAGAGTGGTGGAAATATTATCTTTAAATCTTTTTTTAAAAAATAGAACCACACAAACATGTTGAATCAAGTGTTGAATATTCTGAAGAAGTCCAGCGTGTGCTCAAGTAAGTATAATTTATGTCATTGCAAAGATTCTACACCAAAAGATAATAGCACGAAAAATACATTGACATAATTTCTGGCTTAGAAGGCTAAGTTGTTTATTAGTGACGCCATATCGACGAATATAAAAGATACCCGAACATTTCTGCGTTTTATAGATCTATATCGACACGTTGATTTGTGCTCTTGGAAGAGGGGGGTTGTTTTAGAACATGATCTCTTTCAGTTTCGTGTTATAGAGCCGTATATTACACTGGTATAAAATTCGGCCCTTTGGTACTATTTTTCAGCCCAGTTCAGAGCTAGGACTGTGGCAACACTGCTCGTCTTTGCCGATGAGGAAACCGTCACGGGAGACTCATACATGGAGTGCTATAGTAATTGCAATTGCTTCTGAGCTGAAACTGAAGAAGATACGTAAAATTGCGACTTCTATTAAGATGGACAAGGTCGAGCTTGAGCCAGCTTTGACTCATTGAAATTGGCAAGCAGGAACTCAAGTAAAGTAAATTCAAAATGGGCGTCTTTGGCTGGAACAGAACATCTACTGTTTCATCTTCCAACAGGACGGCGCACTCACATTTTTTTTTCGGCGAAAGAACAATTAGGTTGACTACCAGACAGATGGATTGAACATTTATTTGCAGCGATAATAAAGGTAGTTTGTCTCCATGTTTGCTGGCGTGGTGCTGTGTAGTTTTTCTGGTAAAGTATTTGTCAAAGGTTAGAGACCACGTGCTACACTTACCACATATTATGTATGATATACTTCAACGCGATTTTAAACTGGATGTTTGCCAAGCTACTAACGTTTACATCAAACACCTGTGATGCATTTCAACATGTTCCTCTTCCCTTCATTTTAATTTATTTATTTATCTGAATTTCATTACACGTTAAGTTAGATGAGTAATAAATCGGAAACAACATTTACACTAGTTTTGTGCAAACAATGAAAAAGTATGTTTCATCTACATACAAATTTTTCTCATTTTAGAAGTGTTATAACTAAAAGACAATAAAGAACATTGTATAAATATTATGTTCATTTTTGTGACAAAGTAAAAACATTGTAATTCTGAAACCAGTACATATATATATTTTAGTATTCTATATGTAGTGTTACGTACTTTAAAGCTTGTCATATCTCTTAAGAAAAATAAGGAAAAAAAGAAGTCTTCTTGTGATGTTAGAAAATATTACTTGAATGAACAGCGAGATGCTTTCATGAGATAAAGACGATGCAGTTCTTGGAAAGAAACACGGGAGGCGCCAGAAATTCTCACACACATTGCTTTCGGAGGCAAATTGCCAGCGGTGCAAACCGTTTGAAGGACGTTTCTGTTAGAAGTTCAAAAATGCTCTACCAAAAGCATGGATGCCAACCACAGACAAAGTCTCTCTCTTTTGTAGTGAAATAGTGGAGCATCAGAAAATATAGTTGATCGTATGTGGGTGAGATCCGAGGGCTTATTTTGATCTTCTGTGATTTATAGTAGTGACTTAAGTTCAATTCCCGCTGTTGCTTCTTCCGGGTTACACGTTAAACTTGAAGTCTCGTTTCATATAATGCTTATATTTTCTAATATGCACAGTTTTAGTAGACTTCCAGTCTTGGCTATGCATGACTCGGTTTATGTTACTACAATCATTATTTACATAATACATACAACTGTAGGCAGTCTATAAACATATATAAATCTTAATGAATGTTTGTCTTATACTAGTACCAAACAAGACAAAGACTTGAAAGACGAGATATAATACCTGTGTAACCAAATCGTGGGTGTAAAGAAAAGAGAGACATAACACAAATAAAACAACTAGTCTATTTATAAATGATACCAAGCTCAGGATTTCCACTCAAGAGAGCAATACAAAATATTGTGCAGTGAAGTTGGAAAGTATTAAAAACTATAGAACATAAGATACAAAATAACTTCACGTAACGGAGAAAATACAAATGAAACTTTTACTTGTGTAAAATAATTAACAGAAATAAATATTATATCCTCCATCAAGTTTTAAAGTTTGTTTCTAGAAGATCGGGTACTTTTCATATATATCAACTGAATGCGAAAATTTGTACAGTATCCTGTTACGTATTATCTTCAGATTTGCAAGAGGAAAAAAAAATTATATATTTGCTCGTAGCTAAATACTTTTCATTATGTTCATCAAGTTGAAACAATGTACCATCACTGTCACACAATTTTAGAAATGCCACCCGAACTTCATCATCTTCATATCCAGTCTGACGGATGCCTACATACTTATAGGCAACTTTACTTCTAGCACCACACTTGAAATCAATTAGAACGTAAGTTCCTGGCTTAATATTATGTGATGAGAGTTCGAATTCCAATACAGTTTTTTTTTTTTTTTCAAATGATGGCCCAGGAAGGTCAGAATAGCACGTTTGTATGCTAGACAATGTGCCACTACTACCATAATCGTCATCAGTGTAAACATCACTATACTTGAAACGCCTTTGAGATAATGTTTGTATGACTGGTTGCTGAATCGACCTTGCACAAACATGTATTTTGATTAAGACGGACGTTGCGGTAAGACCAACTGAAATATTATTTTCATCCATTTTCTCAAAGTGATGGAAGTTTCGTATTCCAATCATATGAGTAGCTAACATCCAACATTTGTTCTGGAGGAGGCGAGTCGTTTCTTCAACATCGGCTTGAGATACTAAAAGCACATTAACAGTTTCAGACAAATTGACAGCATATTCATAGAATTCTTGTGCAGAATTAATTTGTGTGGCTTTATTATTACGTTGTGAAGGTTTTATGTAACTAAGAAACCTATTGTTTCGATTGTACATGAATTTACGTCAGTCTTTTGTGTAACGGAGGTTACATCGTGTCAGTGTCAATTCAAGACATGTAGCATCCGTTACACCTTTTAAAAAAGAAATATTATATTTATAAACCAGTTATTGTAAATGAGGCATTAGTTACTCGTATGTCTTCATTGTTACTCTCCGAAGGTTTAGTGCAAATAACACACCTATTTTCCATATTAGATGACTTTATCAATATTTGTTGTAACGGAGGTTACATCGTGCTGTTACTCATGAAAACTTGCGTAAGTTTAAAACAGTACCTGCCTTGACAATACTTATTGCTTTCTTGAAAACTACAAGTGTGCTTCTTTTGTTCCTCCCAGAGATGTGTTACTTTCCTTCGTCTACTAAATTGATACAAGCTTTCCAAATTCATCATGTTTGAATGAAACTTTGACAATGCGCGAACAGTTCCATTCAGAGATAAAAATATATAAAAATATATAAATATATAACAAATATATAACAAATGCACAAATAAGTTGTTTTTATACAATATAAGGATGATCAATTCCAGTATAGATAGAATTATTCTTCAGATTTCATATGTACGTTTCTCGTGAAATTCCCACTTTTCGTGGAATGACTGAAAACATATCACAAATAATATTAGAATGTGGGTACAAATAATGTATCCAAACAAGTTCAAACTCACACATAGTGAGCAAATATCACTCCCATAGAGCATTTATGGGAAGTTTTTGACTAAAAAAATAAGTTACAGAGTTATGTCTAACAAAGCAATTGTCTCAAATGCTTTATTTAAGAATGTGACGATATTTCACCTAAAAATACAGCGAACGTAGTCGTTCTCAGTTACAAAAGACTTCAGGCAACAATAGCTGCTAAAAGGAATACTACAAAATATTAATTGAAAATGATGTTATTATTACTATTATTTTCTTGAATGTGTCGGCTGTACGAATACTTTTTCCACGTAGAATTTTAAAATTATTTTGTTTTCATTTTTTGTTACAAAGAGAATATGAAGTCACTTCATTATTATCTTCATAGATGTATACATTAATACATGTAATTTTATCACCCACTTTATATCCTTGATATGAATAGTACTGTTGAAATTATACGAAACCTCGGACACAGACTGTACAAATACTTTTTCGGGCACTGTATACTTGTTTAATAGGGAAATGATTGATGTAGCATGAAAATTTAATATTACATTTCATCTGTACTCTTCTCTTATAAAAACATTTAATTCTATCATTTATTTTTCTGAAAATTTAGGTTCTGTTCGTCTTTTCGGATGCAGAATAATACCCATTCAATACTACATAGAAATGAAATGAAATCTTTAAGTTTTACGTCCCACGGTTATGCCAGTTAGGTTAAAGGAGACGGTGATGATGAGAGATGAGTGAAATGGTGGAATGAAGAAAGTGGGAGGAAACGGGGAAAACCCCGAGAAAACCCACGAGCGCGGAATATTACATAGATGTAGTGGCATGCATGACAGCAGGCCCGTATCCATGGGGGTTCTAGGGCACCCCCTAAATTTTTGCAGGCCCCCCTAAAATTTTCACGGTAGGCTTGCAAATGAACTATAATATGGTGATGAACAATAATATTTTTGGATAGGGCCCCCCCTAACTTCAGCCGCCCCCCCCCTACATTTTTGGGCTGGCTACCGGCCTGCATGACAGTCAACAATGTAAGAAAACTCAAGTTTAGGCCCATAAAATTGATCTCTCCTCTCCTATTTCACTGTTCTGGCTACGACATCCATTCTTTAACTCTGCGAGATACAATTTTGCTCTAATGCTAATTCTTTTTACTGTATACATACAAAACCTAGCTTTGTTTCTACAATGATAGGTATCGATAGATGGAAGCACTGCATCACCTAAATGCAAGCAACCTGTTGCGTGAAGCGAACAGCACCAGGCAGGCTTTACGTTATCCAATACAACATGTTGGGCTGTGCAAGCACGCATAAACATACAAGCTCTAAATCAACATTACGTACAAATAAAAACAGGATTTTCTTCCTGCTTTAAAGCCTGATATTCATATTTAAAAATACGAATAAAACGCACTTTACATCACGGTCATTTTCGTGAAAACAGATATAAGAATTACGGACTTACTTGAAGCGGGTTTAGTGGAAATATTGTTAAAAGAATTTTTCTTTGATATATTCTTCGGGTACACGAAAGTAAATACAAATAAAACATGAAAGGATTAATGAGATGAGATGCTATCTTCTGCAAGCCCACACGAATCGGAATAGAACCAGGAACCCTTCGCACTATAGGTACGAATCTTACTTATTTTTTTCGAAACCTGATTTTCCTAATACTCTTTAGTTCCTTGCTTCCTTGTTACCTAATATTCCTTGTTTTGGTATATTTTTGTTTTTAACCAACAAAACGGAGAAACAAACACAATTATTCGGAACAGTTGAAATGAAATAAAGATTCTATAGTTTAGCGTCCCATGATTATGCACCGAGGCTAAAGGAGACGGTGATGATGATAACGAATGAAATGTAGATTGAAGAAAGTGGGAGGAAACGAAAGAATCCCGAGAAAAGCCACACACAACATGTTAGCTCACTACAAACCTCATTGGTGCTAACTGGGATCGAACCAGGGACTCCACACACTAGAGGTGAGCGCTCCACCATTGTGCGCTTTACTATTGAGCCACTGACAATTGAAAAGTATCCATGCTCTTCAATGCGCTAGAAACCATTTTTTTTTCAATCCCTCAGTTTGTCAGATAAAGTAAGATTCTGCAGTGTGATCAACTGATTGACTTCTTTTATCTATTTTAATCCCCAAACAATTCAGAATTAATTTTTAAGTTTCAAGGAACTCACTCGTTAGGTTTCATGAAAATCGTATACTTTTCTAAGGACATTTTGTTGATTGGTTTAGTTAGGGTTTATGATTTCTTTCAGGAGCGAGGCTATGTGAGACGTGTACCTACAGCTTAACGTGAGATCTGGACCATACGAGCCCCTTCCGGAAATCGAACCCAGATCTCCCCGCGTAACAGGCGCATATATTAACCATATAGCTAGGGAAATTTATTGTGGAAGTTATATTGTTTTAAGGTGGTGAAAATTCGTTATCTTATTCTTGTCCAATTTCAACCGTAAGCTATAGAGATGATTGGTAAGCCTCAAAGAAAATATACGCCATCTAATATGAATAACTATCCTTTCTGATCAGAGCCTAATATAGCCTACTTATTTATTAAAACCAGAAGTAAAAGTGGATCTCAAAAGGTAGGGGGCGCATAACGTCACGCCGTCCCCCATTGCCTATCTTTGCCCATTGTAACATTTAGGAGGTGGAGAGATGCCATAGATATTTTTGGAAATGGCTGACGACGCCCCCTTGTATTCCCCTCACTTTTACCCGTGATTAAAAGTAGAATAAAATTTTAAAGTTTCAGCAACTTAGCGTTGTCTTTATCAGACACTCAAGTTTCTGAGTCTTTAATAAGGATAACGTTAAGTTGTTGAAACTATTTTATTTTAGTCAATAAATGTATTAAGCTCTAATTATCTGTGTGTTACGAGTAAAGTGCTACAGAAACCACAAGTTCTAGAAATGTCGTTTCCGCTGGCCAGTTCCAAGTTTTGTGATGATTTGCCATTTCTCACTAAAATTTTCAAAAACATGTCGTTACTTTTCTATTGAGCGTTTTAGGGTCCATTTTGATGAGCCGATAAAATTAACATTGTCGCTAGGGTATTGATAACGTTGATATCCTTGTGCTAGGCAACCAGTAGAAGAGCTGCATATAGCGGGTTGACAGATATTGCAGGCGCTTTGCTTTAATCTAACTAAGTGGATAAACCCATTGCATGCTGATAACTAAAGCCTGTATAGCCGTAATGAGGTGTACTCAGGTATGGATTTATATATATATATATATATATATATATATATATATATTTCCATTTGACATAATCTATCGCTTCTCCAAGTTTGCCACAAATTCACCTCAACATCTATATATTAAAATACTACGTTTTTGTATTTATCTATAGCAAATCATTCCGTCTGAATCATCCCGTCTCTAAAGGGACATGTACACTCAGCGACAAAACTTCTATGCGTTTGGTAAAATTTATTTTGGAAATAACAGTGATATAACTGGAACATACAACGGTGGTATGGCTGGAACGTACAGAAAATTGCATTCTTTTTAATTTACTGGTAAACTGTACTCAAATCGTCCTTCCATTCTGAAGTTATTTACATTCTGAAATTAATTTCCTCGAACGGAAAGAACTTTTGTCGCTGACTGTAGCTATATATATAGTGAGGAAGTGGGAAGGAGATTCATGTTCATATTAGAATGTTACACTATGTAGACAGGTTGAGGTATTGTTGCATGAAAATCTAATACTATGCTTCTTTTACGAAAGTTGTCGGGGAAAATTCTTTTTTATCATATTTGATAATGTAAACATTCAGCTTGAAATTAATACTCTAGTATTCTTTTCGAAACTAAAGCAACAGACTTATTTTCCAAGCCTTATAAAGAAAAGTTTAATTAATATTGGATTAATTTTACGAGATGGTTGTGCAGCAGATGTACAAACACACACACACCACTTGCACGTTGAGTGGAATGGGAGAAAGCTTATTTCAGGTATGCGTAAATGAAAATGTATCACCACAAGCAAAACTTTACAAGATACTATAGATAGCTTTAGATTTACAAACTATACTATAGATAAGTAAGGGAGATCAAAGAGTGGCACTGTCCGTCCATCCGTTTGCTTACGACAGGTATCAGCAGAGCAGAAACAATAAGAGAGAACGAGAAGCAGTTTTTCAGAATCAATTCAGCGTCCCACAAATAAATTCCATCTCCTTCCTTAAACCCTATATTTAAACTAGAAGTTGAGCTCCTTCTTGGCTAAGCGGTTAGCGTACGCGCCTTTGGCGTTGGAGACCCGGGTTCGATTCCCGGAGGGAGTTCATGTGGTTCAGATTCCACGTTAATCAGTAGGTCCCGTCTCATATAGCTGAAAATCACATTAAACTCAAAATAACCCAAATCAGAAGTTGTAGAAATCTACAAACATTTCCCGGTTTTGATATTGGTCTCCATGGAACGAAAACGGTAAGAGATAGAGACAGCTGTTTTTTTTTAATATGGATTCTGTGTCTCAAGAATAAGTTTAAACTCAACCCTTATCTCTCTATTCAAACCAGAAGAGATGTAAATTTACGATTTATGGCTTCAAGAGTGATCACTAGTATAAAATGAATAGTTATAGGTAACGAAAAGCGACTCTTAAAATTGAGTTCAACGTCGTAGGAATAGAATCCATTTGAATCTTTATCTTTCTACTGGAAACAGAATTAATAGAAATATACGACTACCATGGCCACCTGCCTGGAGGAAACAGTTGCCTCCTGCATTTTCGAAATGTGTTCAGAGCTTGGAAATACGTATCAAAACATACTAATTTTTGGAGGAAGAAAAGTCTATTTGGTGAGACCTTGAATAAAGAAAAATGAAATCTTAAATATTTACGTCCCACGATTATGTCAGCTAGACTAAAGGAGACGGTGATGATTAGAAAAGAATGAGATGGTTAGGGATGCGCACGAGACAAGATTTGAGACTATCTCGTCTCGAAAATGTGCTGTAAAAGTGGTCTCGACTCGAAAAATATATATATTTTTCTATTGGAAGGGCTGTGTCTCGATTCGAATTTTGTCAGGAAAATTTTGTCTTGACTCGTCTCGTGCGTATCCCTAGAAATGGTGGAATGAAGAAAGTGGGAGGAAACGAGAGAACCCCGAGAAAACCCACAGACATTGTGTTTGTCCACCACACAGCGCAAGCTAGAATCGAACCAAGGACCCCATGCACCAGAGGTAATGCTCTACCACTGAGCCTCTGCGGCCCTATACCTTGAACAAAGAGTTGAGGAAAAGACTCATAAAATGCTTCGTATAAAGTATTGTATTGTGTGGGGCAGAAACATGGACATTACTCAAAAATGACGTAAAACGACTGGAAGCTTTCGTAATGTGAATGTGGAGAAGAATGGAAAAATTAATCGGGTCGAGCGGAAAACGAATGAGACGGTGTTAGAAATGGTGGGGAAAAAAGAACAGTTTTAGGTATTGTTGAGAACAGAAAGAGGAACTTGTTGGGACATTGGCTAAGAACTATATAACATGAGGGACGTATTAGAGAGTACGGTGGCAGGGGAAAGCCGGAGGGAAGAAGGAGACAACAATTTGATGGATGATATCAAAACAGATGAAGAAGTTAATGGAAGACCGTGGAGCGTGGAAAAGCTTCTCAGTTGCGGCAAGTGATCTGCCAATAATGGTAGAATACCTATGATAAGGATGTTATTTAGTGTAGTTAAGTGTGTAAATTTTGTTGTTTTATATTATGTTAATGTTATGTGTACGTATGCATCAAAGTGTGTGTGTATGTTTGTGTGTCGGCTTTTTGTCCCGCTTTGGAATATATGGAAACAATACTCCATATATCATTGACTATTTTGTGCTGCCAAAGTGTCTTGAGCCGTGGCAAAAATGCGAACTAAAGCTCACACCCTCACACACGCACGCATTGAGCCAATAAGGGTTCAGCTGTTGCTAAGCGAGAGAAAGCGAGTGGAATTCCTTCAGCCGATAGCAGCGCTTGTAACGGAAGACTAGGGATCAAGTGAATGTGGCATTAGTATACCACTTTCGATTTCTATACCAAACGAAACCATTTAGCGTAACAGCCTATTAGAGGGCCTGAGCTACTCCAACACCATCTGTCGGTGACTGGTTGAACTCCGCCGCCCAGCCTAGCGACGCGCACGTGGCCAGGGCGCTGCGTCGCCCTGTCACTAACCGGCGGGAGAGTCGTCACGTCTTCCAGTCACTTGACTCCCCACTTTGCCTCACGACGCCGGGTGGACGCTGAAAATTGGGAAGCACTGGTCGGGAATTGAACCCGGAACCACGGGAGCTTTTGAGTCCAGCGCTCTAACCACTGGAGTATGGTGTCCCTCTTTCGACTTCTGTATTGACCTCTATAGAGGAAAAAATTGTAATAGTGAGAAAATGCTCCAGCGTCCCGAGAATAAAGTTTCATCTAATCCTTTATCCGTCTACTGCAGCTGCAAGCTATAGATATGCTACTTCCTGTTTCAGGATTGAGTTTGCATAGTGTCACACTGTGACACGAAATTTATTTCTTTAAGTATACATAAATAATATCACAGAATTAAAATTTTAAGTTCTACAAATTAATGGACATTTAAATATAGTAGATATGAAAAAGAAATCAACAAATTAAAACGTTAAAAAAAAAAAAAAAAACTTCGCTTTACTTCCCATTTACTATTTCAGTGGTATACCTTAATTATATTGACACTAGTGTTTACCATGGGAATTTACTTATTACCCTACTATATTGTAATTATCACTGTTGAATACTGTATAACTTACATTGTATTTACTTTCCTTTCGCGAATATTTTTCTTTTAAAGTTCTGCTTATTCTTAATACTTGATTTACGTAGATATTTTCATTACTTCAAAATTAAACTATATTTGTCTAAAAACTACGAATCCTTAATTGAAAATTTTGCTTTTGAGCGTCGAAAAGCAGAATTTAAACTCAAAAACATTTTGTTGCGTGCTATCTGCTGAGCATTGCGTAATAGAACATAGAAAAACTATGCTTATACAGACACATGTCATGTTTATTTACAGAGTAGCGTCTATTATCAGTGATACACAAACACAGTTACTTCCTCTGTGTAGATATGTATATTGTCTGCAAAGGAACTATCAGTTTTCATTTACTAAGGCTTACTGCCTTTGTTCACACTGTTGCCAAGTTTAAACGTTTTTATTACTTTATTGCTTAAATTGTTACATTATACAGGGTAAATAAACAATAAGTACCTATTTAAAAAAATGTTTATAACTCTTGTAAACACGAATGGATTTTCTTGAAATAAAATATAGTTTAATTCTTTAAATATCAGAAATCTAACGAAACCGTTGTGTTTATCCTTCAGTAGAAGAAGATAGTTAAGGACTAAAGATTCGAAGTTATAGAAAGAAAGCTTTCTGGGAAACGTCATAGATAAAAATAATAGATTCGAAATTTGCACAAGAGATATAATACGAATTGAAAACAAAACTTAATATGCGACCCTGGGTCTTCTAAAAAGTAAATTGATTTCCAGAACAATCAAAAGTACTGATTTACTAAACACTAATTAGACCTGTTGTAATACGGGGGTAGAGACAGATTTTGATGAGCAAAAACAAAGCTTGAGAACATTCCAAAATAGAAAGTGACAGGGAAAATTTGTGGACCAGTAATGCAAATACAGAGTATTTCAAGAAGTTTCTCTGTAGTGGATGTGGGTACTTGTTACCGTCAGAAAAATATTGATACACGTTTCTCTTCTTGTGTATGTCTGTGTCTGTTATGTTATGCAAATGTCCGATACAAACATAAATGAGGTTAGGCTTTAACTTTCAACTACACAGAGACGTCCATTTGTTATGCTCAAGGGTTGGTACGAGTTTTGTCGAATATGGAGCGATACTGGTGTATTACAATGTTAACCACAGAGCAACGCTTTATTATTATTATTATTATTATTATTATTATTATTATTATTATTATTATTATTATTATTATTATTATTATTATTATTATTATTATTATTATTATTATTCGTGCAGGTGGCAAGTATACACATATTCATATTTCTTGTTGTGAGAGACAGTCGCAGGCGTGACCAAAAACTACTCAAGAACTGAAGGACATTATCGCATATTACATACAATCTATTGATCACCAAATTATACTTAAGAGTGATCGCAAACGTATGTAGGAGGATCAAAGCAAGGAAAGTACTTTCAGCATTTACTGTAGTGGAGTTTTTCCATGGATCTCTTTGCCATAATCCATTACGGAGACATTTCGAACGCACTGTATTAACAAAAAAGAGAGAAAATGTTGTAATGGATATAGAGGCACATAGGACACCCAGGCTGGAGGATACTGAAAGACAATTATAAGCAATATTGAGAATACAGTGACTATGTTTTCTGCAAAGGATGGAAAATCTTTCGGTATAACGTCCCACGATTATGCCCTGTAGGCTAACAGAGACGGATGATTAAGGCAAGTGCATGATAATGGAAAATTTTTGGTGGAATGAGAATGTGGGAAGAAAAGGGAGTATCCCGGGAGAAAGTCCACGGACATTGTGTTGTCCATCAAAAACTAACTTGGCCGGGGATTGAACCAGGCACATCATTTGCCAGAGGTAAGTGCTCTACCATTGAGCCACCGTGCCATTGTCATTCGCTGCACTGCCTCCTACCTAATGCCAAGAGATGTCGTGCAAGTAATTTACAGATGAGACGAAGGCTTGTAGAGAACGACTAATGCAATATATATATATATATATATATATATATATATATATATATATATATATATATATATATATATATATATATATATATATATTACTTGTTTGTTTCAATGTTGGAAGACCTGTTCTTACTCTTGTTACTGTTGTCACTGCAAATAATGTAACTTTAATTGTTTTGATTAGTTTGTTTTGATTTTCAAATATTGAGAATTTTATGACTGAGCAACGTGTTCTTTTTGTAGTGTCATCTGTAAGCAGTGTGCGAATTAAAAAATTTTCCCAGGGGGGATGAATTTCACCCATATGCGCACCGTCCTCCCACACACACACACACACACACACACATATTATATATATATATATATATATATATATATATATACGAGCAAGTACAAAACAGTTGAGATGTGAGATGTCATAAATTTTCAATATTTAGGTTAGCTACGCAAAGTAAGAATTGTTCCATTTTTCTATCTTCATGTCCATTTAAAAATACTCCAGAGGGGGAAAAATTATCCCTGTCAGGGATAAAATTTTTCTTCTCCAGGGGGAGAAAGATTTTTGTCAGGGGGAAATCCCTGGCATCCCCCCCGCCAATTCGCACCCTGTCTGTAAGGAATGCTTAGTAAGATCTTTTTTCTTCTTCTTCTCATGGAGATTGGTGAAATCACTTATGCACGTCAACAAACTACACTCTTTTGGAACTGAAGGCCAAGTCATACGAACACCGGCTCCGAGATTTCCAAATTGCATTGGGGCCATATTATGGCCACTTTATCTCTCTCTATGTGTGTGTGCATGCGTATATATGCGACGGCCCAATAAATTCTGAGTGCTGCATGGTCACTACATATACAAGGTGCGTCTATGAAGTAACCAAACATTTCTTTTCGAAAGAAAACAAGCATTTACCTTCAAATATTTTTTTATCTCCTTCAAAATGACCACCAAAGAAGGCGATGCACCTTGTCCAGTGTTTCTACGAGTCTTCGAAACACTGTTGATAGTCATCAGAAGTAAATGTTTGTAATGTTTTGTTTCTGGGTTACACTACGAACATGAGGTTTCATTTCCCGTCATGATCCACTTTAAGAAGTTGTCATGTACCCTGGTAGTCATCAGTTACAGTAGAGCGTCGATTATCCGAACGTCGGTCAACCGAACGACCGCTTAACCGAACTGTGTACTCGCTCGCACCTGTTACTCTCCCACCCTACCGTCCATCATCCCCCTCACTCCCAAACCAAGTTTCCCACAGTAATCGCCGCACTGAGCCACCGCTGGCGGAACATTGCTTGTAATGGGGCCTTCATAAGGCGCTGCTGACCGGCCAAGCCGCTAGTCGCTGTGTTTCAACAATCAGCACACTTCTGTCGGTTTGGCACTGGCTGTAGAAGTACAGTACAGTACAGTACAGTACATTTCGATTATCTGAACAAACCAGTTTCCGAACACCCATGTCCCCCAATTACTTCGGATAATCGACGCTCTACTATACTCACATCATTCTTTGCTATTCTCTTTTTGCTATTCTCTCAAAATGCGAGGCGCATAACGAGCACACGCTTTCCTCATTTTCAACCCTCAATTGAAATTAATCTACACGTTTTTTTTGCTTATCTGAAGCATGATTGACAGTTATTTTGTGGTTACACGTGTATTAGTTCTCAGAAGTGCAAGAAATTTCTACACATTGTTCTCCTTTGAGGGCGTTCCGTCCAAGGGCGTCGATCTTGCCCCCCCCCAAAGCTCATGTGGGCTCCCCCTATTGTATTTATGAATATATAATATTTGGCATAATTTGAATGCAATTGTCTTAAAATCCTCATATATATATACTTTCTGCATCTGAATGGGCCCCCCAATTTACAGGGAAATCGGCGCCCTTGGTTCCGTCATTGAATCATCCTCAACATTTTCTCGTCCACATTTGAAACAGTTGTACCTGTTGTGCTTGGGTTCTTGATAATTCTGCATCACCATACATTGTCCGTTTCATCTGCTACATTTCGGTAAGAGAATCAGCCAATTTTGAAACAAAATTTAATGTAGAACATTGATCTATTTCGATACGCGTGTTTCGTACGTCGACCTCTCAGTTCTCAGTTACCTGCATCTTTCACAGACTTATCCAAGATACCAACTACATGAAACCGGTTTGTTTAAACAGGTACTTACGAGAAGCTTAGATATAGCTCTTTCGAGTGTTGTCAAAGCACGACAATAATTTTCAAGTTTTTTTTTTTTTTTTTTAAAGTTTGGTTTCTTTATGGGCGCACTTTGTATAGACAAGGAACAATGAAATTTTGTATTATGCAAATACCAGAAGGAGACATTGTTTGACATATTCAGCAATACAACCAAATTACCAGTGTTACCAACTCAACATAAAGTTGTATTGTTTTTTCAAATGGCACTATTTCAAATCTTCATATTAAACGAAAACATAAATCATACTTATATTGTCTAATGTTACAAGCTTAGGACGCTGCAGTATCACAAATATACCAGTTTGTAGTAATAATGACACAGGTAAGACGGACTGAGAAATGCACACACACTCAAAGTGTGATCATGTGATATGAGGTATTTCGAAACCAAATGCACGATACGAGAAAGGGCAGCTTAGGCGGTACTCAAATACATGTAGCTACACCCACGCTAGGAGTTCTTTCATGAATTGGATATGGTCTTTTTTAAAGTATTTACCTGGTACAGTACCTTCTTCAGTGATAGGTTTTTTCATGAGGAGTGGGGTAATGTGCCTACAGAGACAAGTTATTTGGTTGTGATGGCCCCTATAAAGATGAAGTCTTTCAGGTACACTCTCTTTTACCCTCATGTAGTCGGTGCCAATGTATACGCTCGCATGATTGGAAGCATCGGGACAAACATGTGCAAGAGGCTTATCAATAATTTCGTGGAGTATATAAATGCAATATACTCAGAGATGATAAACAAATTCGTGACACTGCATTTAATACATACAGTAAATGGAGTGATTACATATATGTTAGAATATAATCATTTTTCAAAAGCTTTACCTTTTTTCTTTTAATATTTTCAAATTCGGCGTTCTATATGGAACACCCTATATAGCCATTTTGACGATACCACCTCATCTTTGAAATAACTCTATAAACTTAAATTACAAGCTGCACCATTGCATTTGGCCTACCTGTATGGTTGAGCGTCCTCAGACATTAAATATACTGGTGATCATAAGATCTGTCTGTCACGGGTTCGAATTCAGCGACTCAAATACTCTAATTGTCTCTCGGGACAAGAACTGGCCTTAGTGCCCCCCTGACCAACCAAACCAAAAAGTTCCCCCAAATATTTGCCCAATTTTGTGCCCTTCCAATCCGGCGCCCGGGGTACAAGCCACGTTTGCCCCCCCCCCCTTCCCTAGTTAGTCCCTGATTCTACTCCATGAACTTTTGTTTCAGCATTTATTTCCTTACGATCACATTTCTCCCCATTTTCTTTAGTCTAAAGGGGTCAACTTAAAACTATATATAGAAGTAAATAAATTTTAAAAAACAAACAAAAAACTATTGCTTTAAGACGGCTTGAAACCCGTCTATCTGGCCGTCGCAAAGCAAGATTTTAGTTTTGTTCTTGGCTTAATAATTGTCTAAAGTTCTTGATTTCTTTCATATCTTAAAGAGAAGAGGACAGAAATGGTCTCCAAGAATGTTGGGTCATGGTCAGAGTCTGACCTTTGCTTTGCTTAGCTTCCCCCCTTTATCCCCGCCTTCTTTATAGTAGCACGCGTTCATTCACTCGTAAACGTAGCGCGAAAAAACAAAAAAATTAAAAACACAATGTAAAATTTGTTTTCCCTGTAAGATGAAATATTAACAACATGGTTGTAATATTGTAGAACGATTAGATACTCTTTCACAAATCTTGCAGTAGAAGAAACTTTTTAAAAATATACATTTATTTAAAATCTGGCAACACTGTGCAGTCCCGCCTCCATGCTTTTCTTTTTTCCCCCACTCTTTCTTCAGACCTTGCATTGCTTTGAATATGTGTGGGATGATTTCAGGTGCAGCAAGCATCACAGACGACGTGTTTGGTAGTACACCTTTGGGTTTGGTTTGGGACGCGTGAAAGGTTTGTTTTGGTTCTTGTAGGGAGTTCTTTTTAATAGCTTCACGGCGCATAGAATGCCTTTTCAAAAGCTAAGAATGTTGAAAGATGCAGTGTAATAACGCGTAAACAAAACACACGTACTCGATGAACGGAAATCGCTGTCTAACCAAGTCTTAAGATAAGAAATGTTAAAGGTCTTGTGAATGATTTGTAAGCAAAGATAGCTTTCACGAAATAAGTATCAATAGTCAGTACAAAAGGCATTCATGTTTCTGTTAAGTTTTTATGCTTGTGTCCGTAAGAATTGGTGCTTTCTAACAGTTTAAAGTTTCTAACGAAATTAGTATTTCTGTTAAATCAACTCGTTTTATTTTTGAGTGAATTAAAAACACTTCCTAGGATGAGTGGAGTGTGGTTTATTTTAATTGACAAGACTTCTAACATATAGTGCAGTGTTAGGCCTATCTATAGCCATTGAAGTTACAGAAGAGAAAATTCTGAGTGTTTAGTAAGTTCAGTGATCTGTCAATTCATCTACAATAGTGCATCTTGAAGTTCGAATCGCACGGTTTAGAAAGTGAGTGATTTTTTTTTTTTTAACCTCTAGAAAAAGCATTCAAGAAGATCTATGATTATTTTCTTTTCATCATCTAGATAGTTGGATCTTAAATGAAACTTCTAGTGTATATGACATGTTGCAATGTAGTTTGAAACGTTCTTGTATCTGTCGGAGAGCATAGTTAAGATTTTTTTTTTCTGTTTGGAAATTCTCCCATCTCCCTCCCTATGGTTCTGCAATAGCAATGAATGACAGTCTTGTTTGTCGAGAGCGTGTCTTGAGCAGCGAAATTTTTCGTGAGGTGACCAAACAGTGTGTTATATTGTTGCGACGGCTTTAAATACACAAAATATGTGTGAGAGATAATAGTGGTTGTCCTACAGATAAAATTCCAGCTTTAAGAAATACATCCATATTTTCCTATTTAATAATTTATGGTTCTCTGTGGTGATTTAGTGGTGATAGTGTAGCATCTGTTGTGTTTTTATTGTGGTAAATAGTTATATCCAAATAAAATGGCCTTTTCTCCGCCAAGAACACCCACTAGGATGCAATTGCAAGAGGCTATGCTGATGGTTGAGCACAATTGGCATAGTAAGTACAACTTAAACATGTTTTAAATTGTATTTAAGGTATCCGCCAATGGAGGATGTAAGATCTTGTTACAGGGGACGTGTTTTAAGTGCTAAGTCTTTGATTACTATTTTTTTTTTTTTTTTTTACTTTGCAGTGGCGTGTACAGAATTTCATCAAGAAGAGTTCAAGGGTCAAAACTAGTGTTGCTTTACGATAAGTGCAATATCTTAATATGGTACTTAAAAAAAAAAAAAAAAACATAATATCTTGTAGAAAGGGGATTCAATCACTGTAAGCCCCTTTGGGTACGCCACTGTCCACAAGAATCATTATGTAAAATACAGAAATTGTATTCGCACAGAGAAAAAAAATGAATGTGGCGTACGTAAAAACGTAGGCTACATGACTAATCCTATAGTTTTTGGACTTAAGAGTCTTCATCCCGGCGAAATTAAAATACCGCTAATTTTACAATAAATTATGTGATATCTTCAAATAGATAAAAGATAATCGAAATGTGGAACAAGAGCGCCCTAGACAATATTATTTTACATGAGAAACCGTTATCACGACTCACTTATCTGCTTTCGATTTCGAGCCATTTTTGAAAATCGGCATTTATTTTCGCGTTCCTCAACAGTTGAAAACGGAAAGCCCCTAGGTGACTTGTGATAACGGTACCTCACGCAAAATAATATTGTCTAGGGCGCTCTTGTTCCATATTTCAATTATCTTTTATTTATTTGAAGATATCACATAATTACTGTAAAATTAGAGGTATTTTAATTTCGCCGGGATGAAGACTCTTAACGTACAGCCCCATATAACATCCTGCAGCACACGTATAATTGAAAACGTATGTTTTATGCGTACTTTCCCTGTAATTGTTCCGAATAAACGTACTTTCCGTACGAAAGAAAGAACTGTATACAGGCGGTCAGGGATCTCATATACAGATGTACGTATACAATATATAGCTGCTATATGTAGCATGCGTATACGTATGTAATATACGGAAGACTGTTAGATGTCAGATATTCTGCAGCGACAAGATGTAACAACTAATCGGGGAAAAGGGCGGTACGTATGTAGCAAATGAATAACATATGCTCCGTACAGATTCCCATAGCAAACATATGGAATCCATATATTTGTGAAATATACCGCTGTCCAGATAACGGATTTTTCTCAGTGTAAAGAGGGAGGAGAACAGGGCCGGATTAACGGGGAGGCTTGGGAGGGCTATAGCCCCGTGCCTCCAATCGATAAAAATCTCAACTGGCTCTCTAGAAAGAATCATGAAGATACACAGATAGATACATTCACCATCATAAAATAAAATATGACCAAAAATATCAAAACCTATTCCCTTACTTTCCTACTGTACTTTCACAGAAATATATTAGGTGAAGTCAGCAGGGACCACATATTTTTTTTTCTAGCTCCGGGCCTCCAGGTAGGTTAATGCTACCCTGGAGGAGAACCAAAGAAACTTATTCGAAACTTAAAACGGTTCATTCCCGTTGTGCCTACTTCCCGTTCTGCCTACAGACCCTCCAGCACTTTAAAGAAAATATTTTTAATTATCTTATCTCTAGGCAGAACGGTAATTCCCGTTGTGCCTACTCTTTCGAGACGGGGAATTATGTGCAGGGAGGAATTTTTGTAGGGAATATTTCTTTAGTATTTCTAAAAGCTTCTGTAAAAACAACCACCACCTCTACAAGTTTCATCATACATGGAAAATTGGTTGACTCAGTTGCAAGAATGTTAGACATTGTATGTGAAACAAACATTAAAAAAAAAAAAAAAAAAAAAAAAAAAAAGATCTAATATCAAGCAATTTCAGAACAAAATTTTATTTGGGTTTCCAGTAGTTTACCTCCAGCATGCTAAGACTTGCAGTACTAAAAAATGCCACAGTTCACATCCCCAAGACATGTCTGGCCAACTATTAAACAAACAACGCAAGAGGATGCATAAGGCGGCCTTTAAAAAGAGTGTTTGTCTCCATCATATCTCTTTCCTCGAATTGATTGATTCAGTTGCCAGTAACCCGTTTGACATTGTATCTGAAACGAACACGAAACAGACTTACTTCGGGCTAATATCAATTCATTTCACAACCGAATTTTAATCGGTTTTCCAGTAGTTTATCTCCAGCATACTAAGGCTTGCAGTACTAAAAAGTGCCACAATTCACATCCTCAAGACATGTTCGGCCATACATTAAACAAACAATGCAAGAGGATGCATAAGGCGGCCCTTTTGAAAAAAAAGAGCCTTTGTCTTTTACATCACTGCTCCTTCTTTGGCATTACCTTAACAGGTAATTTGTCTTCTAACACGATTCTATACTACATGCAAGGTTACATATACTTATATTGTCAATGTAAATACTACATATCGTCAATGTTAATACCATATATCGTTAATATAGCCAATATATTTAAAACATCTCACCATCACTGTTCTAAATGCAAACAGTATGCAACTGCATCTGTGTAAGCCACCAAGTCTATTACATGTGATTCCAGACGTGCCTTCAATGATTTTATTTTTTGTTCAATTCGCTTATATTTCAGCTTTGGTTCCTTCGGCTTTTTTCCTACCTCCAACATCAGCATACAAGCTTCATTCTCACTCTGTTCTTGCTGCAACAGCTGTACAAATGTAAAAATATTTGGATGTTCTCTTGTCAGTTTTCTGTTTAATTTAGAGTGCCAGCCCTCTACAACATTATTTGTTCTTCCCTCAACATTATCATATTGGTTCCATATATCTCTGGAAAAGAGAGAAACATTAATTACATAAAACAAATCAAAGCTTGACAATAGACATTCAACAACGATTGGAAGTTGCATGTTAACGTCTGTCGTAGATAACGTTAAGGATAACGTCTGTTGTTTGTTGTTAGTAACACGGTAAATTTATAAGTATTCAGTTTTGTAATCATTACACTAGTATAGAGTTAATTTCAGATCTCTGGTATGAGCAGATTAAAATTTCGTATTGGCATGCAGATCTCAGAAATGATTTTTTATGGAATGAGAATAATAATTACGCTTACCACACTCCATTAAAGACACTATGCACCATTTCATATCCAGACACTTCTGAGCTCACAATTGTAGAACACATAGGCAATACAACAATGACAAACGAAACTAATGGAAAAACATAAAGGACTAAAATGACCGAATGAGTAGGCCTATATATGAAATACTAATCACTGCTAACGTAGATTTCGTTTCCCAAACGAAAACCACATATATTTGAAAAAAAAAAAAATCAAACGAAAAACAGATAGTGAAATAGCGTAGAAAATAAGGTAACTACTATATCGTACTTACTTTGTGAAAATGACGTCTGCATCGTCCAGCCATGTTTCGACTAAATAGTCATGAAACTTCTCTGCGTTTTGTACTTCCGGGGCATTTTCCTGGAGATGCAGGAACATGTCACCCACTTGCTCCACTGGCACAAGTGGTAGTGCAGCAGCACGTCTTATCCACTTCCTGACCTCTTTGTCTTCTTCATAAAAAGTGGACAACCCCAATGACTGAACTTTCCTCCATAAACATTGGGTGTAATGGAAGAAACACCCACGAATGGCTGCATCCGGAAAAACACCAGTAACGGCATTGATTACCGCTCTTTCAAAGTCTATAATCACTGTAGTAGGATTAAAGGAAAGACCATTTGCAGAAGCCGCATCTTTAATGAGAAGCAGCATCCTACGATAGTCTTCCTCTTTCTTAGAAGACAATAAACAAAATAGAAACGGAAAAGTCTGCCCCAGATATGTCCCATGTATGGTGTACAGCTGCTGATATATACGGGGAGCTGCTTTAAAAGTACCATCCATCCAAACTGTCTTTGTGGTTGAAAGCTTCCGTAAATTTCCGGTTGTCCCAAAGACCTGCAGAATATAATATTAATATTTAGCTCCCCTAATATATTGATAATTATTAGTGTATTAGCTAATTAACATATTAACAAACTTATTAAATTCAAACAAAATATATATTTAATATTGAATTTTCAGACATGCTGCAAGCTTGAAGTGTGATGACCAGTATACTTAATTCTAGCTAAAAATTTAAGGATGCATACTTGAATGTTAAAGTTATCTAAAGCTCGTGCCCAGAATATAATACAATTGAAATCCCTTATTTGAATCAGTTAATTGTATTAGTACACCTCTGGCTCCAAAACTAAACTTTGAGGATCCTATTAAGTAAATTCAAACTAGATGATATTAATTAATGTCTGTAAACTTAACACTGCTAACATTAAGTACTTTACGAAAGTTATTGTAATTAAAATTGAATAATAATAAATTCAGTTACCAATAATCGATCAGAATCAACACCATCATCAATTAAGAGAAATTCCTCTCCTGTTAATGTCTGTCTCCACCTGCCCTCTAACCTAATACAATTTCTTGTTGTGGGAAGTTCAGGCCTTTCTGCGCTTCTACAGTTATACAGGGTATGTTTAATTCCCTCAAATGTTGGCAAAGCGGCTGCAACCTCTTCCTGTATCCCTTCCTTTGCAATCACTTCTCTGAAGATAGAAACAAATGAAATAAATAAAAAAAATACATGAATAGTTTCGTTAAAATTTACCTGCAAAATACATTCATCTGACTAGTGCAATAAGCTTGAAGTCAAAACTTGTAGACTGAGATTATTTGTACTGCTAACTTGAACTTGTATCACACGACTAGCGAGATACTAGGCCACTACCTTCAAGAAACTGACTTCAGTTTACCCAGATCAACTATTTGGTGTCTCTTAACGTAATGTTAAAAAACGAAAGAAAAAAGTAGTTAATTTTTAACTAGAAGATAGAACTAACCAATAAAATAACTACTCATTTAAAAAGAAAATTTAGTCTTACCTGTAAACTTTTGGAACTGCATCTACAGGATTCTCGGACACTTTACACTTCATCCTGTCTATTAAGCATCTTGCTTCAATTTTGCTCCTTTCTGTTTCATGAGAGTGTACTCCACTCTTTGATAAAACATCGTCACCCAAAACAACAACTGTCGCTTTGCACCCACGTGTACATTTCCAATATGTCTTTTCTTTACTACGTCTATTAATCCGGTATAAGAACCCTTCGTACGCGAGCACTTTCCCCTCGTATTTCGAACTGACAAATTCTGCCATTCTGTGCTGCTTACTATTCCTATTGATACTTATAAAGTGACAGATTAAAAATTTGAATTGAATTTTATACAGATTACTGTCTCGATCTCAGAACTTTCACTTTTCGAAGCCGTCAGGTGTTCTGAACGCTGATTGGCTACCGGTGAACACAGTAGCCAATCACCTTCAAGAGTACCAAACTGAAACAAAATCTTATAAATCCCTTTCCCTCCCCGATTATCTGACCTTTTGATTTGAGTTGAAACTCTACAAAAACATTCAATTATGATATTTGTATTTTGTATTCCTGCTATTTACATTGACAATATAAATATGAAAATAGAAGTATGTATGATATTATGGCATATAGTATAGAATCACGTATAGAAGACAAATCAGCTGATAAGGTGATGCCGAAAAAGTAATTTTAATGTAGGAGACTAAGACCCTTTCTTAAGGGCCCCCTTATGCATCCTGTTGCATTAGCCCTATTTGTTTAATATATGGCCATCAAACATGTCTTAAGGATGTGAACTGTGGCACATTTTACGTACTATGAGTCGTAGCACGTTGGAGATGAAATACTGGAAAACCGAATAAATTTTTTTTTGTGAAATGACTTGATATTAGACCGAAGAAACTTCGTTTTATGTTCGTTTTCGTTTCAGTTTCAATGTCAAACTGTTTTTTTTTTTTTTTCAACTGAATCAATTTTCCATTTTCCTGTAGGAATTAAAAAGAAATAATATTCATATTTACTAAAGTAGATGCAAACAACCCTGCTAATAACAGAACTATATCCCAGCAATTTTTCCCAGAAGAAAAAGTAGAATAACATCTAAAATTTATGATGAAACTTGAAGAAATAGTTATTCTTCTTACATAATTTCTTAGAATTACGAAACAGATTATTGCGAATGCAAGACAAAACCCATGGAAAATTTCTGATAAAACTGACAAAATTCAAGGAACAGAATCATAGTTGCAGTTTAATAAAGAGATTTTTTTTTTTTTCAGCGGCCATGCATCTAAAATGTTATATATAATTCTTCACTTTATTGAAATAACATTTTCTAAATACTGAAAACCCAACGAAACACATAAGACTGTTATAGTAATCAGATGCGTAGCTAGAGGGGAACGAGCGGGGCTGTTGCCCTGAGCGCTAATAGTAGGGGTCGCCGAACAAGCAAGAAGAAAGAAAAAATATGGGAAGTCAGTAAACGACGCGTCGCCCTGAAAACGTATTGGCGTCCGATTAAATCAATATTGTTAGTTTGCAAAGAAATAGATATGATAAAAATTTTCTTGCTTGCTCCGCTCGCAACATAAACGTTTCAATAAGAATCACAACAAGCTTTTACTTATTACGTTAAAAAGTTATTATATATGATTTGTTAGTGTCAGTGTGATAAGCAAGGTGCCTACTATCCATTTCATAAAGATAGGCCCCTGACTTCGCGGTGCTGCCGTGACGTCCAGTCAAAACTTATATTGCATTGTCGTACCTCGTTGGAATTGCTGGAATGTTGTATTTTTAATACTTAAGACATAAAAATTTTCTTTGTACTATGTAGTGAGAAAAAAATAAAAAATAATGAAAAAGTGCGTATTTTTTCGTACTTTTTTGGTAGATCAATGTTTATAGAGCTATATCTCAGAAAAGAGATCACGTGAAATAATTTCCTGTGTACAATATGTAGATGCATCCATTAACTGTAAGTTGTGAAAAGTTCAATTTTCATCACTTGATATTTTTTGTGTAATTAAAACAAATGTGCGAAGCTCTGATCTCCTTTACCATGGTAGGTAGAGAAACGTACAAAATACTGTTCGAAAATTTGGAAGTCTAGTATTCCAAATATTTGGAACTATTAACAAAAAAGGGTTTAGTTGGTAGAGTATTTATTTTTAAAAAAATATGTTTACTTCAACATGTTCTCTGCGTTAAGCGGTGAGCCATGTTGCAACCCAATCTTTAAATTCCCCGCGCTTATATGAAGAAACAGCATACAGTAAATGGAAGTGCGGCAACGCTGTCGTGCAGTGTTGTCGCGTTCAGGAAGCTTGTAGCGCGAAGCCTACTTCATAAGAATGTAATAGGAAAAAGTATTTATTATAACCTTTCACAACATCATAAAAACATTAATGCATGTACACTCATGTCCAAAATTATTGTCGCATGTATATAAATATGTTATTGTAGGAATATAATTTGATAACGAATTCGCCTGGTATTTCTTATAATGTTAGTATGTGTATAATCGGCAAAGACATGTAGGCTATGTGGAAAATTTCATGTCAAAAGAGCAGTAAATAAGAATAATAAAACGAAACTAAAATTTTCTTATCCATTTAGCAACATTTTGTTTTACTCATGCTAATTTTCGTATTCTTTTCCTATGAAATTTACCACAAATATACATTTCCCGACTCTACATATAGTATCAGTATTAAAAGTACCCTGCAAAATCATTATCAAATTATATTCTTACAAGAAGACAGTTATAGATATGCGACAATAATTTTGGACATGAGTGTACACATCTCAATGTAATCGAAATAAAACGTTGAAGTAACACATCCAAAAACTCATCTCTTAATCTATTTACTTCATTCACTTTCGTCATGACTTGGTTGACTCATCGCTGCTCCTGCTATCTTCCCTAATATTTATAAACAATTGCTCCATTTCTACCTAGCTTACGAACATGTTAAAGGTTAAAAAGAAATGTGCCTTGGCAATCACGTGTTCACCCAAGTTCTGCGATCAATTCCCTTGCCGAATGTACAGTAACACAGAATGGGTCCTTTGTTTTCTTTCAACGAAAAAAAACAATGCAATGAGTAGGTGACGAGGGCTGTATTTGCGTCTAATCACGTCGCACTGATTAAGTCTTCAATACTTCCCTTGGGTTCGTAGGCGTCAAAAACTTACACACGCATTCATATCATATGGGTTCATTGCAATGAGACGGACGAACGGGCATTTATATTTTCGTGAGTATATCTTGTGCTTTTTGATTTAAAAAAAAAAAAAAAAAAAAAAAAGTGGATATTCCTTCACGAGCGGCGGTATTACAAAAAGAAGAGGCAAAATGTTTAGCGATAATGAAATTGCAGAACTGATGAATGACTCTGACTCAGACGGTTATGAGTTAGTAATTAATAGTAAGGACATTGATTATTCTGTGCTCAGTGGCGTATCCGGGAGTGAACAAGATAGTAACTCTGTTTCAAGTAAACCTGAGGCTGCAACGAAAAAAAAAAAAACGCGTCATTCCTATTCAAAGGCAGATTCTAATGTAGCTTGGAGCTCTTAGATCTGAAAACAGATTTTCTGTGAATTGTAAACTCAATATTACATATCAACTAACGTTGTATCATATAATAAACTTTGTGCGTGTTTTTGTTTCTGTGCAAGTGTATTTTGTACTGCGTGCAATAAGTGAAGAGCTGACAAAAATCAACAAATTTTCGAGGACCATCACATGCAAATCCAAACAAGATAAGAGTTCGCTTTTCTAATTTTGAACACTTGGTACATTTACTGTATATCCTGTTAATTTCTAAGAAATTGGTTTAAAATCTGTGGAGACATTACATTTTTAAAATATCTCTAAAAAGTGACGGACAGTGCGTAACAAGTTTAAATACCCGTCCGGCTGAGAGTGTATACGCGTCAGGAAAATGTGGCAACGTAGCACTCCGTATAAACTGCGATAGCGAAGGGCGCAAAGTAGACAAAATCATAATGTCATATTTGTGATTGTTTATCTTTTAAAACAAGTCAAAACAGTTTGGTTGAAAAAGCTACTTTAAGATCTTTCTAAAAGTTTTTTCAGATTGTTAATACACCGCCGCAATTCAGAGATAATGATGTCTCACTTTTTGCTGAATAACAAGAAAATTACTACGTGTTGAGTAATGAAATTTTCAGAACTTGCAGGTAATATATGCATCTACATATCTTGCACAGGAAATTATTTCATGTTAACTCCTTTCCGAGATATAGTCCTACAAACATTGATTTACCAAAAAAATACGAAAAAATACGCACTTTTTCATTAATTTCTATTTTTTTCTCATTATACAGTACAAAGAAAATTTGTATGTCTTAAGTATTGAAAAGACAACATTCCAACAATTCCAACGAGGTACGACAATGCAGTATAAGTTTTGACTGGACATCACAGCAGCACCTCGAAGTCAGAGGCCTATCTTTATGAAATGGATAGTAGTAATGACTTATAGTCTACACAGGAGTGTTTTCAAAATCAGAAACGGTCAAAGTATGAAATACGTGTTCGGCGTTTTGTTGGTGATGAGTTTGCTTAGATAATCACGCTTCTCTACCCAATCGGATTACTCACGACGGTGAGAATGAAAACTCTGAGAAATTCGCAAAGAAGGCTCCTTCTGAATTTCCATTACATTTCACAGAATATTTTTACCGTAAAATAATCGAAATTAAAATGCTATTTGTGTGGTCACATACAGAATAAAATCACAGATATTTACGATTATTAGGAAGGCTGGAACCACGTGTAATAGGCTTGATGGCTTACATAGATGTGGTTGCATACTGTTTACATTTTGAACAACGATTATGAGATCTTTATTTAAATTACATTGGGTATATTGACGATATGTGGTATTTAGTATTTACATTGACAGTATAAATGAAATGAAATGAAATTTTTAAGTTTTACGTCCTACGGTAATGCTGGCTAGGCTAAAGGAGACGGTGATGATGAGAAATGAATGAAATAGTGGAAAGTAGGAGAAAACGGTAGAACACCGAGAAAACCAACGCACACGGTGTTTGTCCACCACAAAGCTCACCTGGCTCGAGCTGGGATCGAACCATGGACCCCATGCACCAGAGGTGAACGCTCTACCCCTGAGCCATTGCGATCCCATTTTTTTCTTTTTTTTACAATATAAGTACGACATATTGCGTGTAATACAGAATCATGTATAGAGGACAAAGCACCTGATCATATATAGAGGTGATGCCGGAAAAAGATCTGTGATGTAGAAGACAAAGGCTTTCTTTAGAAAAAGAAAAGAGACCGAATTATGCATCTTCTTGCATTGTTTGTTTAATATATGGCCAAATATATTTTGAGGATGTGAACTGTAGCACCTATTACGTACTGCGAGCCTTAGAATGTTGGAGATGAACTACTGGAAAACTGAATAAAATTTTGTTGTGAAATGACTTGATATTAGACCGAAATAAGTTTATTTTCTTGTAACTGAATCAATTAATTTTCCATTTCTCTGTAAGTATTAAAAAAACACATCTCTACTAAAGTAGACGTGAATAACGCTGCTAATAACAAAACTGTACCTAGTCATTTTTTCTGAGAAGAGCAAGTAAGATAACATTTAAAATATATGATGAAATTTAAAGGAATAGTTATTCTTCTTACAGAATCTATTAGAATTACTAAAGAAAAAATCCCTAGAAAAGATCCCTCCCTGCACAGAATTCCCCGTCTCGAAAGAGTAGGCAGAACGGGAAGTAGGCACAACGGGAATTACCGTTCTGCCTACAGATAAGATCATTAAAAATATTTTCTACAAAGTGCTGGAGGGCCTGTAGGCATAACGGGAAGTAGGCACAACGGGAAGACACCCTTAAAACAGTTTGCAATTATATTATGAAAGAAAAACACTTTAGAATAAGTAGGTTTAATACTAGTTTTTTTTTTTTTTTTTTTTTTTTTTTTTTTTTTTTTAAGAAAGGAGGCAAGATGGGGTTGTCAGAAGAGGCGAACACAAGGGGTTGTTTTAACCCGCCTCTTGAGCAAGATATAATGCAAAGTTTTTCCTTTCATTTGATATAAGGGAATCAGTTATCGAATTTGGGAAATGTTTTCCCGCACTCTTTTTAATAAAAAATTAGTTCAATTCTCTCACTGTTTCAGGAAGTATGCTAAATTTTACTTCCAAAATGTTACCTGACCTTGTTTTTTTTTTTTTTCTGCTGGAAATAGCGTGTAGAGCCATGAAACGTTATAGATTTTAAAATTACAAGCAAAGCACCCGTTTCTTGATCACAAAATGCTTGAGCATATTGATACCTGTAGGCCCTACATGACAGATCAGACATAATGCAACTTCCTGTGCGAAAGATAATTGAAGAGAATTCTGTATAGTGACCAGATGTACCAATATTGCCAGGATAGTCCTGGAACCTTTTTTTTTTATTTCTTTAGACGTCAATATGTCTCATGTTTCAAGATATATCTCCGAAACGCTTGATTATTTAGGTTCTTGATACAGATTAGGAATGGGCAAGACCTGTTTCGGTTTTCTTCATAATCCTCTTCGGTTTTTCACTGAAACCGTTTTCACATTTCTCCAATAGTTTTACATCTTTTTACTGAAGCTAGTGTAATTTTCTCCGTAACCACTATTATTTCTTGTCCTTGTAATACTCATTTGCGAAGGAGTTAACTAACAAGAAGCAAAATAGTTTTTGATAGAAAAGTGAACTGGTTTTTAAAAAAAATCGATTTTGGAACCGAAACTAGTTTTTCCTTTCATAGGAAACCGAACCGGTGTTTGATAGGAACAGGTTTTTATTATAAAATAGAACCGGTTTTGAAAACCGGCTGTTTTGTGGGACTTCTCAAAAACTGGTTTCGGTTTCTCTAAATGCTGAAAAGCGTAAAAAAACGGTTCTTGTATCCACCACTAATCCAAATCCAGACGCAACAACATTCGGATTAACTGTTACATTTCTGTGGTGTTTCGTACATTTGAAAGTTGCAGATTTGTTTAAGTTGCCATCGGACATCTGGGTGCTCACAAGGAGAAATTATGCAACCCAGATGTTTGGATAAGAAAAAAAAAGCACTGGGTAGCGTTTCTTACGAGACGAAAAATAAGGTTTTCTCGTCTCATCTTATAACTTTTGTAGAGTCTTGTCCCAGTTCTCGAAGAATTCTTTTTCGTCTCGTTTTGTATATTTTTCTTTAAAAAAGTTATGCCCTGATTTTCGCTCCCTTTATTTCATCTAAAAGTTATCAGAACACTTTCTTGTAACGACAGGTCAACGAAGGGTGTATATAACTAGGGATGCGCACGAGACGAGTCGAGACAGGATTTTCCTAACAAAATTCGAGTCGAGACACGGCTCTTCTAATAGAGTAATATACATTTTTCGAGTCGAGACATCACTTTTACACCACATTTTCGAGACGAGACAGCACAAATCTTGTCTCGTGCGTATCCCTATATATAACAACATGTAAACAATATTTATTATTAAAGTATATTGTGTAACTATTTGCATATCTTTAAACTTTGATAAATACTCTTCATTGTGTTGCTACAATCACATTAACAATTTATGCTTTTTATACTATGATTCATGTAACACTGAAACAGTGTTTCAGATCTGAGACTTGGTTAACTAGTGTTGCTTACGAGATTCAAGAAATATCTTGTCTCGTCTCGAATTTACGTTTTCGATACGAGACGAGACAAATTTATTGTCTTTTGGACAACATTACTACTTAGCTTGTAGGTTAAATAAGCCCACCACACACACACATAAAAAAAAATAGTGTCGGTTAAAGGATGTATTACTTCCGAGTTTAGTTGAGTTCATGTCAGTTTAGCGTCCCTTTCAGCAGTGATACTATATAAGACGTGGACTTACCACGTGAGCTTCCGCCGGGAATCGAACCCGAGCCTCCCACGCCAAAGATGCGTATGTGTATTACTTTCGAGTAATCATATGACTAAATGAGTCTTGCAATTATGAAAGCGGGGGGGGGGGATATTGCTTTTTTGAGTTTTTTTGAGGTCAAGATTTAAATGTTGTCTTCTAGAAAATCTTTTTGCAATGTATACCGAATACAGCCTTGCTTTTGAGTTACTCTGCAATTACCACCTTTACAAGGGATATAGGTAAATAACAGACAAAATGTTTAAATTAAATAATATCTAATCCAGCGTTTCTCAAACTTTTTTTTTTTCAAGCTGGTGCCACAGTTATTCAGAATGTCGTACGGACCATCCTATACTCTTGTTTTCCCCGAGAACAAATTTATCATTTGCTTTGTACTTTGAGTACATGTTAATACCAGAAGGCCTATTAATTAAAATTTCCTTAATTTTATATATTGAAATACTATGTTTATATGTTTGAGACAATGGGATCCCTGAAACCATAACGTGCCGTTTTTGCTGGTCGATTCCAAATTTTCTGTAAATTTGCCAGAGCTCATTGAAATTTTCAAATAAAACTAAAAATAAACGTACCGATATTTTTCTATTTAACGTTTTTGGAGATTGTTTCGAGCCCATATTATTAATATTGTCGGTAGGGAGTTTCTAAAGTTAATATCCTTGTGTTAGGGAATCAGTAGAAGAGCTACGTAGAATACATTGCAGGCGCTTTACTTCAATCTGAATGACAAAACGTAATTGTGTGGTAGCAGCTTCAAAGACTTGTAGTGTGTCGTTCTATGAAATAATAATAATAATAATAATAATAATAATAATAATAATAATAATAATAATAATAATAATAATAATAATAATAATAAATTCTTGCATCTGTAGCAATTCACTCCCTTCGTGAGTCCTCCCCTCCTTTACTTCGGTCTGTAATGGGACGTGTACAGATATAGTGAGGAAGTGGGAAGGATATTCTTCCTTATATACATACTGTATAATGATGCGCTGTGTAGACAGCTCAGGTTCAACTAATGAGTTGTAATAATAATAATAATTTAAGAAGGGTATTAGATTTCTGGGCTTTCGACATCTGTGGCCATCACATATAAAGGATGACGTCCCTCAGCGATTACACTATGCGAGAAAAGGGAAGGAATTAAGGAGGGTAGGGACAGGAGTAGCCTGGGACCCATGGGCGGCGATTAGGGGGGCAAAGGGGGGCAGTTTCCCCCCACTTTTCTGAAATTGCCTATTAATGTATATAGTTTCAACCAGGGAAATTTGTATATTAACATTGATATACAAATATTCAAATCATGTCTTGCCCCCCACTTTTAACGTCCAATCGCCGCCACTGCTGGGACCTATATGTTAGCTACCATCTAAGCATTTGATTGATGTGAATGAGGAAAAGCCTCACTCGAGATGGCTGACCTGAAATAGATTTTACACTTTTTCAACTAAGTGTCCCCTTCGGGAATCGATGCCGGAACCGCTCGTACCAAATGCGAGAGCGTTAGCGACTACGCTACGCGGGGTCACCAGTAATAATAATTGTAGACTATCAAGAATTCATTAACCTTTACCTTATTAATTTGTATACTTTATTATTACACACCTGTTCGAAATTTTCATTATAGCGTGATACGCAATTCGCTTGAATTTTATTTTCTCTCTCTCTCTCTCTCTAATGTATTGGAAATGTTTCTTCTTTGGAACAGGGGTAAAAGTACGGGGGAACGCGGGGAGACGCCGTACCCCACTTCGAAAAAATGTGTATGGCGTCCTCCAGTTCCTAAAAAATTACAATGGGCAAAGATAGGCAGGGAGAACGGCGTAGAGTCATGCCACTACCTACCGTCCCCCACCTTTTCAAATCCACTTTTACATCTGGTTTGGAATACCATTTAAACTAAGAGAACCCCAATGATAGACCTCGAGGACCACTTGTGAACAGCAGATCCGAGTTTGAGAGAAAAAAAAACTTATCTGCATTACTCGTATCACAAAATGAGAATTCATGTGATCCATTTGATCACTCTTTACTAAGTAACTTCTAGCTAGATCTTGGGTTTAATCGCAACCTGATAACGTTCACAAATCCGTAGGTGATAAGACTACAGGAAGTTATTCGTATCTTTTCAGATCCTCAATTCCGCAGATAAAGGCAACGTGAACTTTGTTGTGGACAAACACCGTGTGCGAGGTTTTCTCGGGGTTCTCCCGTTTCCTCCCACTTTCTTCATTCCACCATTTCATTCATTTCTCATCTTCACCGTCTCCTTTAACCTAACCGGCATAACCGTGGGACGTAAAACTCAAAGATTTCATTTCATTTCATTTAGATTTCGGGGAGTTGTTATTCTGGCAACATTGTAATATTTATGGATGGCAACACTGAAAATTCTTCATATTTTCTGCTGTAGAGTAACATTATCTATGATTGTAGTCAGGCCCGTATCCACGGGAGTCTAGGGGGACCTGGCCCCCCTAAATTTTCCTAGCCTCCCTAAAATTTTCACGATAGGCTTGCAAATGAACTACAATATGCTGATCGACTATAATATGGTTGGACCGGTCCCCCCCTAACTTCAGTCCCCTCCCTAAATTTTTGGGCTGGCTACCGGCCTGATTGTAGTAAGTTGCATTTCATTATCTCCTTTCACTTATGGAGAACAAGCAAAAGAAAAATGGTAAATTTTGTATTATTTTTAGTAAGTTAGGCTCTTAAGAGCTACCGGTATGAATCTTGGAAACCGAACCCTTACCGCATATTTTTTTCTTCGAAAAAGTGCCTGACACTTACATCTATACTTCATAAATATGCATGTTATTAATAATTCTAGAATATGGTTTAGGTAACTTTCTCCTGAAATGCCCCTTCCTGGTCAAGAACAGTATATAATGCACATTCTTTCTATGTGGTCCCCGGTGGAGCAGATCTTTGGGATAGGTGGCTCATTTGTCGCTATAAGCGATATGTGTAGTTTTGTGTAACCTCGCTCGCGAGAAAAGGGATATTTACCTCAAATCAAATTAAATTTAATTTAGTGTGGTGTAAATCCAGAAAGAGAAATTTTAATTTTCCTAAGAAAGTGTGTTGTCTATACAATTTTCTCGAAAACCACCTTCACTATTTTGTTCATATTTAATAGATGACCGTGCAACTTTTGTAGTGTTACATTAATACGTATTTACATTTCCCAATAACTTCATTTATTAAGTTAAGTTTAATATTGTGATTATTCGTATCGTAATTGAGCAATTAATTTAGTGCCACAGACTAGTAACATTATTGATGTCGGAACAGAGGGGGATCTAGCCTGGGACACTGTTGCCACACTTGGTACAATTGTACCAAATTCAGCCCTTTTTGTCATTCATCGGCCCGTTGGTACCACGCTGGCATTTTCAGCCCCTTTTGTGAAAAAGTTGGTACAATTCTACCCAATTGAGCACCATAGATACCACTGTCACTTAATTATTAATAATGTGTTGTGATGTATTTCAGGAAAGGTTCTAGGACGCTGGACCGGTTTTACATTTCTTTTTACAAATGTCAGTTTACTTACCTTATATTCTTCTTAAGGTCTCCTTCGTCTATTATTCTCCTTCGGTCGTGAAATAAGCGAGAATACGGTGTAATAATTTATATTTTAATGTTTTATTATAACATACTGTTTACACACGAACTCGGAGATAATTGACTTATTTCTTGTTTTATTTATTTTTTCTTATATGACCGTAACACTGTTTTGGTTTATTGATCACTTTGAAATAGAGGCGCGTTTGGTTTCCCTACAATACATACCGAAGATGATAGCTGTTTTCCTTTTTAATTTGCGGCCTCTGTTATACTTCCTACGTGCGAAAAAAAATCTACTTCCACGGTTGTTCGGGTCGTCCTATTGGATTTAGGCACTTTCTTGATTTAGACTCTCGGGGCCGCGGTGGTTCAGTGGTAGAGCGTTCACCTCTGGTGCTTGGGGTGTCGGGTTCAAACCCTGCTCCTGCCAAGTGAACTTTGTGGTGGACAAACACCGTGTGCGTGGGTTTTCTCGGGGTTCTCCCGTTTCCTCCCACTTTATTCATTCCACCATTTCGCTCATCTCTCATCATCACCGTCTCCTTTAGCCTAACCGGCATAATCGTGGGACGTAAAACTCAAAAATTTCATTTCATTTTTGATTTAGACTCCCTTGGAAAAGGGGGGGGGTGTTCTTGAGCTTTACCTCTTTTAGCTTCATGTTATTGAGCCATGCATTACACTGGTATAAAATCATGAATTCAGCCCTTTTTGTTTCAATTTGGTACTATTTTTCAGCCCACTTTAGACTTAGGACTGTGGCAACACTGGCCTGGGACCAGGGGGCCTAGGCCCCTAGTTTTTTGAGTGTCAAGAATAATTGAAGCTATTACTTATATATTTTTCAAAGTTTATAACAAATTTATATACCTATCATAGTTTGGGTTCTCGTTGGCTCCCCCAGTTTTTTTCTTCTAGATCCGCCTCTGTGTTGAAAGCACGATGGTTAGTGATAGATCGTTTACCTTTGTTTTGACAGGTGTCTGGTTCGATCCGATGTCATAAGTTTGTGATTGCTCAATTGTAGGGTTGCTGAGATTCTCCGATTTTCTCCTACATGATCATTCTAACAACTTTCCGTTTTCAATCATTTGCATGGATCATTCGTCTGACAGTCTACATGGCGGAACCAAGGGGCTTAAATTGAATGTATTATTATCATTAGACTCATCATTATTAGTTTGTGATCAGCAGCTCGCCCTTAATACAAATGGATATATTATAATAGTGCAGAATTTTGAATATATTATAATAGTGCGGTTGGTTTAAAGGGACAAGTTTTGCCGATAGATTGCATTACAGTCTTCGTATCTCTCCTATGTATTTTTTATCTTTCACGAAAATTCACGATTCCTCTTACAAATTTCAACCTACAGACTTCAAATTTTTAGAAAAGGAACTTCATAATCTATCGAAGGCAATAATCCGTGCCAATTTTGTTATTTAAATTTTCTTCATTGTTGAAATGGCTTGATTGTTGAAATGGATATCCAAATCTTTAACAATGAAGCTGTTTCAACAATGAAGAAAATTCTAAATAAAAAAAAAATCGGCACGGATTGTTCCCTTTAATAGGTTATAAAGTTCATTCTCTAAAATTTGAAGTCTCTAGGTTGAAATTTATAAAAGAAATTGTAAATTTTCGTGAAAGGTAAAAAATACATGGGAGAGATACGAAGACTCTAGTGACATCTATCGCGAAAACTTGTTCCTTTACACTAACCTTAAAACAGATTCATTCTACTGTACTAGACAATGATGCAAATCCATAAAGAATGGTATTTAATTTAATCTTCATGTTGACAAAGTATCACTCACATAGCCAAACAAAATGTTTGTTACTGTTATACATACTTTGTAATGCAGCTTTCAAATATGACTCTTATTACTGCAACTTTTTCCTGTTAACATTAATGAGGATGCGCGTATCGTGCTGCCATCTGCGAAGATAGTGCAGAACTATATGGAATTCTTGTTTGTTTCCTTTTATGGAGAATAACTGAAATGTACTCCTTTCGAAACATTGTAAAATAAGCTTGTGTATCAACAATATGCTTACTATATGGTACTTGTTTTGCTCAGGGTGCCCATGTGCGGATTTTAGGGCGCAAATTGAGCTCATGAGAATATTTGGGAGGGGGGGCATAATTTTTCATTGAAAATGGTGCAATCATATTGAAGAATGGTAAATTTGGGGGCTGAAAAATAAATTTGAAAGAGAAAATATAAATTTACGGGAGACCAGAGCTGCCATGCTGTCCAAAACAACTATCCCTATCTGGATAATAAAAATTGTAATTGGTTATAACTGAAAATATCAGGGAAGAATACCAAGATTGAATATCAGCCTTCCCATCGTCGTCAGATTGAAAGTGATATCTCCTAAGATGCTTTTACATCTAGGGAAGAGGTGAAAATCGCAAGGTGCAAGGTCTGGGCTATAGGGCGAGTGCGATAGAACTCTTGCAACCTCTGTTGTGCTTCGCGACTCGTGTGCAGGCGGGTATTGTGGTGCAAAATAGGGTTTAAACCCTTCCGGACGCGGCGCAGTGATGTGCGCGGAGCCTTTCCAACGTTTCCATATAGCGCTGAGGATTTATCGTGGTTCTCTGTTTCAAGAAGCAATGGTCACGACCTTGGGAATCCCACAGAGTGGTCACCATGCCTTTCATCGCAGATTGTGCCACTTTGAACGTCTTAGGACGTGGAGACGTGCTATGGCTTTACTCCAACAATTGTGTCTTGTTGTTGGGGTCAAAATGATTCACCCCCTTGATAATTTATTAGGAAAAAGCCTTACCCTCACTCTCGTACCAGACCAACAGATCCTGCAAACTTGCTTCCTCTGCATTTTGTACTGTTTCGTCAGCATCCGCGGGACCAGCAAACACACACCTTATGATAACTCAGCAGCACCTCTTACAATAAAATGCACTCTTTCTTGGGTGAGTTCTGTGATGATTTATTGCTGTTTAATTCTACGATTACCGCGAATCATTATCGTCGACACGATTTCGATCCTGCTTGTCTGATGCAGTGAGGGTTCATCCACTACAGGATTGATCAAACACACTAGAGGAAGCCGGATTTGCTTCTTTCAACTACCTGACCCACCTTCTCACCATACTGACATCATTGGTAGCGTCGCCATAAACAACTGTCATTCGGCGATGAATTTGGATAGACTCGCAACCCTCAGCTGTCAAGATCTCAATGACAGCTCACTGCTTTAACTTCATCTTCATATTGGTCACCATCTTCTTAAGTTATCAGCATACCATCGAGACCTGGAAACAAAGGAGACAAGTGTACTACATAGAGGACAAATGTAGTTATCAAGTACGGAAAGAATTTTGAAAATCAGTTAACAAATAAAAAAAGTGTTACAGCCATAGAAGCATTACTTTTCAATCAAACGTCTATTAATAAATAAATGCTGTTTTGTCTTATGTAGGTTTTGAGCTTACGAAATTCATAAAGTAGTCGGTGTTACAGCCCTTGGAGGCCTTGGCCTCCCTCAAGCACTCTCCTCCATTCTTTTCGTTTCGCTGCTTTACTTCTCCAGCCCCTAACCCATATATGAACAAATATTCATGAACTCTGAGGAAAGGATCTGACCACCCCATCCTTGCTTTACGACTCTAGTGGCCCGCACCTAGTTCTCCTAGGTAAAGGAGTTAGAATACATACATTTTAAAATATTCAAATTTAGAAATAATCGGAAAGGTTCCAAATCTTTAAATCGAGTTAAATGATGGTAACAAAGCGTCATCAAAACACACACATGTGTGTATGGCTTGTTAGGTGAGATGCGGTCAACGGAAGATGTCTTGCAATACAAAGGCAGCCGACTGGAGACGGTTTGAACCAAGGATCTTATAAAATAGAGGATCTTCCCTTACAACAAAATCTTGAAGCCATACGTCACAGTTTCGCCACCCCTACTCTGCCCACTCCGCCCAATAAGATCACAACGTTTTGAGCCAACAATCATGGCGGAAACGAAAGTAGCCAATTAGACGATGACAGATACGAGAGTAGCCAATCAGACGTGCCGATGCTCGGTTGTTTTTTGGCTTCATCGATTTAATAGGATGAAGATACATATGGGCAGATCCTCTATTTTATAACATCCTTGGTTTGAACGCGCTTTTTTTTTTTTTTTTTTTGTATTCTTATCTATTGTATTTTGCTGAAATAGTAAGCTAAGTAGGACCTCCAGTTGATAAGGTGGACTCCGCTACCTTATTAATTACATAAGCTCAACGACTACATAAGGCAAAACAGTCTTTATGTTTTAACTAATTTGAAAAAAGAAAAAGGCTATCAATTTGACGCGTAACTTCAACGTAGTTTCAACGATTTTGATGATTTTTGTTTGTTTGAAAGAGCATACATTCCCGGTGGTCTTATATATATATATATATATATATATATATATATATATATATATATATATATATATATATATATATATCATTAGGTTCTAATGATAGTCTTCGAAGCTACGCTATTAAATTCTTCAACGGTTGACGGTGTTAATAAGTAATTAACTCTTCATTGTGTGCATGTTCAAACATAACCTCAACATAAATTACCGATTTTGAAATGGAATGAAATCTTTGAATTTTACGTCTCACGGTTCCGGCTAGGCTAAAGCAAACGGTGATGATGAAAAATGAATGGAATGAAGAAAGTGAGAGGAAACGGGATAACCCCGAGAAAATTCACGCACACAGTGTTTGTTCACCACAACTTCACTTGGCACGAGCTAGGATCGAACCAGGGACACCAACACCAGAGATGAACGCTCTACCACTTTTTTCAAAAATTTCCTGCTTTATTTTTCTATTTCCACAAGTTTTGAGGACTACTAGACTCGACATGGACGCGATCACAGAAACAACGAGGGCAGTTAAAATTCCGCCCTTGCTGCTACAGAGGGATTCGAACACCCAATAGGCTACACCTCACGATCATCAGCGTAACGCCTCAAACCGCTCGGCTACACTCACTGGCTACCACTGAGTCACTGCAGTCCCTTGTACCGATTTTGATTATTCGTCTTTGATTTCAAAGAGTATACTTTCTCGCAGTTCCATATAAATTTTGTTATGATCTAATGAAAATCTCTGAAGTTAGACGATGAAATTCTTACACACGTGGTAGTATTAATACCGTGTATGTGTTTACATATAATTCCGTTAAGAATAGGCTGATATATATACATATATATGGTCACAGATGTTTCATAGAACGCCAATTTATAGGAAGTTAGTTTCCTACCATTAGTTTAGGTCTTACTGGGGTAACGGAAAACTGAAAAAAATGCATAAAATGTTAAAAGAAAAATAACCGATTTCACAAACGCACTAAGTAGAAAATAAACACTTTTTTTTTTTACTGACTTCAACAAAAGCTCTAAAAAGTAGAAAATAATACAAGCAATAAAAAACAGAAAATAATAATAGAACTCTTAAAAGCAGAAATAAACTCTCTACTATTGTCTAGAAAAAAATGGACGTTTGTGTCAAGCCAAACAAATTAATGCCTCATAAAATTACCATCCAAACTAATTTTATATTAGGCATTGATTTATTTGACTTGGCACGTGCTTTAAAAATTTTTGTAGATAATTTTAATGAATTATTTTCTGCTTTAAAACACTTTATTATTATTATTATTATTATTATTATTATTATTATTATTATTATTATTATTATTATTATTATTATTATTATTATTATTATTATTATTATTATTACGAGTATTTTCTGCTTTTTAGCTTTTTTTATTAGCACCTTTATTGAAGTCGGTTAATATTATTGTTTTTAAAATTAGTTTTTATTAATAATTACTTCCTTCAAAACACTATTAACAATTAGCTTGCATTGTAATTTTTTTTAGTTTTCTCGTTAATTTTACGGCCTAAGCAGAGATGTAATAGGGACGCATAAAATATAGTGTATACCCACCTAATATTTTTATAGTCCAGCATACACTCATTTTAAATTTACGAAAGAGTGAACTTGCATGAGAGGTAAGTATGCACTATATTTTTCAAAACGGTCTAGCTTATACTGCAAGGTACGTCTTGCGACCTTGCTGATATTAGATTCAAATATAATATGATATAATTTAAATATTGCTCTATTTAATAATTGTGTTTAATTATAGGTTAGAAATCCAGGCCTGGAGTATATTAATTATTGGTATATATTTATTCATTTATTTTATTATTATTAGTGTAAGGAAATATTTAATCAATTTATGTTGTATATTTATGTATATATATATATTAGAGCATCATCCCCTATTATTTAAGAATTATTCATATTATTACTTACAGTTTAGCTAGTGCTAATCGTTGCTTTTTTCCATGCTAACTTTTTCTCTTGAAGCCTGTCGAAGAGGCTAGCTGCTAAATCCATTGTATTTCAGTCTCCCTTACTGGGAATTTTCCATTTCGAGTAGTTGGCGCTAAAAAACTTTCTAAAGATTTTTTGTTGCTATTTTTCTTAGCAGGCCAAACCGTATAAAAAGGCTGCCTCCCCTATCTTCGTGGCTGTGCGTTTTGAGGATTCCTGAATGTAGGATCTTGGCCAGCCAGTCCGCTGCACTGTAAGAGAATAGTGCAGTTTGGAGAGAGTCCCCTCTAGTTAGAGACTGTATGTAGAGAGAATAGTGATTCTACTACATTACAGATGCCCGCTTAAGCAATTGAGCTTTGGCCGTTTAGATAGGATATTCAAATGATAGGGATTTAGGAAATAAGTTGATATTTTTAGATGCTTAATCCTACGCCTATAACAGAGGCTATTGGATTACTATTGCTTGTTTAGAATGGGAGTATATAAGCTTCCTAAGGGTCTATGGCGGAGGTGAGTGACGCACGTATAGACTCGAGGTTTTGGTTCCGTCCTAGTGGTGGAGGAACATTAATTTTAAAATCCAAATGCGTTTGGGTTCGATCCCTGCTTATGTAATTATAGCATAATTAGGTGCTGTAAGAGATTAGAGATTTCTCACTGCAACTTTCATTTAAGAGAGTGTTAGAGTGAGTATTTAACCAAATTCCTTTATTTCCTTGAGCGAAAGGAAATTTAGAGCCGTGAGCAAAGGCTGACAATCCTATCCCTAAAACCAACCTATCCTATATGTTTATTTGCTTAAGCTAGATAGAATCCTTTTTGTGGACTTATCTTGGAGTCCCAGAGACAGGTTTAGGCCAGACAGTGACCTATGAGTCAAGGTCCCGTCTTTAAAAGTAAGGAGTACGGTCCAGGAATAACTGAATTCTGTAAACCGTATTTCCACAGGTCCCTGCTATAATAGAGAGTAATTTGATTAATAAGGAAATTAGGATTTCTAGAGTTTAGATTAAAATACTTCCTTTCTCCATTAGTTATTGGGGAAGGGTAAGAAGGAAGATAGAGTGCATATAGGGCGGAGTGGCGTCCTGAGATAAAGTTAGTACCCTACCTTTAAATTAGAGAATTCTATTTGTAAATAAACGAATAATCACCTAGTTAATTTCTCGAAAAATTCATTTAATATTCTTTGATATGAACCATATACCCTAGACATTACGAGCAAGTACTTTGTAAGGACGTAGATAGAAAGTTATGAATATTTAGAGAGTTGTTATCGTAAATTATACGGAATTGATATTCATATTTGGAAGAGATATAGAGAAACGAGAAATCGAGAATACGGACAAAATTTATTACTTTTTTTACCTTCCAAAAGTGGGGAATTCTCGTCCGGAATAGAAATTAAATGAAACCGAGAAACAGACGTAGGAGGAAAATGGAGAACGTAATTGAATTAGACTTGTTAAAATCCGCTTTAGGGATAGATTCGGATATTGATCTGGGAATAGACCAAATAGTAGAGGAAATACGTAAGCTTAGAGAGGGGAGTCAAGAAAATAATGAGCACAGAAATTGTAAATGTAGTAGTTTGGATGAAATAAAACTACCGTTACCGAAGTTCTCAGGACAAGTATCGGAGAATCCATTCGATTTCCTCGATGAATTGACAGATTTTGCCAAGAGCAAAAACATGACAATGAATGAATTGCTAGATAAAGTTATTCCAAATGCCTTAGTTGCTGACGCCCGTAAATGGTTTAATTTCAAGTCGAAATTTGCAGATTTTACTGCATTTAGGCATAGTCTACTACAGGAATATTTTAGCTTTAATTATGAAAGCGAAATTGAAGCTCAATTGGCGACACGAATTCAGAGACCGGACGAATCGTTCTCAAGATTTATTAGAGAAATGGCATTGCTTTTCTCTCGTATGAAAAATCCAGTTGAGGAGGTAGAACAGATAGCTAAGATTGTAAGTAAAGCACACCCTAAGTATAAACAATTTCTTCATGATAGGAAATTTGTAAACTTAAGGGAGTTGGAGGAATACGCCTTGAAAATTCAAGCATATTTATTAGAAGATTATAACTATGCTAAGCAGCATAGCGCAGGGAAGGAAGAAAGTATCCAATTGGCTGCAGTGAATAGTAGAGAGATAGGCACTGAGTCAGTCCCCCCGATTAGGCCGCAAGCATTAAATCCAGCATATTTTAGCAGGCAAACAAATGAAAAGAGAGAAAGTAAAAAAGAGGGAACAAGTAAGGCTGAAATTAAATGTCATGCGTGTAGAGGTTTTGGGCACAAAAGCTATGTTTGCCCCAGCAAGAAAAAGGTTGAGAACCACGGGAAAAGGGAAAATATTGCAGCTACGGTCACTAGATTTCCTAGAAAACTTGCTAGAGGGAAAAATGCACCTCCTTATCTTTTTGGGAAATTTTACGGACAGATTAAAGACTGTTACTTGGACAGTGGATCATTTATTTCATTAATTGATATTAAGACCGCGAAAAAATGGATTGAGAAAGGAGCGAAGTCGGAAAAAGTAAATGAAAAGATTTTGTTAGCTACAGGTGAAGCTAGCTGTAGTCTTGTGGTTATGCCAACTTTTTTCATAAAAAGGAGGAAATTTACGCATAAATTCTATGCTCTTTCTCACGCTTCTATTGAATTAGTGCTTGGTGCTGATTTTCTATCAGAAGCAAAGATAGATCTTTACCTTGCGAAAAATTCATGGTGCTTTAGCGATGAGTCGTTTCTTACGAGATTCGTAATTCCAGAGGATCGAGAGAGAACTTCAAAAAGTTTGTCAACATCAATGAGGGATAACGGTACTCTTTGTAAAGAGGGAAACGATGGTGCGTCAGGAAAAAGAAAGAATTCTTTTTTATTGCATCGAAAGCAAAAAAGGAATCTCAAGGGTGGAGAACAGAGCCACTAATAAAAGCGACAATATTAAATAGAGAGGTATTCTTGTTTTGCGACTCTGGCAGCCTACTGAGCTTTGTTGACGAAAACGAAGCAAATTTGTGGAGAGAGAGAGGGGCGAAGTTTAAGAAAGATCCATTGTATTTAAGTCTAGCGAGTGGGTCAGCGACTTCCTTAGAGAGTGTGCTCGTAGAAGTTGAATTTTACGGCCATAAAATTAAGCAGCGGTTCCACGTGGTATCTTCCCTTCTGAAACCCATAATTGCAGGAAGAGATTACCTGGCGAGGGCAAAGATTGTTTTGTGTACATCGCTCCGAGGATGGTGTATTGAGAACGGAGGGATGGCGGTATGCGAGTATGACAAACCTCATAAAAGTAGAGGGGAGGGAAATGTCCCTTGTGCAGCCATTGAGAATGCCCCCAGCCAGCTTATAGAAAAGATGTTATACAATGTTAGTTTAGACCCACAGAGAAAAAATAAAATGAGAAATATTTTGGAAAAATATAAGAACGCTTTTTCAGACAAACCAGGAGTTACACATTTAATGAAACATCATATAAATATTAAAAACCCCAAACCCTTTTCTTGTCGGCTTAGACCTATGTCTATAGAGAAAAGACAGATTATGGAGAAAGTGTTAGATCAAATGGAAAAAGATAGAATTATAAAAAAGGCGAGTACTCCGTACGTAAGCTGCCCGATTTTGCATAAGAAAAAGGATGGTAGTTTCAAGGTCATTTTAGACAGTCGAAAAGTTAACGAACTAACAGAGAAGGAAAAAGTAGGTTTGCCAAGTATAATGGAAGCCCTAACTCACTTAGGAAAGATGAATTTCTATGCATGTTTTGATTTATCATATGCTTTCGCTCAGATTGAATTAGATGAAGAAAGTCAACCGTATACAGGTTTTATAACTCATTTGGGCACGTATCAGTTCATTAGAGGAGTTTATGGATTATGTAATTACCCATTTGCTTTAGCCAGGTTGATGCAAATGGTTTTAAAAGAACTATATTATACTAAGGTAATCTCATTCTATGATGATATAGTGGTGGGCGGTCAAACACCTGATGAGTTAATTGAAACTCTTGAAGAAACGTTAAAGAGAATTAGCGATGCAGGACTTACCCTTAACCCGGATAAAGCAGTTCTTTTTACGCAGAAAATAGAATTTCTGGGATATACTATTACTCCCGGTAGAATAACATGCACTCCGGAGAAATTAAAGATGGCACAGCAAATTACTAGGCCGAAGAATGTAAAACAGCTTCAAGCGATCTTGGGATTTTTCCAGTTTTTTCACTTTCGGTTACCAAATATGGCTATGATAGTTTCACCGCTTACAGATTTGTTGAAGCGAGATGCAAAATTTAAATGGGAAGAAAAGCACGAGAAAGCGTTATTGCAACTAAAGGAGGAATTAGCCAAAGATCCTGAATTACTTCTACCAAAATTAGATGATCCGTTCTACTTATATGTGGACGGAAGTTCGGTGGCTACTGGGTACACCCTCTGCCAAAAGGATGATAAGGGCCGTTTAGCAGTAGTAGCGTATGGATCTAGAAAGTTATCTCCCACTCAAAGTAAATATAGTTCTACGTATCTAGAGCTTTTATCCATTGTTATTGCACTTGAGAAGTTCGAGTTATATTTGATTCATGCTCCTGTCATTTATGTATATACAGATCATAGACCGATTTTATCACTAATAAAATCTATGAAAGTACCAGCACTTGTACAGAGGTGGTTAACAAGAATAATGAGATTTCCAGTTGTGCTGAAATTTCAGCAAGGGAAGACAAATCCCGTAGATTTTCTGTCTCGTCTCGAAAACTCGCACACTGAAGGTCCAGAGTTTGAGGGGAGCAAAGAGGCTAATGAATTATTACCGTTAGAAGCTGAAAACGATTCTGGTTTTCTAAAGATAGAGACAAGCGAAGGAAAAGTAGTAGACGTTCAGGAGCTACCAACGTCTGAGGTTTTACTCATTGATTATAATAGTTTTAGGGAAGTAAAACTATTAAAGAAACAAATGAAGGAAAAGAAGAGAAAAAGGAACTTAAACGTAAGCAAAGTTAGAAAATTTTCTCCAGTAGAAAAGAGAGAAATGCTATCGGAATTACCTTACTGCATGTTAGTAGAAGAAGAGGAAGAAAATAATTTTGCAGACTTCTCGCAAATCAGAGATTTAGATAAACTTAGAGAAAATCAAAATGGAGATTCTTTTATTTCGAAATTCATTGCTTTCTTAAAGGGAGATAAGGTGTCAGTTTCAAGTAAGCTGAGACAAAAATTTAAGAGACTGAAGAGAAATTGTTTTATAGACGAGAATGGAATTCTGAAAAGAAGATTGAGAGTAAATGATGAAGTTAGGGATGTGGTTTGGATCCCAAATTCATTGAGAGCAACTCTCTGTGTGATGGCTCATATAATTAAAGAATCAGGTCATCCTTCGTGGATAGAAACACTAAGAAGACTGCGGGAAGCTTACTTCTGGCCAAGTATGCGTAACGATGTACGAAATTTTTGCAAAGCTTGTGTTCCCTGTAGTTTATACAAGGAAAATACTAATACTAAGTATGGGTTTATGGAATCTTCATTAGCTGTTAGGCCTAACCAAATCTTGTATGTCGATAATTTTGGATCCTTAGTGCCGAGTAAAATAGGAGGATATAGATATGGATTAGTCCTTGTTGATGGATTTTCAAGATTAGTAAAGATTTATCCTGTCAGAAGACTTACTGCAAAGACAATGGTAGACTGTCTTTTAACTTTTTTCTCCGAGTTTGGACCTTATTCTCAAATATCTAGTGACAATCACTCAATATTTTCAGGAAAATTGTGGAGAGAAACAATGAGTCTGCTTAAGACAAGATGTCATTTTATTAGCGCTTATAGACCAAAGGGAAATAAAAGCGAAAAAATGATAAAAGATGTAAAGACAATACTTGGCATGTATGCTAACAAGCATGAAAATTGGGCGAGAGATATTAAACTTATTGAATTTGCAATAAATTCCAGAGTTTGTTCGGCTACGGGATACAGCCCAGCATTTCTATTCTTTGGAAGGTCTTTTAAACACCCGTTATATGAAACCCAAGAAGAGAAAGAAGAAGTTCAAGAGGAACCAGATTATTGTAAATATGTTCAGGAAATCCAACTGAGAATGGAGACTGCTTACAAACGCGCAAATGAGGTACAGAGACGAAAACATGCTGACAGAAAACAAATTTACAATAGAGGTCGTCGACCGAATCCATTCAAACCCGGTCAGATGGTATGGTGGCGGATAATACGGCTTTCTTCCCCCACTAATAAAGTGAGTGCAGGCCTCTTACCGAGATACAGCGGTCCTTGGAAGATCGAAAAGCAGTTAGCTGCAAATACTTATATAATTCGGAATCAAGACAGTGGTAGAACAGTCAAGACAAACGCTGATATGATCAAACCTGTTTTTATGGCCCCAGAATTTTGTAAGAAGGTCCGTGAACTACAGCCAGAGTTTGCCAAAACACTATTTCCACACGAAAGAGAAAGTAAAGTTGGGGGGAAAATAAAACATCCCACAGACGTAGTAATTTAAGCTTAAAAAAGATTCTTTGTGCTGTTATTTTTTTTTCTTTCTTAGAGAAATTTAGCTAGTTTAGGGAACAAGCCTGGCCAAGATCACAGTTTCTCGTCTCGTCGTTTACTGTAAACATCGTTGTTTGTAGTCTAAAAGTTTTGAAAAAATGTCGAACGGATTTAAGAAACCTACACGTAGTGTGTACGTTGCTGCTCGTCCTAAAGCAGATGCAAGTTTTGAACTTGAATTATTGTGTCACGTAGATGCTTCACGAAACAATAAGCGTCGTATGCGTTTTTCACAGTTAAATAACAGCAGTACTAAGAAAGTTCGAGTAGCTGACCCAGGCTATACTCTGAAGGACATTAGAGCACTTCAATATCAAAAATCGTTGCAAAAGTTTAATTTCACGAAAGAGGACTCCAACCTTGGTGGACCGAGTTCGAAAGATTCTTCCAGTAATCCAGATGCTATTGTCGAGGATGGTTGTTTCTTGGATCTAATCACTGATGGTGAGGGATTAGATAACCTTCCCTTAACACCAGGTAAGGACTTAGACTTATCAGGTACTGTGAACGGAGTCGAGACGGCAAAAAGGAAGTTGGACTTCTAGTGAACAGCAATCTGCAAGTCGGTAGTGCAGATAAACCGAAAATCAGTACAAGTGAGTGAACAAGTGAAGTGAACAAATACTGAATTAAATGGGAAATTATTAATTTTTTTGCTTATGTTTTTTTAAAAAAAAAAAAAAAAAAAAAGACGGTCACGAGACTAAGAACTGAAGGGAAATTCTCCCTAAAAAAATTTTAAGTCGTTACGAAATTAAATGAAAAATTTGTTTGTTTTTGTTTTTTTGTGATTGTGATAGTGTTGTGATGAAAATTTTTTTTTGAAATATAAGACTGATCCGGACTATAAACTGAATACTCAAAGTAACAAGTGAGAATAATATTCTTTTTTTTCTTTCTTTTTTTGTGATGGGGTTATATGCAAGGTACGTCTTGCGACCTTGCTGATATTAGATTCAAATATAATATGATATAATTTAAATATTGCTCTATTTAATAATTGTGTTTAATTATAGGTTAGAAATCCAGGCCTGGAGTATATTAATTATTGGTATATATTTATTCATTTATTTTATTATTATTAGTGTAAGGAAATATTTAATCAATTTATGTTGTATATTTATGTATATATATATATTAGAGCATCATCCCCTATTATTTAAGAATTATTCATATTATTACTTACAGTTTAGCTAGTGCTAATCGTTGCTTTTTTCCATGCTAACTTTTTCTCTTGAAGCCTGTCGAAGAGGCTAGCTGCTAAATCCATTGTATTTCAGTCTCCCTTACTGGGAATTTTCCATTTCGAGTAGTTGGCGCTAAAAAACTTTCTAAAGATTTTTTGTTGCTATTTTTTTTAGCAGGCCAAACCGTATAAAAAGGCTGCCTCCCCTATCTTCGTGGCTGTGCGTTTTGAGGATTCCTGAATGCAGGATCTTGGCCAGCCAGTCCGCTGCACTGTAAGAGAATAGTGCAGTTTGGAGAGAGTCCCCTCTAGTTAGAGACTGTATGTAGAGAGAATAGTGATTCTACTACATTACAGATGCCCGCTTAAGCAATTGAGCTTTGGCCGTTTAGATAGGATATTCAAATGATAGGGATTTAGGAAATAAGTTGATATTTTTAGATGCTTAATCCTACGCCTATAACAGAGGCTATTGGATTACTATTGCTTGTTTAGAATGGGAGTATATAAGCTTCCTAAGGGTCTATGGCGGAGGTGAGTGACGCACGTATAGACTCGAGGTTTTGGTTCCGTCCTAGTGGTGGAGGAACATTAATTTTAAAATCCAAATGCGTTTGGGTTCGATCCCTGCTTATGTAATTATAGCATAATTAGGTGCTGTAAGAGATTAGAGATTTCTCACTGCAACTTTCATTTAAGAGAGTGTTAGAGTGAGTATTTAACCAAATTCCTTTATTTCCTTGAGCGAAAGGAAATTTAGAGCCGTGAGCAAAGGCTGACAATCCTATCCCTAAAACCAACCTATCCTATATGTTTATTTGCTTAAGCTAGATAGAATCCTTTTTGTGGACTTATCTTGGAGTCCCAGAGACAGGTTTAGGCCAGACAGTGACCTATGAGTCAAGGTCCCGTCTTTAAAAGTAAGGAGTACGGTCCAGGAATAACTGAATTCTGTAAACCGTATTTCCACAGGTCCCTGCTATAATAGAGAGTAATTTGATTAATAAGGAAATTAGGATTTCTAGAGTTTAGATTAAAATACTTCCTTTCTCCATTAGTTATTGGGGAAGGGTAAGAAGGAAGATAGAGTGCATATAGGGCGGAGTGGCGTCCTGAGATAAAGTTAGTACCCTACCTTTAAATTAGAGAATTCTATTTGTAAATAAACGAATAATCACCTAGTTAATTTCTCGAAAAATTCATTTAATATTCTTTGATATGAACCATATACCCTAGACATTACGAGCAAGTACTTTGTAAGGACGTAGATAGAAAGTTATGAATATTTAGAGAGTTGTTATCGTAAATTATACGGAATTGATATTCATATTTGGAAGAGATATAGAGAAACGAGAAATCGAGAATACGGACAAAATTTATTACTTTTTTTACCTTCCAATACCAGTGGCGGCTTTAGCGGGTAGGCCGGATAGGCATGGGTCTACCCAAACATTTTGAAAAATATATAAACTCTAAAAGATACAACAAAGAGTAAATATTTTCCACTATTTCTATTAACAATAGATGATTATTTAACAAATAGCATCAACCACTATGTCGGCTTTTGGAGTTAAAAAAATGTAACTATTTTGTCAAATATTGGCCAATTTTGGTTTGTTTAGGTTAGGTTAGATTTGGTATTTCACGGTAACTTGTACTCTTACGTACTTTTCCGCTAACTGCAAATAGTCCCTGCAACATTTCCCACTCGGCCATTGCACATACTGAGTTTCCATTCTATTAATTTCACAGATTACTTACACATTAATTATCCTTACGTAACATAAACTCAATCCTCCTGTAAACATTCCTTTTTTTTTTTAATCTAGTTTTGGCCCCCCAAAAGCCGACTCAGTCCGTTCGGTGTACTTTTTGTGTTAAAGGCAGAGACGACGCACACAAAGAGGTACAGACGTCCTATTAGTTGTTCCGCCCAAGCTTGGGCCCTTTATACACTGTAGTTAATTAAATAGTACTTAATTAAAATCTCTTATTGCCTACATTAGGGGATCCGTAGTCTAGTGGTCTCGCGTTCAATTCCCGGCTGGAGCACCCCAATTTCGGCGTCCGCTCAGCGTTGTAAGACAAACTGCAGAGTTACGTAAATAGAAGACTTGACGGCCAATAGGTCCAGAAAGCTCCTGGACACCCCTGTTAAAGACGTGATGATGCAACGCGTGTTTGTCGCTAGACTGAATGTATTTTCGCCGGCTGCTAACAGATGGCGTTGGAACAGCTCAGGCCCGCGAAGGGCTGTCACACCAATGGTTATTATTTATTATATTATTTATATACATTTAACAATTTTAATTTTTTCAGATGGTCCACCAACCACCCTAAAGTCCATATATTTTTAATGCAATTTTGAGTTCCCTCGTGGCTAAGCGGTTAGCTTATGCGCGCGAACCAGTGGCGTACGCGCCACTGGTTCGATTTCGGGCGAAAGCTCATGTGGTTCGGATCGCACGTTAAGCTGTAGGTCCATGTCTCCAATAACCTCGCTGCTGAAAGAGACGCTAAACTAAAATCAAATCAAATCAATTTTATACAATTATTCAAAGACTTCGTCATATGCAACAATTTCACAGGTAGCGACATCTATTAACGAGAATGTTTACTGTTAGGAATTAGCGTGTGATGTTTGCATTATAAAATATTCTCATTATGCTCCTTGTATCTCTACAACCAACATTACAAACCTGTTGAGCAAGTTTGTATAACATTGCAGGATAGTGTCACGCATAGATTGATATGCTTTTCTTTCATATTTACCTGTAGTGTATACTAAAGAAGACCACGATACTTGGCAAAAGAAGTGTGCAAAATGAAAAAAAATGTCCTAAATGTCCTCAACATTTGAGATTTCCCCACAGAAACAAATCGCAAACTCTGAGTTCAGGGGATCTCAAAGATCATGGAATTCTGCCTTTACGTAAAATGACCCACCTTCCGGATAACACAATCAACGTTTTCAATGCTTTCGCATTGGCAATGTTGAAATTAGTCGGTTTACTCAAACCAATTGGTATTTTTTTTTTTTCGAATTCATGGAACCTGTTGTTAAAATTTCTCTTTCTACCCTTAGTTGGAATACTTATGGAATAAATTGAATTCTCTAGTATTATTTTAGAGAATCGACTATATTCGCGCATATATTTCGTGCAGTTTAGTCATGACATTAATCTTCTACATCTTATCAATAAACTATAATCCTGCCAATCGACAGGCAGCAGTTCGTTTCTAGAACATGCATTTAGTTTTCTGTCAGACAGGAATGTACAGAGAGGGTAAGTCCTGGGAGTCCGGACCCTTTTCGAAATCCCAACTTTTCTGTAAATTTAATCTAATATTAGGGATGATTTCACAAATTTTTAATATAATTTATTCCAGTGATGGATCAGGGCGATCGCCCCCCCCCCTCCAGAAAAGGAAACTTTCTTATTTTATATATACTCCCAGAGTTTGAAGCTCTTAAAAGTAGCTCTAAGTAGCAGTATAACAACCCACCGCCTCCCCCAGAAGTCGGTCCTGGATCCGCCCCTGATTTATTCTCATATTGAATTTGGACCCCTTCCCCGAAATAAATTACTGCATGTGTTCCTGCTGTCAGAAATGCAAATTTTGCATTGGAGCGGACGCAAACCGATATGAAATGAGCACCCTGATTTTTTCTGTTTTGACATAATATTGATAATAATAACAATAATATATAAATACATAGTAATATAATAATATTAGTACTAATTCAACTTGCTATACTAATCATAGAACCGATTGTTAAATGATTTGAATGACACTACTGCGCATTAGTTCCGAACAAATGGAGGGACTACATTGTTGCCAACCCTATATAGATTCAAAACAAAAATTCTCGTTTTTTTGCACCACCCTACATTTTATTAAAAAAAAAAAAAAAAAACTATTAGATATTACGAATTCCTCCTGTCCCGTAATGTCAGTCATGATTGTATGTTCTAGATTCACAGAAACGATTCTCATTTTGTTTTGATAGAAGAGGAAGCCAGTATTTGATATAACAAGTTCACACGCAACACAACCTACCTCCTTAACATTGGGCAACTACACGCATCTTCCGCTTCTAATTTAGGGCATTGTTGTCATGTGTGTGTAGGTAAGAAAGAAGCCGTTGCACATAAAAGACTGGTAATGACCTACTTCGGTCAAGTTACGAACTGATGTTATTTTTTTCTTTTTGTAGTTAGTTGTTGAAGACTTTTTCCGCCTCGTAAACGGATATGCACTGTTTAGTGCAAAACACTTTCTACTAAAATCAAATTCACTGAGTTTTCTTATGAATCTTCCCATAGTAATATTTCATTAAGAAATTGGTGAAATGAACAATTAATTAATGCATATCAATTTGTGTATTCTTATATGAAATGGAAGAAAGTATCAACGTCTTGTAGTGGTTTAGCCATGCGGAATAACGTAAACATATATAAATAAAGCAATGAACGAAATATATATCAAGGTCGTAAGTGCTGTTCAACGCTAAAATTATCGCTACCAACTTGAAGCTAGTACATAATGGATTTCACGTTTATTATTATTATTATTATTATTATTATTATTATTATTATTATTATTATTATTATTATTATTATTATTATTATTATTAATAATAATAATAATAATAATAATAATAATAATAATAATAATAATAATAATAATAATAATAATAATAATAATAAAATTTATCGTCTTTTAACACCAACGCAACTAGGCTAATTGTCGCCCGGGACAAGAACTCACTGTAGTGTCCTCCCCCCTGATGAATCAAACCAAAACGCTCTCCGACTAACTGATACTGGCATCACACAATAATTCTCCTGTTCCATTTTTTTCTTCAAGTAGTAAAGCTTAATTTCAAAGTTGCAATACATAATTTAATTTTTAGTACAATATAAAACACCAAACTAATTAGTATTTGATTGCCAATAATCTGAGAGTAGCATGCTTGGCATATTTTAGTAGTCGTCATAATAACTGCAAATTACATTAAAAAAAAAAAAAAAAATTATATCGGGATGTGCATATGTGTAGAATGAATCAACAGTCTGTGGCTTTAGAATAGAATATTTAAGTATGACTAAGAGTCAAGCTGTTGTCTCGAGTATTGTACTCGGACATTTTACAAATCTCTTAAGAGGCCTCATCCCGGCGAAATTAAAATACCGCTAATTTTACAGTAATTATGTGATATCTTCAAATAGATAAAATATAATCGAAATGTGGAACAAGAACGCCCTAGACAATATCATTTTACATGAGATACCGTTATCACGACTCACTTATCTGCTTTCGATTTCGAGCCATTTTGAAAATTGGCATTTATTTTCGCGTTTCTAAACGACTGAAAACGAAAAGCCACTAGGTGACTTGTGATAACGGTACCTTCCGCAAAATAATATTGTCTAGGGCGCTCTTGATCCACATTTCAGTTACCTTTTATCTATTTGAAGATATCACATAATTACTGTAAAATTAGCGGTATTTTAATTTCGCCGGGATGAGACCTCTTAAATCGATGTAAGTTAAATGAATACACAAAAAGCTAGAATTAAAATTTAACTGTGGGGTCTGGGCTTTTTTGGCTGCAAAGATTTTTACAATGTCCTCCTGAAAAGATAGCTTTGAAGCTAACTTATGCTTTATGGATATTATCCTAAGGTTGGGGAGTCGTTGTTGTCCTGTTAAGTTTCTGGTGTAATTTATTATGATCTTTAGTTTGTTAAAACTCCTTTCCTTGCTTTATAGTGAAAAATAAATGTTTACCCAGTTCTGCGCCCCCGCCAATCTGGCGCCCGGGGCACAAGCCCCGTTTGTCCCCCTAGTTACGTCACTGTCTTTAATTGAGTTTTAGCAAAATCTTTAATATAAGTACCCATTGAATTTGCATAACGTTTAACAATTTGTTTAATATCAAACTATCCAGAATGCCCGTTTCTTCACATAGGGAGGATAAATTTGTGGAAGGCTCTTGAAGTCTCTTGCCCTACTTTAAGAGGATACACATTTCAACTGTAACTAGAATCGGTTATAATATAATATAATCAATGGCGTTAAAATCCTAGAAATAAAATGTGTTTAAAAAGAGCAAGGAAACTGGTTGCTATGCAATTCAAATAACCAAAATGAGTCCATTGTCGTCAAACCTTACCCTATTTGTTAACATTGGAATGCCGTTGTTAGGGGCGTTTTCTCCCCCTAGATAGCTCTTTCGGAAAAAGTAATATGTTAAATCGATGTGGTGGTCTAGGAAAAGTTAGCAGTCAAACATCGTTATCCTGTATTGTTCACATCTAAGAACAAGTAAACTTTAAACACCGAACGACGTAACCATTGCGTCAGGGTTTTAGACTTTAATAATTAAGCCCCTAATTAAGCCAGGAAGATCATTTTGGTATCAATGTATTCCTGAAGGATAAAACTTGCCGCCGATGTGAAATGTAGGTAGTGGTAGGTACCACGGCGGAGAGGGTAAATTTTGGTGTGTGTGTTTCTTTTTTGCGTGAGGTTTTTGGGGTGTCATGTCTCCACCTGGGCCGCCAACTCGAAGGTCTGCAACAGCCTTTCGAAAATGATATTTAGGGAGTTTTATAGGAATTTCGTTCTGAATTTTTATCTCGCTTTGTAGACCCTATTGCAGCAATGACTATCATTTTTTTATATTATTGTTGTCAAAAGTATATCCTCTACACATTAGCTTCATTTTGTCAACGTAGAGTGATGTAAGGGTTGCCAGGGCCCCCAAAATCTATTTTGCATATTTTTTTTGTTGTTTTTTGTTTCTCTCTCTTCTTCTTCTACGAATAGAGTGGGAATTGCACAAGTTTTACCTCGTTGGAATCAGCTTTCCATAAGCTTTCTAATGAGGTTTCAATCATTACCCTGTGGTAATTAAGGGGGCCACAAGGGGCCCCAACGTGAGAGTCTAAATTTCGTTCAAATCCTTGCCCGGTGTGTAAAGGTTATGGAGAGTTTTTGAACTTCTTCCCCTTTCTCTTAAAATGCCAATTTCAATAAAAGTGTAATAATAAACATTCATATAATGTTGTGATTTCCGAGAGCTCACAGTCGAAAGGAATTGGTCATACACAT